>NW_017842060.1:7862553-7872570 GCF_001891065.2 Hippocampus comes | reverse complement strand
AAATCTTTATTGAACAAGTCAGGATACAATTCTCAGGAAACAGAAAAGGCGCTAATCCAATCACTGAATGCGCACAGCCAGTCTCGACGTAAGGCCTTCTCGCTAGCCCTAGTATGCAGAGAGAACAAGTCAGGATACAGGATAAATAAATAAGAGCTGGCTATTGAAACCTGACTGTGCCCGTTCACTTACAGCGCACAGGGGCCTGCTCTGTTTAATCTGAAGGCCCCGAGCAAATGTAATTTACCTGGCAATACAGCTAGCTGAAATATGATTGGTTAAAAACTCTACCATAATAAATAACTTATTTATCGAGTGGCTTTCAATGTTATTTAAAATAACATTGAAAGCCACTCAACTAAGTGCAAATAATACAACGTAAAGAATACAGAGAATAATTTTGTTTACATATTTATGAAAATAAAATAACATAAATTATAAAATAACATAAAATACATAAAAGTAAATTTACTTTTCTGAGAATGTTTAGGCCAGCAGAGAAGGCCTTGCTGGCCCTCAGGGTCCGCCACTGTATGTTAGCAATAGGCTAACGGACTTATGCTATGCTAATGATACTGGTAGTCCAAATAGTAGTTGAAAATAGTTTGAATGACAATTTCTAAACGATTAACCCGCTTGAAGCAAGAGCCTTTTTTTAAAACCCCTTTAAAAATTAAAATGATAATCAATAAACATGGATTTTAAGGGCCTGGGGTTTAAAAAAAAGAAAAGATGTAAATCAGGTGCATTCATGTTTAAGCTGCAGGTGTAACAGCTGAGGAAAAAAGTAGTCGATTAATTTGCCAATCAGCATGTATTGAAATCAGCATGGCAGTTACGTAAACAGTTCAACGCTTCAATTCCGGGTAAGCCGCTACTGATCATGGTTGTAAAAAAACAAAACAACACACATTTGAAGGTTTCTTTAAATATATTGCCACATCTTGACCCTTTGAGAAAAAAAATGTCAAATGAAATTGTTCTGTTGATTCGTGATGCAGGCAGCGATGGAAGCGTCTATGACCTTTACATCAATTTGACAACAACTCCTGCCTGATAATCAGTCACTGGGCACACTGAGTGTAATTGCCAGAAAATGTCTAACAGTGAAATAAGCTTTAACATGCTCAAAAATGTTCATAGTCTTTATTAAAGCAAGGCTGGTCTTTGTGTACAAGCTTTCCTCTTAGATAACCTTTAAACTTTATGATGATGCTTTATGAAATCATATAAGGGAAACAACAAAGGACAAACTCCTCTAATTTTGTGGTTTGTGGTGCATATTGATCAGCTTGATCACAGTTAAAAGTTTCTTTGCTGCTGTGAATTGGGAATTTCTCCATTGCGAGACTAATAAAGGTTTTCTTATCTTATTTACCCCAACAGGAAGATCTGGACATGGACGCAGGAGATATGGGTAAGCTGGAGCCTTAATTCTTTTGTTAGAATCACCATTTACAGTGCACATCAAAAAATAAGAGATCATCTTCAAGACATGTTCAAATGGATGTGTTCATTTCAAACATCATGACATGTTTTAACAGCCACACAATGTTGACAAGCGCAGGCTAACAACCGTCTGACCACTCCTTCAAATGGGTGATGTTAAGATTTAAAAGTATGTTGGATTACTGTTATTGTAACAGTTGAAAGTAAAATGTAGAGACGACAAGACAAAGACATCACGTGTGGAGCAACACGCACATGTGACATGCGCCTCAAAATGTTCTCCTGAATTGCTCAAGCACAGATCAAACTCCATTGACCCCTAAAACAATCCAGGGGTAAAATTGAAAAATGTCTTCTGTCATGTTTTTAACTCGTTCCCTGGCAAGCCAACCCTCCCAATTGCAATGCGGATATTTGGCATCTGGAGGCGTCGGTGGCAGTGAATTAGAAATGTAATCTTGTGAATTTGGATTTGTTTCAAATCTGAAACATTTGAAGGTATGTGAAATACATGGAGCAACATCACTCTGTGTATCTGGGATGCCGTTTATTCTGGTTGCAAGTTATTAAGCCTCTTTTTATGGTTATGATTAGTTTTATGAACATAAAATTGTTTCAATTATCTTTTAGGGAAGTATTTTATTTCGGAAAATGTTTTTTTTCCCCATTTTTATTTTGTTCATTTTCACTCATTATGATCATCTTGGTCTGTCCACCCTGTCAAATTGGGTAACTGCCCCTTTAAGAAATCTCCCGATGTTTTCAGTGGCCTAATTACCAAAATGTCGTCTTCCTTGCGAGGAGACGGAAACATTAGCTATTACAGATTAGATGTTTACAGTTGTGTGTGGTTATTTTTTATCATTTTAGGTGTGTAGTTTTGCTCTGTCATAGTGAAATATCAATTGAAATACTGTAAAAAACTTTCTGAAATCAAAAGACCTTTCTGAAATCAAAAGACCTTTCTGAAATTCAACATTTTTTTTGTTTCGGCACAGTCAGCTTGCTAACTGAATGTTGCGAAGGTCTACCATGTGCTCATAAAAAGTCAAAATTAGCCAAAAATGTCCACTGTTGCCAAGCTGACATTTAGGTGTTTGTACTGTATATACATTAACAACTTACAGTTCATTTATTTTATTTTTTAATGGCCAGGAGATTGTCCAACATGCATATCTTAACAGCATCCACTTAATACAATGAATATGAATTCATTTGCTGTGCATGTTTTTTTTTTTTTAATAGAGAAATGTGTTGTTGGGAACACTGACACGTTGTTGGCAAAAGAGCCTTTAATTGTAATCGGGCAACGTTGCTGCTTCACTGTCACGGAACATGTGTTTTGCTAAGTAACCGCAGCACTTTTTTTTCTCCACTCTTATATGAAATGCTTTAAAAGAGATGGAAATTAATCACTCTCATGTCTTCAGGGACAGTAGAAGATCACGCCATGAAGGCGATCCAGACATTGCGGGACGAAGACGCCTCTGTTCTAATGAACGGCGAAGGGGACTTGAAATCGGGCCTTAAACAAAATTGCGAAGACGCTTCGGAGAAGCCCGTCATCACAAACGGACCAAGTGGAAGCATCCTGGTCGAGAATCATGGCCAGCACGATGCTCCTCGAAGCTGCATGGAGATGGAGGAAGGGATCGTGGCCATGCGGGCCGAACGCGTCGTCATCTCGGATGATGAAGAAGTTGCGCTACAAGAGCATCAGGAGGAAGGAGTGACTGTGGAGGAGGTGCAAGTAGCTCCAGAAGCCTTGAAAGAGTTGGCAAAGGATGAATCAAGTGTGGCGATACGAGCAGGGAGTACGCACGAAGAGACAAAAGACGAGGACACCGAAGCGGAAACTTCAGCCTCCGTGCTGCTGCAGTCCAGGGCCGATCCTCTGGAGGCCGAGACGAAAGACGAGGACACCAAAGCGGAAGCTTCAGCGCCCCCGCTGCCTCAGTCACCCGCCGATCCTCTGGAGGCCCAGACAAAAGACGAGGACACCAAAACGGAAGCTTCACCGCCTGTGCTGCCCCAGTCACCAGCCGGTCCCCTCGAGGCCATTCAGGTGACTCCCGTGCCGGTCTACTCGGAACCATGCTGTCCTCCTCCGGAGGAAGCACCGCAAGCCCAGGAGGAAGTCAAAGCCATGACACCAGCATCAGAGGTGCTCGACATGTCCACAAAAGCCCAAGGCGACGCCCTCATCCCGCCCCCTCAGTTCCAGGAAGTTTCCCTCAGCGACCCCACGGAGAACCACAGGACTGAGGCGCGACCCGCCGAGCAAGAGCCCCTCCTGGAGGAGGCCAAAGCCCCTGAAGTGCAAGATGACATCGCCACCGATAACCAGTCGGCTTCCACAGAGATGCAAGCGGAGGCCATGCCGGTGCCCAAGAAGAAAACGTGCCAGTGCTGCTCAGTCATGTGAATGCAACAAAAATACTAACACAACGCTTTTGAGTTTGCTCTCATCAAGTAAGTATTAACGCTTCCTTAACGTTTTTTTTTTTTTTTTTAAATAAAATTCCACTGATCACAATAGCCCTGAAGTCCACTCAAAAAGGTGCACTTTGGGTTTTACACTCATCCCCATGATGAAATTTGTGTTGCACTAACTTCAGTAGGTCACTGATCCTTTAAAAAGGATTCAGGTGAAATTTTAGTGTATATGTTTTTGTAGCATAAACTATGCAATATTTTAAACAGGCCATACCGTAATATCCTATGGCACCGTAGTGGTCGGTAATTGCCACTGCTTTAAAGTTTCGTCGGGTTCCAGTAAGGTCCCCATAGAAATGTATTAAACCTTGAAGAAATCAAGATGTCAATTTTTAGCAAATTTAAATCAGCCACTCCACTCTTTCTGTCGCCAGTGTAGGCGATTATAACCATTACTAATGACATTCTAAAATGACTTTTGGTCTCATTTGAGGCTCTGATGCACCTTCAGTTTGAGTTATGTCAAAACTTGATTACTGGAGTGTGAAATTTGTGAAGCAACTGCATTTCATGCTAAATGGGAGCAAAAAAAAAAAGTGTTATTATTTTTGTTCTCTGTATTGTCCGCACCCTTTATTTTTTTTTAATCACACGATATGGTCCACAATGGAGGTGTTGATGTTTTGTTTTGTTTTTAACCACCTTCTCTGTTCTGGACGATGTCTGGATGTATATCCTGAAACAAACTCCACCCAAATCATTTTAATGCAGTGCGATGGAAAAGACCATCACAAATGAATTATTTGTAATATTTAATTGATTTGAATGTAAATACAAAAGTTTTGTGTTGATTTGAGAGGTTCATAGAGAATATTTTTCTAATGAAGGGGCTTTATAGCAGAATTATTGAAGAGATTTGGGGATTGCTTGGTGGCTTTTTAGTCTTTTTTTTTTTTTATTAGCAAGGTCCCACATAGTTGAGTTGTGTAATAAAAGTTACATATATTCATTCATCCCAATTATGAAAATCTATTCCTGTGGATCGCTCTCATTTAACACATTTTTACTGAAGTATGAATTTTTTGTATTTAACCAGATCACCGTACGTGTGCGACATCATGCATTTATAGCACATGCGGAAACCATGTTGGGATTTGTATCATTGTCAAGTTTTTGAAATGTCTTCATTAATTATTAAACGGACACATGAGTCATTGTGTAAGCTTTGTGGGGTGGGATTGAGCAAAAGGTTTTTTCCCCACCTTTTGGACTTTTTCCAGATTGAACCAATTGTTGTTCGAACGTGCTTCCACGATCCATATCCACGCCGTCCAATGCAAAGCCGCTATCTCCGGACGTCACCTGATAAGCAGGATTTAAACCCACCACGTGTCGTCCTGTGAACAGACTTTGCACAAAATGGTTACGTAAGCCACTTGATTTTTGCACTTTTTTTGCGATGATGAAAGTAGTTTTCAATGAATGGCCCACAAAAGTTACTGAAGCGCAGGGGTTTTATTCTTTTGTTTGACATTTTTGGAAATCTTATAATTTTCTCAAAAATCCACAGTTCACCTCAGAATTTTGGTTGTGCTTTCTGACCGTGAACCGATTTTATGTGGTACACGGTGACCAGAAATCTGGCATAAAATGTATGTAATAAATCGACACTTGTTGGCAATTAAAGAGCAAAGACAGGATGCCGGCTGCTTAGTTTGTCATCTGGCTGGCAACCGGTTCAGGATGTCCTTCGCCTTTTGCCCGAAGACAGCTGGGATAGGCTCCAGCATGCCCTGCGATTCTTGTGAGGATAAAGGGGATCAGAAAATGGATGGATGGGTGTATTTCCCATAGTTTGCAATCCAAGAATACCGACATTCTGCGCATCCGTTTCAGATGACGTCTTGGAGGAATGTGCCGATTTGAATAATGAGTTGCACACCTGCTAACGTGCCATTTAGTGGAACGACATGCACCCTTTATTTTCTCCATAAGTAGCAAGGGATCTTTCATATTTTGTCACTTTTGTGACTGCTTTGTTTGTCGCCATTGTTTGAGTTCTGTGAATCATTCGGTGAGTGGGACTTTGTCTGCGTTTTGTTTGAATTGTGGAACTGGGTGCATGTATAAAAGCTACCTTCGGCTACGACCACCCGCACATCACGAGTGTGACAGACACCCGTTTCCGCATCCCAAAGGCTCAACATCCTCGCTCCTTCGCAATGATTCTTTTGGCGTGCGCGGTCGTTGTGGCCTGCTTGCTGTCTGGCACCACTTGCGCCCCTCTGGCCTGCGAAAATTTGATTCGTCCTCTGGTGGACATCCCTCTTGACCACCTGGAGGGAACATGGGCCTTGGTTGGCAGCAGTTTGAACCGATCGCTGGATGAAGACGCCCTCAAGACCAGAGACAGTGTCACTTTCGTCTCGACCAACTCCACCTTCGTCCAGCGTAACCGCATTGGAGACAAGTGCCAGTCGTCTACGCTCAACGTCACCAAGCAAGGCCACGTCATGACTCTGACAGGGGCCAACTATGTTTTCACCGCTACCTTTCACCATACTTCCTGCGAGACCTGTCTTCTGTTCCGCTTCGATGTGCAGTCGGCAAGCCACAACACCACCGACCTCTACATCGTGAGCACAAAGCGAGAGCTGGACGCCGGCGTGAAGGAGGAGTTCGCGGCTCAGGCCAAGTGTCTGGGTTTACCGGAACCCATCTGGATGGATCCCACCAAGGAGCTTTGTCAGTCCTGATTGATCCAATAAACCTGTTGATGCACACTTTGCTTTTGTGTTCCTGCAAACTTTTAAATGAGGTCTTAGAAATGCAATTTTGAAAAAGTAAAAATTTTGTTCGTTTTTTGTATCTTAAAAACTCATAGCCAGGATAGTATGTTTGTTGTGCTCTGCTCGTGAGTATTTAACCCAAAAAAGTGCAAAATTTACGTCACCTCTCGACATTGTCACTCCCCCTCTATGGAAATTCTGGTAAGAGGTGCAAGCATATAAACAGGAGCGCGAACCTACGAACGTCATAAAACGATTTGTGACCCACGCACAAGCTGAGGCGCGCATGCGTACAAGGTTGGCCATCCTGGCTCTCACTTCCGCAAATGACTAAACGCAACGCCTCCGCAATCAGCGGTGCAACTTCGGAAACAGATTCTATGGAATGTGACGAGCTGGTCTCGCGGTTAATTTTCATTACTGTAAAAATGAAGCTCAATTCAAATAATGCACTAAAGAAATTGGAATTAGGACGAGCTAACTTTCTCCATACTACCATAGCGAGAGAAACACTTTTTTAGACAATTTTTTAATCAAAATCCAGCATAAAACAACAAAATACTTCTCAATGACGCATGAACAAATAAATCGTGCAAACAAGCAACATGGCTAGACATAAGAACCTCCGCCCCCCCCCCCAAAAAAAAAACAATGAAATAAGAGGAAGCATCTAACCAGAAAACAAAACCGCTTTACCATCCTAAATATTAAGGCGGGTTTTGTTTTCCCCACTTTCAATATTCTGAAAGTCACACCTTCGTTTATAGAAATAAAAAATTAATGGATGACATTTCACAATTTATGACCTGAAGTGATCAAAGTATTTGTACATTAATTTGCCGTTTCTTCTCCGGCTGCATTGTCTCATATGTAATGTCTTCATCTTGCATTGTGGGTTAATCACAGTCCTTTTGAGCTATTCAACGTTGAAATGCCTTCCAAAATATTTGGGTGTATGCATGATGAAAATTGACATGGTTTAAAGTCTGCACTTCATTACCAGTTTGCTCTAACTGTTGTCTCAGGAAATCACGACAAGCACAACATATTTAACGTTGAGAACGTTTCTGTATCTCTTGCAATTTGGTTAGTGTTTGGTATTCCACCCTAATTCTAATTACTTTCGTACAATTTTTAGCAAGAGAAGTTCATATTTAAAGATAATACATCTATATTCGACGCGAGGGCAACTCGTAATATCTATCAGCACAGATTTTTTTTTTTTTACCACGAAACCGCACCGATGTCCGCGAACACCGATCCAAATTACCGACATCATGCGATTGCGTGCCTCCGGTCGCGTCTTGGAGGACCGTGCAATTGAAGTCATGAGTTGCACACTTTCTAACGTGCAATTTAGTAGAATGAGATGCACCCTTAATTTTCTCCACAAGTAGCAAGGGATCTTTCCTATTTTGTCATTTATGTGACTGCTTTGTTTGTCGCCGTTGTTTGACTTCTGTGAATCATTCGGTGAGTGGGACTTTGTCTGCGTTTTGTTTGAACTGTGGAACTGGGTGCTGCATGTATAAAAAGCTACCTTGGGCTACCACCACACGCACATCACGAGTGTGACAGACACCTGTTTCTACATCCCAAAGGCTCAATCAACACCCTCGCTCCTTCATAATGATTCTTTTGGCGTGCACGGTCGTTGTGGCCTGCTTGCTGTCTGGCACCACTTGCGCCCCTCTGGCCTGCGAAAATTTGATTCGTCCTCTGGTGGGCATCCCTCCCGATCACCTGGAGGGAACATGGGCCTTGGTCGCTGGCAGTTTGAACCGCTCGGTGGATGAAGACACCCTCAAGACCAGAGAGAGTGTCACTTTCGTCTCGACCAACTCCACCTACGTCCAGCGTAACCGCTTTGCAGACAAATGCCATTCGTTCACGCTCAACGCCACCAAGCAAGGCCACGTCATGACTCTGACGGGGGGCAACTATCTTTTCACCGCTACCTTCCACCATACTTCCTGCGCGACCTGTCTGTTGTTCCGCTTCGACGTTGAGGCGCCAAGCCACACCACCACCGACCTCTACATCGTGAGCACGAAGCGAGAGCTGGACGCTACAGAGAAGGAGGAGTTCGCGGCTCAGGCCAAGTGTCTGGGTTTACCGGAACCCATCTGGATGGATCCCACCAAGGAGCTTTGTCAGTCCTGATTCATTCAATAAACCTGTTGCTACACACTCTGCTTTTGTGTTACTGCAAACTTTCAAATGAGCTCTTAGAAATGCAGTCGTGGAAAGTAAAAAATATTTTGTTCATATTTCTTTGTATCCTAAAAACTCGTAGCCAGGATAGTATGTTTTTTTTGTGCTCTTCTCGTGAGTATTTAACTCAAAAAGCGGACAAAATTTACATCACCTATCGACATTGTCAATCCCCCTTCTCGATGGAAATTCTGGTGAGAGGTGAAAGCAGATAAACAGGACCGAGAACAGACGAACGTCAAAACGTGATCTATGAACAATGCGCGAGCTGAAGCGCGCATGCGCAGAAGGTCGGCCATCCTGGCTCACCTCCACAAATGACAAAGTAAACTTTCTCAACGCCTCCGCAATCAGCGGTGCCATTTCGTAAACAGATTATATATAATATGACGAGCTACCCTCTCGTCTAATATATTTTCATTACTGTAAATATGGAGCTATTAAAATTAATGCACTAAAGAAATTGGAATTAGGACGAACTACCTAACTCTATCCATACTACTAAAGCTAGAGAAACGTACTTTTTTCGATGTTAAATGCTTTTTAATCAAAAGCCAGCATAAATCAACAAAACACTTCTCAATGCCGCATGAGAAATACTAAATCGAGCAAACAAGCAACACGGCTAGACATAGGAAACCCCCCCCCGCAAAAAAAGAGGAACCGTCTAATAAAAAACAAAAGCGCTATGCCATCCTAAATATGAAGGCGTGTTTCGTTTTAACTACTTTCAATGTCCTGAAAGTCACAGCCTCGTTTATAAAAATAAAACCATGGATGACATTTCACAATTTATGATCTGAACTGTTCAGCAGAAGTGATCAAAGTATGAGTACATAATTTGCCGTTTCTTGTCCGGCTCCATTGTCTAATACAGGGGTGTCAAAGTCAAATGGACGGAGGGCCAGATAAAAATTTTTGCTGCAAGCCGAGGGCCGGACTGATCGAATGTTCATTGAAAATTTTAAAAATAACCACATATTGTTTATTGAACCAAATTTAATTGACCGAAAACCTAACAAATACATTCCAATACGGTCAGATAAATAAAGCAACATTTTTTTATGGCTATGTCAGTAAACTTTAATTTTCAACAGGCACAAAAAAATTTCCTTTGTATAAAAATACC
>NW_017842060.1:7849214-7861900 GCF_001891065.2 Hippocampus comes | reverse complement strand
TTAAAAAGAGTTGCTTTTTTTCGGGGTACACTTCGTCACAAACTTTAAGTATACCGTTTTTAATGAAATCCCCCTTCCCCCTCCATGTCCATGTTCTTGTTTGCGTGTTTCGTTTCATGATGTCGTCTCAGATTACACTATTTCAATCGCGCCACACTTTCTCCACACAGAAGACACACAGGTTTTCCAGCTACGTCCATGAACATGTTCTTCGACTCTCACCTTGTTTGAAACCCCCGGTTCTCAGTGTCCACCTTCCGTTTTGCCATTTTTGATGGGTATCTGAAAGCTAATGTCACTGTTATGGGAACGACTGCTAGACGAATAAATATTTAAATAAAGCGGCCGACTGCTTGGCGCGTCACCGTTGCATTGTGGGAAATGTAGTTTTGGTGCGTGTAAAAGATCTGCCGGCTCTCGGCTTGCTGCGGTCCGCGGGCCGGTTCTAATAATAAATCAATATCATCCCAGGGGCCACTGAAAACATTCTCGCGGGCCGGATTTGGCCCGCGGGCCGGCACTTTGACATATGTGGTCTAATATTTAATGTCTTCATCTTGCATTTTGGGTTAATCACAGTCCTCTTGAGCTATTCAACGTTGAAATGCCTCCCAAAATATGTGGGTGTATGCACGATGAAAAATTACATGGTCTAAAGTCTGCATTTTATTACTAGTTTGCTCTAACTGGTGTCTCAGGAAATCATGACAACAACATATCATTTAACGTTTTAGATTGTTTCTGTACCTCTTGCAATTTGGATAGAGTTTGGTATTCCATTCTAATTATAATTACTTTAGTACATTTTTAATCAAGAGAACTTCATCTTTAAAAAATACTACATCTATTTTCGACGCGAGGGCAACTCGGAGTAATATCTCAGCACATAAATTGTTACCACGAAACCGCACCGATGACCGCGAACAAACTATTTTGACTGGGTGTATTTCCCGTAGTTTGCGATACAAGAATACCGACATAGCGCGCATGCGTGCCTCCGGTCGCGTTTTGGAGGAGCGTGCAATTAGAGTAATGAGGTGCACACTTGCTAACGTGCCATTTAGTGGAATTAGATGCATCCTTTAGTTTCTCCATAAGTAGCAAGGGATCTTTCGTATTTTGTCATTCATGTTCATGTTCTGCTTGACTTCGGTGAATTAAGTCGGTGAGTGAGACTTTCTTTGCTTTTTTTTTGTTTGAGCGTGTAAAAAGAGAATCAGAATCATCTTTATTGGCGAAGTATGTAAAACACGCAAGGAATTTATCTCCGGTAGTACAGGCTACCCAAGTATTATTAATAACGAGCTACAACGATAAACAATGACATGACTAATAAGTATCGGAAGACTTTCCGTCATGAAAGGGTATCGTCGTGCAATAATGTAGTACCAACCAATAACAGCTGTGAGACAATGCGCAAAGTATCAAGCAGAACTAAGGTGATCAGTGGTAGAATACAATAATGACACTTGTACGGTTGGTGCTATCTTGGGCTACGACCACGCTCACATTACGAGTGTGACAGACACCTGTTTCCACATCCCGTAGGCTCAATTAACACCCTCGCTCCTTCGCAATGATTCACCTGATGTGCGCGGTCGTTGTGGCTTGCTTGCTGTCTGGCACCACTTGCGCCCCTCTGGCGTGCGAAAATCTGATTCGTCCTCTGGTGGACATCCCTCTTGACCACCTGGAGGGAACATGGGCCTTGGTCGCCGGCAGTTTGAACCGCTCGGTGGATGAAGACCTCCTCAAGACCAGAGACAGTGTCACTTTGGTCTCATCCAACTCCACCTTCGTCCAGCGTAACCGCGTTGCTGACAAGTGCCAGTCGTTCACGCTCAACGCCACCAAGCAAGGCCACGTTGTGACTCTGACGGGAGGCAGCTATCTTTTCACCGCCACCTTCCACAATACTTCCTGCACGACCTGTCTGTTGTTCCGCTTCGATGTGGAGGCGCCAAGCCACACCACCACAGACCTCTACGTTCTGAGCAAGAAGCGAGAGCTGGACGCCGGTGAGAAGGAGGAGTTCGCGGCTCAGGCCAAGTGTCTGGGCTTACCTGAACCCACCTGGATGGATCCCACCAAGGAGCTTTGTTAGTCCTGATTGATTCAATAAACCTGTTGATGCACACTCTGCTTTTGTTACTTTACTTTGAACGTTTGCAGTAAAAAGCTACTCTTGAAGAGTAGCTAGTTTAGTTTCAAACTCGTTGGGTCGAAGACTGCTCCTGTATTTATCCACACAGGAAATTCTCAATGTTTCCAGTCAATTCAAATGAATTATTCACTGCACAAACAGGTGAAACAATTTTTGTACTCTTTCCCATCACAGGTACACTACCCAAAATGCACTCCAGTCTACAAAAGTCCAAATAGCTCTTTAAAAATGATCATGCAAGATGGCTTTTGCGTACCGATGCTTGTTTTTCTATATGTGGTGGTTTTACATGGGGGGGGGGGGGGGTTCAAAATTTTTGGGGTATTCAAATTGTTTAATCTTAATTGATTAAAAGCTAAACAAAAAAATGGCCGAATGACAGCTTGCATCTTGTACAGCTTGCAAGTTGAACCACTTGGAGCTCGATGGTATCACTGTAGGTTTCAAAATGCAGTAATTGGTTAGCAGTGGGAGAGTGTGGAATTAGCCTACGTGCCGATGCTTTTTGAAGTTTTTTTTTTTTTTTTCTCTTGCTGCAAAAAAATTTTGACAAGCGCTGCTCTATTGGATTTCTGTGAATCATTCAACTGCTGTGTGGTGAAACCGGTCTATATAAGTGACCAGCAGCTATTCCCAAGTGAGCGTGCTCAGCGTAACATAGGATACCAGGATGATCGTGTTTGTGTGCTCCGTCGCTTTGCTCTGTTTGCTGCCCGGCAGCCGAAGCGCTCCCCTGACCTGCGATGAGCTGGTGCGGCCGCTGGTCGGCATGGCTCCCGGCCACGCGGAGGGAAGCTGGGCCGTGCTTGCCGCCAGCATGACAAACATGGCGGACGAAGTCCTCCTCCGGCAGAGAGACAGCATCACTTTCCACGCTTACGACTTCACCTGTATCCAAGCCAACCGCTTTGGAGAAGAGTGCAAGTACTACCGCCTCAATGTCACCTTGAAAGGAAATGTCGTGTCCATAGAAGCCATGGGAATGGGCATGGTGGGAACCTTCTACTCCACTCCCTGTCCGGACTGCTTGGTGTTTACCTTCAAAGTGGAAGGTCTGGACAGCACCGACCTCTATCTGGTGAGCAAGAGGAGAGAGTTGGAGCAGAGCGAGAAGGAGAATTTTGCGGCTCAGGCCAAGTGTCTGGGCTTGCGCGAGCCCGTCTGGATGGATCCCACCAAGGCGCTTTGTGAAAAGAAGCCAGCTGCGGAGGTTACGGTCTACGGTCCTGACTTTATGCTACCTGAATAAAAATGTTTATTCATCCATGCAGCCGCTCTTTGCTTTCTTTCCATATGTGACATCAGGCACTCAAACTCTGAGTACAACTCCTCCCCTCCCGCCATCTAACATAAAACCCTCAAAATTACAAAATGTTGTGTAATCAATCAAATCACAGAAGAAAATCCACTGGTTTGATGCTAACCTACAGTCGTAACAAACATTACAGCAACATAAGATGAAAAGGTAGCAACACTCAGCTATATTCTTGATCATCTGCAAAAAAAAGAGACGAATATACTCTGTTGCGAAACTCCTGTGTATTATACTGCCCCCTGGTGGGCAGAAAGAGCAACATCTCAATGGGCTTGATCAAAGTGGTATTTTTTTTGTCTCTACATAATTGTTTTATTACTGTTTGTTTTATAAAGTCCATTTGCAAGAGGCCTGCTTTCTTTCGTGTGTGTGTGTGTGTGTGTGTGTGTGTGTGTGTGTGTGTGTGTGTATTTTTTGGCTGGAACGTATTAATGCCATTTCAATGCGTAAAGATTTTGATGCAGGTGTTGTGATATCTCAAATATTGTCACGGAGCAAATTACATTTGTTTCAAGGTACTACTGTACTTTTAAGTGGACTTTTTATTTTTTATTTATTTTTTTTTACTCTTTTGTGAATGTTTTATAAATGCTGTAAAAATGGATGGATGGATTATTGATCTACAATTGACTGGCAAGCCGTTCAGTGTTCCCGGCTTACTTTTGAAGTCAACTGGGATAAGCTCCAGCACATCCACGACCCTCGTGAGGATAAGTGGCTCAGATAATGGATGGATTGAAGGATAATGGATTATTAATAACAAGTCTCAATAAAATATTGATACTGAAAATGTATTCCATAAAATGCTAATGATGTGAAAAAAATCCAGCACGTCGACTTCACAGTGCAGAGGTGCCGGGTTCGAATCCAGCTCCGGCCTCCCTGTGTGGAGTTTGCATGTTCTCCCCGGGCCTGCGTGGGTTTTCTCCGGGTACTCCGGTTTCCTCCCACATTCCAAAAACATGCATGGTAGGCTGATTGAACACTCTAAATTGTCCGTAGGTGTGAGTGTGAGCATGGATGGTTGTTCGTCTCTGTGTGCCCTGCGATTGGCTGGCAACCAATTCAGGGTGTCCCCCGCCGACTGCCCGGAGACGGCTGGGATAGGCTCCAGCTCCCCCCGCGACCCTAGTGAGGATCAAGCGGTTCGGAAAATGAATGTATGAATATCTTTTATCAATATATAATTGTAATGCTCAAAACATTACAAATCCAATATCAAAAGAAAAAAATGTGTTTCCATAATTTCCAGTTATTAAATAAAACATGCTGAACATTTGGCTCAATACATTAAAATACAAATGATATACTGTACATACATTTTATTTAATTGTATTTGACTTGAAAATGATGAATAGATGGCCGGATAAATTACTCAATCACGGGATCAGGAGTGAAATTAAATCGTCACAGACTCTGAGCTATTGCCCCATCCCAGAACAGATTGCAATGTTCTCGTTATTGCTTCATGTAACTTCCGAGAACGGGGCGATGGAATTGGGACTTTTGTTCTCCTGTTGGTTTGTATTGTGAAACTACAGGCAGGCGGTCAGCCAAAGCAAGCATCAATGTCCTCTTCACAAGACTTCCAGCAAAAGGCGGGGTGTACCCTGAATTGGTCTTCAGGCATTTTTAGAACATGGGTGAAGACAGACGGACGCGGAACAGGATTATAATAGGGTAGTTTGGGGGTTTTTCATTATGCTTAGTTTTTATTTCATTTTGACTTTTGTTTTCTAAATTCAGTTAGTTTAAATAACATTTCAGAGCAGGTTAGTTTTTATTAGTTTTTTTTTTTTCATGCAAAGTTTTTCTTTGCTTGAGTAATAATGTGAGGTTTACATATACTGTATATATGTATATATATACAGTATATATATATACATATATACAGTATATATGTGTGTATATATATATATATATATATATATATATATACATATACATACTTGCATATTTTAAAGTGCAACTTTTTTTTTAAAAGGTCAATAAGTACTGTAAAATATAATAAAATAAACTACAATTCTCAAATGGCCTTTTGAGTTTCCCTCATACAACAATACCAGAATCAAATGAACCCCAAAAGCTTATGTATGATATTAATTGACATGGACAAAAACGAAGGACATTTTCACTGAAATTATAGTTAGTTTTAATTAATGTTATAAACGTAAATTGTAGTTTCTGTTAGTTTACTTCAAAGCATTTTCATATTTGTTTTGTTCATGAAAATGTGTTTTTTTTTTTTAATTTTAGTTCATTTTCATGACAATAACCTCGGCCGGAGAAAGCGCACAAAAGTGCGGTGAGTACATGAAAATTCCATAAAGGACGCCCAAAGTTCGGATTCGAACCCCCAATCTTAGTGGGTTCAGTCATCTCTGTGACTGAACCCATTTTAACTTTTTTGTTGTTTGTTTCTTTGTTGTTTTTGTTGACGTCATGTAGGATTGGAACAAAAAAAAAAAAAATCAAGTGTGGCCTTTGAGAAGGAAAGACTGCGCACCCGTAAACTACATCATTGGCGTCACTTCACACATCGTCTTGACGGACAACATAAAAGAATGATTATTATTTTTTGTTTGTTTGTTTTGTTGAGGGAAATACTTTTGCTGCACCCAGTGTCAACAAAGAGTCATAGTCCAACATGACCCTGTGAAGTTTAGTATTGCACAAGTTAAATCAGCTATAAAAGCAGACAGCTCTCTTATTCCTGCAAGAAAACATTGGAAAGTCAGCAAAGGACATGCATCCAGTCGGAGCGTTTGTTCGGTGGGTCGTGTTGGCGTGCACCTGGTGGTGCTTTGTCCGCTCAGCATCTTTAGCTTGCGAAGACCTGATCCGGCCTCTGGATGGAATGGAAGCTGGACTCCTGGCCGGCCGCTGGGCTCTAATTTCGGGCGGTTTTATCGACCCTGCAAAACTTTCCTACTTCAACCGCAGAGACAGCGCCAGCATTGATGTCAGTGTGAGCCCCGGCGGTGACATTTCCTACACGCCCAGAGTTCACATGGAAGGCAAGTGCCATTCCAGCACCCACAACGTGACCCTAGAGGGCAGCGCTCTTCGTTTCCGGGACAAGTCCAACATCACCGTGACCTTGGTCTACACGTCGTGCCAGGACTGCTTGTTGTTGCGCTTCGACGACGACGGCGACAACACGGTGATGCGGGCCTACCTGTTCAGCAGGAGACGGGAGGTGACCGAGGAGGAGAAGGCCGAGTTCACGACTCAGGCGGCGTGTCTGAACATGCTTCCGCCCGCTTGGCTGGATCCCAAGAAGGAGCTCTGTCCTGCAGGAGAACAAGAGCCTTGAGTCACTTCGTCATAATACATACATTCTTTGTCCATTTTGTTGCATCCTATTGAGAGTAAAGTCCTTGCAACACAATAGTGTGTTGATTGTGACTTATTATGCTAAAGCAGCCTGCGCAATTACAATAAACCTCTTTCGCAGGGGTTACATTGCATCTGGAAAGTATTCGCAGCGCTTCAGTTTTACACCCTCAGTCCAAAATGACATGAATTTATTTCGTCCTCAAATATTCACATCAAATAATTGTGATTTAAAAAAAAAAACGTAACGCTGTTATGATTTCTTTTGCACATTTATTGCAAAATTTAAAAAAAGTTAAGAAATCACATGTATTCAAGTAGTCACAGTCTTGGACATGAAAATGGCAGGCGCATCATGTTTCCACTTATTGACTGGACATCGTAAGGTCCAACTGGCACCGGCGTGAAGTCAAAGGAATTGTCTCGTGGCACTTCAGTACACTGTCCAAAAAAAAAAAAAAAAGGGTGCTAAATTTGTACCTTTAAAGGTCCAATGACATGTCAATGGGGTATTACCCTCAAGGGCACACCTTTTGCACCCTTTAAACAGTGATGGTGAATCTCAATGTACGGGAAGACAAGGCAGTGGCCAATATGTATGACACACACTTTTGTAGTTTATTTCTTTTTACTGCCACGGTCATTAAAGTAAATAGAGATTTTTATTTTTTCAATTGAAAGAAGCACTTGGCTTCTTATAACTATATAATCACCCTCACTAAAGCATTCATTCAACTTTGTATCGTTTTGTTTTTTTTCCCCTGATGAATGTGAACGCGCGAGCAGCGTGAAGCTAACACGTGTTGCTCCAAAACAGGATTAGCATTTCTTAATCCACAGCAGCAATAAAGTAAGCCTCTTGTGTCTGTGTGCGCGTTGTCATTATTGTTTATGCATTAGAAAGTGATTGCTGGTCAGCATTGTGCGCTGCAGATGTGCACACTGAAGATAACGAGAGGAGTGTGTGCATGTTAGAGCAGTGATGTGTGTCGTTGGGAAGGCATCTTCGGTGACTGTTTACAGGTCAGTGGAATGCCTGGGGTTGAAAATGATGATGTTGATCGGTTTTGTGCTATCATATGTATAAATGTCATATGGATTTACTTCCAGTGATTTTTTTTTCTATTAAAAATGCCCACATTTTAAATTGAGTTGCTGCAGCCTGCACTAGAAGTACTTTTAATGGTCTTAAGATTTTGTTGTTGTTTTAGGTTTTTTTTTTAAATTAAAAAAAAAAAAATCTCGTTTGGATAATGAGGCAAACACAAGTCTGTTATATAATAGGTTTCTAATCCATAGTCTCTTGTGTACTTTTCCACAATGAGATAACGGTACTGTGAAGTGCATATCATATTAAATATACAGGAACAGCTTAATAAATCCAAATATTTTTGAAGATCTAATTGATTTTGTGATCATATGCATTTGTCAAAAGACATATGCTTTTTTTTTGTTGTTGACAAAAACTATCGCACATAGAAATAACTATGGGAGCGAATGGTATCTTTTTTTTCATAATAATAATTCTACCTATGCTGTTATACAGTATAATCTGTATGTTTAGGTTTTGGATATCCATGGCTACATCTTTCCCAATTCGCCCTCAATGCTGTGGTGCACATTCCCCAAACTGATTAGTCCAAAATTTGAAATTTGGACTCTGGCTGAGCCAGAATTACCCTGAGTGTGTGTGTGTGTGTGTGTGTGTGTGTGTGTGTGTGTGTGTGTGTGTGTGTGTGTGTGTTTTACCTTCAGGCTTTAAGCTGATTAACTATTAGGTGGGTTGAGCTGCACAAGGGCCACCAGTGCACTATTGCAGACTCCCTATATCACGCTGAAGGCAATGAAAGTGAAAATAAGGTGACAGTCATTTAGGATTTAAGGTGATCAGGTACATTGTCTCATTTGAGGGTCTTGCAGAATTCATGCGGTTCTTGGCTACAGACCGAGTGCAACTATTGCCCTCGCTACAATACGTTCAGTCAATATCACAGCCAGCGTTGGTTACGTCAGGTACAGCAATTACAATACCTATTGCATCGTTGGCTCGCCGGCGAAAGACTTTTCAATCATCACAACACCCCAACTTATTTGTCGTGATGTATTAAAAAGTCATGACATGCAGCTGCAAGGATGATTCCAAAATCAAAGTGAAATTGTTTGAAATTGTAAAAAGCCCTAAAAGTGCAATGGAAAGCAGCTGCGGGGTTTGGTGGCGTCCTAGTGATTAAAACATCCGTCTCACGATTCTGAGGTTAGAAGTTTGAATCTCGGCTCGGCCGTCCCGCATACAATTTGTATGTTGTGCAATGATCCCTGCGGTGCTTCACTCTCTGCTTTATGTCCTTTTAGCTCTTACTGAGTGTCTAGAGATCAAAAGATCCTGACTGCCGTCGCCATGGCAACAGTGTCCCTACAAAAGCAAGAGGGTCCCTTTGACTCGCTCGACAAGCAAGAGTGCCCGATGCAATGTTCTGTGGACGCTTGCCTTGATTGTGCTGTGCTTGACCAAAAGGCCCCCAGAGCAGAACCAGAAGATAGCAATGAAATGTTCCATGCATGCAGGAATCAAGGCCAAACCAGAGAGACGCTGACAGAATGGGTACAAGCAATCCAGCAGCCAAAGTCTCATGAGGAACTTGATGAGTTTAATGTGTTGATTGGACAAGGTGGTTTCCAAAGGGATTCCTCCAGCTTGAAAGTGAAGGTTCCAGAGTGGCCCGGTGATGACGATATCAACACAAACAACAACTCTTCCGACTGTCACCAGAATGTTCAACAATTCTCACCATGTGAGGACGCTTCTCCAGCACTTTCTCTAAGGGCACCTGAAAGTATTACTCATCAATTTCCACTTGTTTGTTCACCTACATTTGCTGATGAAGAAGAGGAAACAAACATGTGCGGTTCCAAGTCCTCGTACCCGACTGTGGATGTCATTCCCTTAGACAGCCAGCAGGGGGAGCTACTACCCCAAGACCAACATGAGCTTCCCCCCAAGGGAGCAAACCAGGAAACTGCTCAACAGGTGCTCGGCCAGAACTCTGCACCTTTGTCTGTCGTTGCCATGGAGCCACCCAATCAGGGTGGGGCACCTTCCAAAGGCTCCGTCTGTGTTGCCACAGTGAGAGAAAGGCAGGAAGACAAGGCAGGGCAAAGGACAGAAGGGGAAAGCGAAACAGGAGAGCAGTACCACTGCGGACCTGGAGGGAACAAGGTGGTTGGACGAGAGCAAGGTGAAGGACCGGTAAGATCTTGTGAATTAAGCCAAATCCAGGAAGAGAAGAGAGAAAATAACGACAGTGCTGAGGGTCCTAAACTCATCAAAATGGAGAGCGACTCAAGCGACGACAGCCAAAGCGACAGTGGATTATCGGCGGACTTCTCCCCGCGCAGTACTTCCAACATCCCCGCAGCCTCCCAAGAAACTCGACCCAAAGAGACCCCCATTGAAAGGGAGATCAGACGGGCCATTGAGCGGGAACATAGTCTAAGAAGATCAAGGGGGCTTCCGAATGCATCCCCAGAGTACGTTGAGATCCCCCTGATGAAAACTGTTGTCAACCAGACCGTCGCTGCCAAGTCAGAGAAATTTCACAGCACAGACAGGGAGCTGGCAGGAAAACTCATGCAGCATGACATCCACGAGGAGGTCAGCCGAGAGCAAGATCTGGTCAAGCTGGGGAAGGTTCCTGGCTTCTACGATAAGGGGACAGTTCGGCAACTGAAAGAGAAGAAACAGATTTTTGAAGCCTTTCAAAATCGCAGGGAGTCGTCTTTGAGCATGTCCAGTGTGAGCAGCAGCAGCAGCAGTTCCAGCTCCAGTTCAGGGAGCTCCTCACAGGCGTCCACTGTGAGAAGCTCGGAAAGGAGACAGAGTACAGAGCCTGTGAGAGGTGCTTATGCGCGTTCACCTCCAAGAGGACCTGGTTTATCTGAGGGAATGTCTTGCCAGGTCATCATTATGGAGAACAACCCTAGTGCCCCAGGACAGAAGCTTTACCCTACCAATGCGGAGGTAGATGGCCTGTGCCTCGGTGTGGATCGACAAGCTTCCTATGTCCTCCCATCCTGTTCAGGAGGATATAATTTAGAGATGGAAGCAGAGGAGACGTTGCCTAAGGAGAACCCCTTCTTCAAGCTGCGCTCCCTCACAAATGGTATTAAAGTGGAGCAGGATATCCGGGAGGCTCAAGAGAGGGAGAAAGAGCTCCGCAAGCAGAGAATCAACTTGTATGGGAGAGGAGGAGATGGTGGGAGGCCGGTCGGCATGGATAGAAGAAACCTCCAAGGATCTGTTCTGGATTCTTCTAACTTCTCTGCCAGTGGGCGCAACAGACACACAGCAGGTCAGGCCCCTTGGATGAGGCACTTGCCTCCAAAGACAGGGTTTGTGGGTTTGATTCCCATCTGGGGTAGCTTCTTTTGGGCAGTATAGGATTGAATTATAGCTCTTAATTTGAAGACTTAATATGTAGAAATATGTTTGTATATATCATGGTTAATGGTCATATAAGTGCAAAATGTGTTTATCTTCAGCCACGCGTGTGAGCGAAGGCTTTTAGTGATGTTGGATTGTGTGTTTATCGATAAGCCGTAGGTGGTATCATGATACTTTAGATATCATTGGCAAGATGAAGTAATGTTTTATGGAACTTTTTTTTTTTTGCATCGTTAATTGTCACATGAGTTCAAAATAAGCTCCATTTTCAGTTTTGTAGATTTTGACATATATCCGAGGTGGATTATTTTGATTCCTTGGATTATTATCACGTGTATCATGTGATACCATCGATATTGCAGTTGCTCGTTAAAATTTTTGCAGGTTTCATTTGACTGTAAATTCAAATTTTAGTTTTAATATTCTGTGAAACAATGTCACCATATATTGCAGTTCATTTTAGCGTATTGATTTAAAAAAAAAAACGCCAACGTGAAACTATAGATAACTTGGGCCATATAGTATGATGATATCATATCGCAATGTAGACACTGTGATTCCCACCCCTCTTTGGAATTATGATTGTACTCACTCACTCACCGATCGCCTCATTTGAAAATGTGTCCTTGATAAATAGAACTTGGCTCAGCGTCAATTTTATTGTCGTGCGTGAGTGTGTGTTCGCTGTCAGGGAGGGTTTCTCCACGGTCTTTGTGTAGGTCTGAATTTTATCACAGGGCATCAAAAAAAAGTCAATGCCAAAGTCAATGCCGTGTGTACCTATGATGACGCTGGACAAATGATTGCCTACCCTATGAAAAAAATAGTCATCCATTTGACCATAATGATAAATGTACCTCAAGACTTTTTGGCCATACAATGTGCTTCAAAATATAAATCTCTTCTTGCTTGCTTCCTCATACAAATCAATTTCTTCCAGCTCCACCAGCCCGTCAATCTGTTGGTAAATTCAGTGTGTGGCCCCCAGCCCAGGATCATGAAGACACAGTGAACCAGCAAAAGGTAAGCAAAGGGGCCTCTGACGCTTTATAACACCATTTTTAAAGCACACTATAATATGGTCTGATATTTGAGAAAAGGGATCACAAACCCAGGGGTGTAATTTGCACTTTAAGGGTGCTTAGCCTTCAAATCAGAATATTTATCACACTGCACCTTGCAATTACTATACTTGATTCAAATGAGCTACATGAGCACTCACGTGGGACGGTAAATGGAGGAGACTTTGAAATTTTTGTTTGCTTGACTTATTTTTTAATAATAACAATAACTTTGATTAATATACTGCAAACATGATCAAGTGGACAACACTCCCAAAGTTTAGGAAGCCCTGTTATAGTCAATACAAATGTCAGAAAATCACTTTTTCCAGTCTTTGAAATGCAATCAAAGGAGATCTCAAGTTATCT
>NW_017842060.1:7815402-7849161 GCF_001891065.2 Hippocampus comes | reverse complement strand
TTCTGTGGTGGTGAATTTGAAACGTATTCTTGTTGAAAAGTTCACAGACTTCAAAACGAGCATCTCAACAGCGCCAAATGTGGGCCGCAAAACATCTGATAGCTCTCAGAACACACAGTGAGCAGCTTATCTTGGGAGATAAGGAGACAGGGAAGAAGAGTCTGGGGAGTGAGTGTGTGTGTGTGTGTGTGTGTGTGTGTGTGTGTGTGTGTGTGTGTGTGTGTGTGTGTGTGTGGGTGTGTGTGTGTGTGTGTGTGTGTGTGTGTGTGTGTGTCTCCCATTACCTGCATTATGGCTCCTTGCATCTATTTCAAAGTGTTGTCGCCTCTTTCCACACACGTTCTTTCTGTTCATCATCGGTGGCTGATTACGGCGCCGTAATAATCTCGCCTCGGGGTGGGTGGGTGTGTGTGTGAACAAAACAAGATGGGGGGGGGGGCAGGAAAGTCATCCAAAGAGATGATATGGAGAGGAAATACAGTGGGACTAAAGCAATTCAGCAATCAACATCACATTTTGACATCTGTGTTTCAAGCAGGGTAAATACAGTAGAAAACGATAATCGGGCCAAGTGGGGGCATTTTTCCTTCCCTTTCATCAAAGGCCCCATTATCAGATGTCTCTAAGAGATTATCTTGAGTGATGATGATTTTGTAGTGCTGAGAGTGATTTTTTTTTTTTTTTTTTTTTGCTCATGATCTGCTCGAAAAAAAAACGGTTGGGACTCACAATCGTAAATGTGAAGCCTGTACAACAAATCTTCATCTGTGTGTGTGGTCAACATTGAGTTGGGCTGAGCCACAGGCTGTGATTGTGACGTGAAACGGACCTATAGCCAATAGGACAGAAAAAGATTAGAGGAGCAAGTGGATGTCGAGTGTTTGTATATCTCACAAGACATTCACCACAACACAAGTGAATAGGGGAGGAGTTGATCAGAGATGGGCAAGAATGAACAAAATGACCACCATTTTGGAAGCGCAAAAGACCAGCAACACTTTTAGGCATTCAATCTTATCAGTGCTCACAGTTATACAATGCATTCTTTATCCTCTGCGAGGAGCTGAGCCTAGTTGAAATGAATGGAGACGTCAATATTGGACAGACGTCCATCTGTCTGGCTGGCCATTCAATTGACGCACAATGGCTATTCAATTGAAGCAAAGTGTAACAAAAATTGGATTTCATGATTATTACTATTGTAAGTTTTTAGAAAGTACAATATTATAGAGTACTGTACTAGTTTTCTGTGAAATTTTTTTTTTAATTTTGTTTTTTTTTGGGGGGGTGGAGGCTGAACGAATTAATGCAATTTCCATTCATAGCAATGGGGAAAGATGATTTAGATTAGGTTGAGATAATAAAGGACTACATATCAGAAACCCTCAAAGCCTTCTGAAAGTGTGTTAAATCAGTTCATCCATTTTCATCTTCATATCGTACATCTGATTGCCTTGATTTTTCATTTTCTTTCGGTTTTCCCACTCATTCAGTCCCCTCCTCGCTTTTTTTACCTTGATCAATGATCGCCCCCTGTCTTTTTGCATTCTCGCTGTCATTTAGGTGGTGCAGGCCTCCCACAGTTCCAGACACAAGACTCCCTTGGTGCACCTTTGGGAGTCGGGCCTGGTCAACGGACACAACCTGCAAGATCAATGACGAGGAGCAAGTTAAAAAAGTGATGATTTTTGGAGAGCGTGTGAATGACGATGAGGGTGAAAGTGAGGATATCAGACAGGAGGAAAAAATGACTTGAAACTAACGGCACTTGTACTCGGTATAATCTTAACAGATTTATTTTTCTTATTATCTCTTATCATCCAGATAAAAGCAAGGGTCTGATTGATTAATCGGCCGACCTTTTCAATCAAGCTCTTTAAAAATCAGCTGTTTTGTTTTACATGAACACGTTGCAAAATAAGAAAAAGATACTTACGTTCAAACATCCCCCCCCCACCCCCACAAAAAAATCTGCTGATTTTTGCCAATTTTGCTTTTTCTGTCTGTAATTCATATATTTAATGCTGTGTTATGGAACCAAATTCACGTTTTTTTTTTGTATTCATTATACGGTATGTACATTTTTTTTCCATTAATCAGTGGATTAATCTGTTAGGGGAATTCTATTCGGCCAAATCCGCATCGGCCTCCAAAAATACATATCGGTCCGGCCCTCGTAAAAACAATCTAAACTTTTATGTTTTTATGATGCCCTCCAGTACAATATTGATGCAATAAAAAACACATTTTAGTGCTTATGCCAGCTAGTTTTTCACTTCAAAGGTATTTGTAGATACACAATCATTGGCCTATTTGATTATATTTAATCCATATTGAGTCTTTAGAATAATTTTCTTCCTTATAATTATTGTGGTTAACGTAGCACACTGCTTCATACTGACAGCCGTTTCGAATTGCAGGAGTGTGTAAAGTGGAATCCGATTAAAAAAAAAAAGATCTGCATGTAATTCACTGCCGTATTATTTTATGTGATCACCAAGTTGACAATTTCCTAATGATCTTGTCGCCCAGTGGTATGAACAAACCAGGACTTAATCCCGGACTTTACCTAAATGCGCTGCGCTCGGATTACGCTGCAATAAACTTGATCTGGATTTCGAAGGTGAATTATGATCCAGAGTACACATACGTGAATAAAAGCGCCTCTGTTAGTTCACTTGCTGACACCTTCTTGAGTCATGCAGTAAATGTTGAACTTTGGAATGAAACTTGATATTAGCCAGCAGGTTCAGGCGACTCTTCGTATTCTATTTTCTAAGCAGTGTTTCTCTTTGCTATGGATATTAGATTGGCGGAAATATTTGTTGGTATCATGTAAATCCTTTTCTTAAAGTCAAGAAATCCATCACGGTAATTATCTAGATTTGTAAGGCAACTATTCAGTTATTTGAAAAAAAACCTATCAAATCGCTGCCAATGCACATGATCAATAATGAAATAATGACAGTATATTGATAAGTATCTAAAAAAAAAAAATCTCATCAGAGGTGTGCAACTCTCCATTAAAAGACAATAAAATGTGTATCTCGGTACACGGCGTACAATACGATTCAAGAAGTTTCCCGTCAAACTAAACAAAAAACTAAGAGAATTACTCCTTGTCTTTTCATTATACAACCACATATTGTAGTTCAGCCGTTATGTCCACTAGCATAATGCTAATCCAAACACCACACTTAAAAATAGCATCTATGTGGCAGCGTTTTATATATATACTGTATATTTTAAATAACAAATGTTTGAACACTCAACACATGTAGACAGATAACATAACAATACTCCCAGGCATGCATTCTTTATCCTCAGCAAAGAGCAATTAATATTGCTGCGGGGTTATGATGTCTCCTCTACCTCCCTGTATGTCCATGTGCCTGTATTATATTCCCCCCACATAGTCAAGACACCCACTCCAGAAGGAGCAACATGATGATTGTTGAATTGAAGCAAAAGTGGGAGAGAGAAAAAAAAGAGTTCCATTTTTGTAAATTTAATTAATTATGCTCGTGCTAACCCAAGTACCAAGGAGTCCTGGCTGATCCACCAATTTTTATAGCTTTATATTCTGAAGAAGGCACTCTAAGGTTGTCATGGCAACGACAGAGATGCTAATCTCCTTTTTACAAGCTAGTTGCCTTAATCGCAAGATTGGGTAATTGCACACTGTTGCTTCAACAGTGTCATGGTGCTAAAAATGCAACAAAATGGGATGATGAGATGAAGATCACAGAAACTCTGGCCTATTTTCTGAACATCATATTTTATGCACTGCGGTTTTCTTTTGGGTATCGGGGCTGGTGGCATCAAATAGAATAGCAGTAAAGTTGCCCAGATTTTCTGCACAGCGATGCATAAATGTCACATGACTTTAAGGGACGTAGCTTCTCTCCATTTGCCTTGACAAATAAAAACAAATACAGCAACCTAATACTCACCATAGTAAAACTGTCAGGTAGGCTCACAACAAATCAACTCAGCGGTTGTTTTGTCTCAACGCGTCTCCTTAATATGTGTTATGAATAAACGATGGGCTCATGAAATAAAACCATGCCACCATATTTCACTTTAAGTATGCAATGTACCCTGTGGGTGTTTCAGTATCATCCACACACATCAAAACAGATTTTTCTCATATATTTGCATCATAATGCTTCGCCTGGGTGTGGGGGGTGTATTTGGTGCATGTTCAAGAGAAAAGAGGATACCGAGGATGAGATAAAACAGCAATGCGCGATGGAAGACCGGCTCATTACGGTTTTAGACTGCAAATCATAGAGTAAGTCATGATATGACATGATCAATAATGTGACGTGGCAATTGTGCAATGAACACTCTTAGGAGTGGAAGTGTTAACTTGTATCTTATAATCACCTACGAACTAATATCAAACATCATGCTATCTGTAAGTGTTGCTCTGCAAGTTCATTGCTGTGCAAGGTTGTGCGTCAGACTTTATACTGCTATCTGTAAGTGTTGCTATGCAAGTTCGTTGCTGTGCAAGGTTATGCCTCAGACTTTAACCCCTCCCAAGAAGAAAAAAATGGTATGCGAGGGGCCGCACCTCACTGCTTGGGGAGTCGCTCCATCACAGATCTGTAAATGATGTTTCTCCATCAATTGTAGTTTAAATAAATCTTATCGTTGAACTAAGACTTTCGTTGTCTTTGTTTCTCTGCACAAGACAGGAGGGTTGAGAATGATTTCACAAAAGTTTTTGGTGACTTTTTTTTTCACTTCCACCTCCTTTTTTTCATGGACAGATTGGCCAGGTCATTCGTAGATGTGTTTAAAAAAAGAAAAACAATCATGTATGTAAAATATGCATATAAAATATGTCAGATTGTTTACTTGAATATTAATAATCACACTTGTTTTAGGAGGAGTAGGAATCATTGGGTACTCATGATGCAATACTATCACAATACTACCCCTCCAATGTCCATAGTATTATGATACAGTAACTGCTTTCCATTTAGCTTAATGCTAACAAACAATTCAACATGTCATTGACATGCTAACGTTAGTATCGATTATTTGCTGTTTTACAAGGAACCGATATTTGAACACAAACGGTGGAGTAATGCAGTTGGACAGAAAATATAACAATACTCACAGGCATATAATTATTATCTTTGTTCAGAATTTTTGATACAGCTCTTGTATAGGAGACTCTCAGACAGTGGAGTATCGAATAAAGTGTCTGCTGAGTGGATGTGAAAGCATCCCAACAAAGAAAAAATAAAGAAAAAACTCCAAAAAACAGCTGCTCTTTTGGATGACAAAAGTCATCAGCACAAGACAATCTTCCGCCACTTCCCAAAGTCCACTGAGTGACCTTCAGTGCTGAATTCCTGTGCAGCACACAAAACGAGGTGAAGGTACATTGCCCTCCAGTGTGCTCTTTCTTCCATATAGCAAAACAAACACAAAAAAAAACGCTGACCTTTGTCATACTTTTTGTTTGTTGTATCGCAGTGCACATACCGAGGTGGGATGACATCGGTTTTTTTTGTTTGCTTATGTCATCATCAAGAACAATGCAGAATTTATTTCAGAAAGTCTGTTTGGTTGAACGCTGATACTAAACAGTGCCCTCTGCAGGATATTTAGCAGTGAACGTAATTATTCTCCTTAAAATCCAAAATTGATCTCCAAGTTGTGTTAGTCCAAAATGAACACGTCCACATAACTCAGGTCACCGCCCAAACCTCCGAATACAAATTAGCAATAATTTTTCTTTGTTAATGGGCATGAAAGAATTCTGTTTGCAGTACGTGCAGTATCTCATATTTCTGTTAAGTCTCTTTTTTTTTTAATAATCCAAAATAAGAACCATTATGAAACATCACTTTCTTTCATTTTGATTCACTTGCTGAAATTATTAATTAAGGGGAATTTTTGCCTGTGTGTGTATGTGTGTGTGTGTATACATTGCGCATATACAGTACATACAATATACAGTATGTGCTTAGTGTGTGTTTTATAATTTATACCAATCATTTTCTATTTCCCAGGGCCAAATAATGTTTTTAAAATGTGCAGAAATGGTTGGATTGATAGCATTTTCTGAAAGAGCTTTTCATCTGCATGTCTGTTTTCATTTAGAAAACGACAACAAAAACACAAAGTAAGCTAAAAGAATGGATGACTTTGCTTTTACACACAAAAGATCGCTGTAGGATGTTCTGCTAAATAAAAAAATGCAGTCTACAGTCATACATAATTAAATATTATCAAAACTAATGAAGAATCATAAATACATCCCACAATACAACCCTCACAAGTAAACACGGCAGTTTTTATTTAGTAATAGTGGATCAGTGGCAGGTACGTAAAGCAAACATCACATCCTGTCTAATTGAAGAAGCGTGCCTCTCCACATGAAATTGGAAGTAAGGAAATTGCTTTTCCTGTCCTGCTGTGTTTAAAGCCAGCTGATGCTACACAGGCACACCATAATAATGTATAAATATACAGAGAGAAAGAGAGCGAGACAGAGATTTCTAATGGATAGGGTTTGTGAATGTGGAGTGGGAGTTCCATAATGGGGATCTGGAGGTGTTGTCTGTGCCCATGTCCCCCCTGGCCCATTCCTGTACACACACATGCACACACAACATCAACACAATCACAACACAAGCTGCGAGCAACCCAGCATGAAAGTATTTCCTGCAGCGTAGCTTCGAGTTTATGTCTCTTTTTGGCAGCCTAACACGCAGTTTGGGGGGAGTTTTTCACATTTCGATGTTGCATTTCTTCCTGAAGCAGAAATAGGTAATTGTTTGACCTGGGGGAAAAAAAAGGCACCTGATAGTACACTGGTCGGTACAACACCAAACGACATGTTGGTGGAGCAGTCAGCACATCATTCATGTTGGTACTACCACAAGGGGTAATCACTTTTCCCTCAAGTTGTAAGACCTCTTGCCTTAGCATTAGTGCTACTGCAAATCACCCCCTCAACCAGATGAGGATTTGGGGGTGTCACTACTAGCATTGATCAGTGGTCCACTGACACAAGTTCTACAAAGCAGAAGAGCATGGAAGACCTCTCATGTGGTGTTGGTGTTATGATGGAGGATAATTAGTTCTCATCATAGTGGAGGGCCTCCAAATTCTTCTCACCACAACGCGTTAGTGCTAGCAATGGCTCTAAATCAATAGATTAGCTCTGATGCTAATCCGACGATATAAATGTTAGGACATGGAAGACATGGAAGTTTTATTTTCAATGTACATGCAATGGCTGTGACTAGAACGTTGCCCCCACCAATGTGGCCACCACGTCGGCACATTGCTTAGCTGGGCTGCTACAGAGCATTGGCAGACGGTACTCCATCACCATAACACAGTTTATCTTTCATGGCTTGGCTGTTTCACAGATTTTTTTTGTTCATTCGTTTTTTTGTTTTTTTTAAAGAGTGCATTGTGTTTTGCAATCTGATGGCTAAGGGACTGTGGACTGTAAATAAGAAATTCACGGCTTTTCTTAAAAACAAATGCTCTGCGATAAATGAAGGATTACTGTATTTTGTTTTATACCCATATCTGTGGTTATAACATTACATAAAACACATAACCTGTGTGGTAAGGCTAAGGGAATTGTCATTATTAGCCTTAAACTAATGTTAACATTTACAGCTATAAATTTGTAGCTCACTGACTTGTAATAGAAGCTAATAAAGTTAGCTAAACAGTTTTCATAGACGACTGACTCTCTGTGTCAGAAACTGAATCAGCCACAAGGTGCTTGCCTTTTAGATGCTGTCATGAAAGGCCATTCATTCTGTTTTGCACGTTTTTCATCACATTCCTCTTTAGTATTTTTGGTGAAATGCTCCCAAACTTTTGGCCTCTGTTGCTAACGCCAATAAAACATAATCCCGTTGCCAAAGCGCTTTCGGTTACATCATTGCTGACCCGGATCGCCACCGCAACGCGTGTGCATCAAGGACAGAAATGCAAACAAGGTAGCTCGAGGTGAGGAAGTTTGGAGAGAATAACAAAGCTTAAAAAATAAACAATAACGTTTATGATTAAAGTTATTGTCGGCGATTTTGATCATCGGCGTAATCATGACTAGTTGACGAATGTTGGCAACCCGAGATAGCACTAGCATTAGTGCTAATCGCCCTCTAAACACGGAAGACCTCTCATCTTGTGTTAGCAGTAACATTGACACTGATTCAGAGGATTAGCATCAATGCTCGTGCTAACACAAAACGGAAGACCTATAATGTCGTGTCCGTGCTATCATCGATGATTTTTTTTTTACCTCACCGTGTTGGGATACAAGAAGTGGGTTTACTCGAAGCGCTAATTTAATTCCAGTCGACTGTATTGACATTGGTTGTAAGACATGCAGCCGAGAATTAAAGCTGACACGTAAATGAGATAAATGTCTTATCTGTAGTTGGACAAAGGTTGAAATAAGTTATTGGAAACATATCTATAGCTGATAGATCATTGGAGGATTTTTGTTGAAGTTGCCAAATGTCGTTCTAGCTGATGAGTAATAATTACCTGGGAGTTGACACTGGTACACCTGAGGGTTAGGTCTGGAAAAAAAAACACACACACAATATCATCACAATATCAATTCAGTACTTTACTAGATCAGTGTTTCCCAAATTGTATTGGGCCAAGGCACGTTTTCCATTACATTACATGGCAACAACAAAAAAGAATATACAGTACAATATACTGAAATTAAGGTGGATCTTGTTTGAGTTTATTCTAAAATGTACTGACTCAGCGATCATGCCATGCCGTTCTTGTATGAATGGCAATAAGGGGGATACAACTAATTATGTAACTTCTGCCATCTAGTGGAAAAGTAATTGTTCTGCCTGTCACTTTTCATCAGTGGCAAGATAAATAAAGTGTCTTAAATAAATCATTTGATTTGCACAAATGTCGGCATGAAAATTCCGCAAAATGAATCGGAAAGAGTCTCACCAACAACATGGTCCCTGGTGTGAACTTGAGTCCAAAACTTTGCTTCCGATCTAAGAAACAAAAAAAAAAAGCCACACACTTTTATGTTTCCTTCTTTTTGACACTAATGACAAACTAACACTGCTGTGCTTGACTCTATACCTTTTCTTCTTTTCATCAGCTGCTGCTTTCACTTCAAGAAAAACGAGCACATTTCAGTCTATAAGAATGCAACATACATAGTGGTGCACTGGCTGAAATACCTTTTTTGTGCACCACCACCACCAGGAGGGCCAGTGAGCAGAGGAAGAGCACCGCAGTGGATAAGGAGCCAAGTATAAGAGGCCAGTCCTCACCTGACACATTTGCGCAGATGGAAGACACATATGTATGTAAATTGAGGTATGGAAAGGTCTTTTTATTAAAATAATGCTACCTGGTGTTGATGGAGGAGGAAGATCTGAAAAGGAGGACACATTTTGCATGTAAATCCATGCAAATCTCTGTTAAAAAAAAATCGGAAGCCCTTGTCCTCATTAGGATCACGAGTGAGCTGGAGCCTAACCCGTCTGATTTTTGAACCAGAGCCAAGTACACCCTAAACTGGTTGCCGGTCAATCTCAGGGCATATTTTGTGATATTCAGTTCATTTTTACAAAATGGTTCACATAACATAGACATGTTTCTAGCTTGAAGAAATTAGCCCATGTGTTTTCAAGTCATCCATCCAGACCAACCAGACCTAAATTGTCAAAAGAGGCTCAGCTCACCAGCAACACTAATGAGGACAAGCGGGGAAAAATCAATACCTTTGGAAATGGCCAGAGGGCCGCTGCGTTCAGAATTAATCCACTTCCCTCCCAAGAGGACACTGTACTGGCACTGGTACAAAGCCATCAGAGTGTCCTGCACTGGCATTGCGAAGGCGCTCTTGTGACTCGTGATTTGTACATGGTGACTGTCCACGGGAAGTTGACTGTCCATCAAGTACAGGGTGAAGACAGCCCCGGGGTATGCAGGGGATCCCGTGCAGAGCATATGCCACACTTGTGCGTGTTGCTGGAGAACGAGGGTGGGTACAGGCAGATCATCTGGTCACATATCCCAAAAAAGATGCGAGAAGAATCACAAATGATTCAGTTTTCCACATTATGGGTCAAAACGATGGACAGACAGTGTCAAATACCTCTAACAGTTATTTGAATTTTGTTGCTGATCGTTGAATTGACTATGTCCACTCCACTAGTGGTGTAGTAGAGGCAGGCATACTCGCCGCCCTCTCCCTGCTTTACCGGGCCCACACTGAACACCCCTGGTTGGGATTCCAAGTTTGACGTGCGTACGTCATGATTCTGGCTGATTATAGACTCCCGCCCTGATGATGCCCTCAGCAAAATGAAGGAGGTTGGTTTGTAGGTGGACTGAAGAGCTGGGACAGAGCAGCTGAAGTACAACATGTCGCCACGTTCAACCATCCCGCCGGGGGGCTCCACTGATAAGACTGGAGGTGGCAGGCTGGGTAGAGCCTGTGTGGGGGCAACATCTGGAGAGGAAGGCAAGATGTATGACTGTATGAACAACAGACATGGGACAAACATCTTCATCGATTAACCCGTTCATGCACCCTGTAACCTGATAACATGATAAGCTGTCCCTGACAGGGTTAATTAATCGCTCATTGGGTTTTTAGGTTCTATGTTCCCCCTGAATCTTTATTTCTCATTTCAACAGTGTAGTCAGCATTTATTTTGATACCCTATGGAGACCATTTTTCCTCAGTTAATCAATACTCGTTAGGGTGCAGCCTATTTCAGGAACATTGGACAAGAAGTGAGATGGTAACAAAATTCTTTTAAAGTGAAAAAAAAATGTTGCTATATTTTGTGCGACAGTGAAAAAAGTACAGACCAGATTAGGGCGGAATTAGTAATTATTGCGGCGTTCAAGTGTATTGAGGTGTGGGACAGAGGACAGAGAGACAACGTACTGTGATGTCGTAAAAAAGAAGCGACATGGATGAGTCTAAACTCCCCCAGATCCTGACATGCCATATGAATCAGATGAACCCATACTCACTTATTCCTCCTTATTATAAGCAAAGTCAGAGTGAATATAAAATACATATCGCCAAGCTGCAGACTAATTTATGTCCAAACTAGGTGGGAAATGGCATGAGGGTATTTCCTGTTTGGTCACTTTGTAACTAGCGACAAATATGATCAAGCTTGCCTCATGCTGCCGTTGACCCTGCGCTGTCCTGTGTCCGATCCCACCATGCTGCCTGCGTAAAATTCCCAATATGTGGGAAGGCCCAAGAGGCCCTTTTTTTTTTTTCAATGAATGCAGAAAAAAAGACACACCCCATGGAATAATGTATTTCATATATTCCTTAGAATGTATCGTTTCTGAGTGTAGTATCCTGCCATGGTTTACCGCACTTGCTTACCAAACCTCCTGTTGTAACTGTCTTCAGTGTGCATTGTGTTTGATGTTGTGAGTGGGTGGAAATTTTCAATGTGAAATGCAGGATGTGACAACCGCAATACACGCGCGCACACCACACACACAGCAGAGGACAATGAGACGACACAGGGAGCACCTGCATGCTACCGTAGCGGATGGGAGTGTTTATTATTTCATGCCACAAGTAACGGTCAAATCAGTGCAGTTGATTTTTTTTTTTTTCCGTTGAAGTCGTGGTGTGGCATGTGACTCTTATTGTGTATAATTTAGTGGAGTAGCACTTACCTCTTTGATGTTCTGTCTTTAAATAGGGACTGAAAGCACTGTAGAGGCCTTGCTGGTTCTTATACATACAGCAAAAAAGTTCAGGTTTTGTTGCCACTTTGAGCTGGACAGTGAAGAGGACCTCCTCAGACGGCGACAGCTCCACTGAATCCACCTTAAGGAATGTTTAACACATGTAATCAAGTGGACACACACACACACACACACACACACACACACACACACACACACACACATAACACCACAGAAAATCTGATGCCCCAAAAAAATAAAAACCTCCTTGGTGAATCTGAAGAGTTTGAAGAGAACTCCGTGGTGGCCTTCTGAGGTCCGGCAAACCAGCACCACAGAGTCCCCGGACCGCGAATGTATCCGTAGTTCAGGTGCCGGCGGGTTTTGAGGAGACGTGGAAGCCCAAAGTGTTCCTATAGTTAAAAGAAACGGACATTACACAAGAGGAATCAGTTCCCCTTCCAGATGATGCAACAGCTTAGCCATGCAACATGCAAACACACTAATAAGTGGTCGATAATATTGGACGAGCGTGGCGATGGAGCATGTTTCTTACCCCATAGTGGTAAAGAAGTTAGCAGCAGCGTTTGTATCCAAAGTGATCGTCCACTTCGCATCCTTAACGTAAGAAGAAGAGTTACTGGTTGAAGCTGCCTCTCGAAAAAGCTGCTCTCTTTCCCCCCTGTCTCTTCCTCTCTTTGCTTTCACAAAAGACATCCTCCTTAAGTCATGTGTAGTGTTGTGATGGAGGGGGTTGAACCTGTAGACACTTCCTCTTGTGTGAAGTCCAGGTCGGATGTATGATGTGATCTGAATGAATAGCAGGCCCACCATTGTTTTTACTTTAGTCCATTAAATCAAATTGTTTCTTCAGCTGGTGACAATATTTCATCAGGGGCAAGAGTGGCAGTGCCACATCTTGTCCAGCAGTTGGTGCTGTGGTGCAGATAATGCTCCATATTAATTTACAAAATATAAATGTATGTCTGGACCGAGCCGGCACGTGAATAGCCAAAAACAATATAGAAAATTAGTTTCTTTTTTTACGGGTGCTAGGGCTTTTGTTTATTTTTTATTTTTTGTAACCCAACAACTTCTTTAAAAACACTGACTAACATTCAATATGCATTTCCCACGAAGCATGGGGGAAATTGAGGAGGGGGTTGAACCTGCAATAACCGCCCTCCCCCAACTACATAAATGCAACAAAACAAAAACTAAATTAAATAATGAAAAAAATAATCTGCGAAGTTGCCAGTGCCAAACTCCGAGTACACGGAGATGTACTGCATCATATTTTTCATCCCGAATCTTGCTATTTCTGCCGCATTTTCTCTTCTGTGAGGCAGCACAAACTATGCTATTTTAAGTTCCTGTAAAAAGACAATATGTCCCTAACAGTTTGAAAAAAATATAGCCACATAAATGGTCCCCAATTGTGACAGCGAGTGGAAATGGTTGTCCATAGAATATGTCCCCCCACCTCTCACCTTGAGCCACTCGCAACCCAAATGCGGACAAGCAATCCCCATCGAAAATGGACAGACGGATACATGGATTTTTACCAAATGGTTGTGCTGTGAATGTTGTTCGTAGATGATCTTATAACCCTCACGTAACCTCAATAACCACTATGGATATATGGGTATGAATGTGTTTCAGCATCCCACACGGCTTGAGCTGTCTCCTTACATGTCAAGCTTCATAAACGCCCACACGTGGCTGCTTGGCGTCACAGTGTTGTACACAGCAGCAGCAGGAGCACTGTACATCCACTGATTAGCTCCAAGCTTCCCACCGACCCACAATACACAGAATATGAATTTGTACAGTGCCACTTTTGAAGGCATGAAAGACCTAATCGATAAGACCAAAACATTTACGTACAGTAAAATAAATCTGATTGTTTACTGTAATACAGATTTGTTAATTGCTTGTGTTTGTTGAAAAAATAAATGGGAAGAGGATCTTGAAAAAAATAATTGCATATAAAATCGCAATTGCAATATGGGGGAGGTGGGGGGGGGTGCAATTCAATTCGATTCATCATTCAGCCCTGGTCTGACTGCAAATGATTTAACCATATTTCCCCGTCAATCCGTCCTATGTCTTGGATGAGTGAATGCCACAGGCTAACTCTGCTCTCCTTTTTTGTAACCTTCACTACAATCCTTAAAAGTCTTAAAATAGTGGAACTCTTCCTTGCAGCACATCACTATATGACCCATTTACAAGCTCCAGGGGAAAGAAGCGACCCATTTTGATCGCAGACAGTATTCTTTGCTTAAACGCCGATGGCAAGTGTCAGGACATACCGCGGGTTTGCTTACCTGAAAAATAATGCTCTTTCCTTTTCTAAAATTAGCAATGTTAAATGTGATGTAGCGTGCAAGGAGACAGATGCATTATTCAGATTGTTAGATCTCAGAGGAAGGAACCACTTTCGTCACTGGGCAAATGATGGAGGAGCATCTGCAAAATTAGAAATGTGTCATATTCTTCCTCTTTTGGCATCATTGCAATAACTGAGTGAGATGTTGTAGAAGGAGGTGCACCTGAATGAATTCAAGTCAATGCAACTGAAAGAAAATATACACGATATGTGGTTCTATGACCTTAAGTACTCAAGTCAAGTCAAGTCAGCTTTTATTGTCAAATATGCTCTCGTGCAACATACAGCACAGATGAAATGTTTTTCCTCTCAACCACAGTCCAACCACAGGAGAGTGAGGGGCCACTGCGGGTACCCGCGCCGCCATCAACAAAACAGTTAACATAAAATAACAAAATACTACAACACAACACATAAGACACAGACAGCCATGCAATCTTAACCACTTTTTCTGCATATACTTTGTTGTTTGAAGCAGTTATAGATGAAAGAGGAGAGAATCAAAGTGTCCTTTCACCAGTGGATCAGAGACGTCATGCTGAAAATGTGCACACGTCTGTAACAAGCGAATTTTGAACGCAAACAAGAAGCTGTGGCATCCATTGACGAAAAAAGAGACTGACTCACATCTCCTGTCCCATGTAAATCCGCTTCAATTCCAAGCGGCGACTCCCAGTTCCACATACGCATCTGAGCTCTGTGCTGACGCTCCTTTCTTCTCATCTTCATCTCCACAAGCCAGCCATCCATCCATCCAGCCGCAGACTGTCCAACAGCACCGACATCTCCGATGAACAAAACGGGGCTGTGAAAAATGTTGTCCATTACAGTCACAAAAAAACACAAGCAGGGCTGTCCAGCACCGACAGTCAAATGGCGCCGACATTCCTCCCAATCAAAATCAGTGCTGGTACACGCGTGCTGCCGAGAAGGCGCAACCACCATGCACAGATTCTTCTCCTCTGATATATGTCGTGGCCAAAAAAAACGCTGAAAACAATCCACATCAGGTCCACATGACGTAAAAACAAAGACCATGTGACAAACCAAAACACAAAGCAAGGCTCTCGGAGAGCACTTGCCGCCGGCTGCCTACTCGGGCGCCGTCTTCATCAAAGAAGATGTACAGTATATGCCATATACTTGCCAGTCTTCGAACCGTTCTTGCATTTAAAATCCTGCCTTAATTTCATTTTAAGACAAACAATTCGAATACATGGTTTATTTTCTTTACATAGCATATACTAGATGTGTTTTCTCTATGATATCATACCAACTTTTTTGATTGTACGAAGTCATCATCACATACTGTATTTACAGATTCAGTCATGTACTGGTTAAAGTAGTCAAAAGCAAATGCATGATGGCAAAGCAGAGGCCGATTCAACACGCACAACCGGATAGATTATTTTTAACAATGCTCTGACAGCAATAAGATGCCCGACTTCCTGTGTTTGTCAGTGTCATAACAGAAGCAAAACTGCTGCTGATTCAACATCTTCATTATCCTCCCACCCCTCCGACCCCTAAAATAAACATATAAATAAATGAATGTTTTGTTTTGTTTTACAGTTAGCATGTGGTCTGCGATCCCCGCCAGTTTTCCATCCGTGCTTCAAACGGATAGACTTTCATGACTCAAGCATGAGGGATGTGTCGGCATAAGAAAGATGTGCGGTACTTGATTGACAGTTGAGCGGGGCACAGTTTCATTGCATTCAGCCGACACGCCCGCGGCGTCTGATCGTCTTGATTTTTCACACTTTTGACGCATCATGTCATCATTCGAATGTCGCTACTTACAAGACGTTTATTTTCACTTTACTAGGGCTTTAAATGTGGCGGGGAGCTGGGCTCGATCCCAGGTGAATTAGGGGCAAAAGTCAGAATACTCCCCCCTGGACTGGTTGCCAGTCAATCACCTGGCACATTCAGAGACAAGACACCCAATCATAGACATCATTCACACAGTCAACAAGAAGGGAACTGAATGATCAGGACAGCGCGTCTCTACCTCTTTCGTATGTTATGGCCAGTCTCTTTTCTTATTTGATGGTGATCATCAGACGTGTTTTTAAAGCGGGAAGCGGGCGGACAATCAACCACGATTTTACCTTCTCGATCTTGATATGTTGCCACGACAAACACCCGTTGCTCTTTGTTTACTGCCTCAAATCAAGCGTCTGTGTCAAACCAGGTCAGCTTATCCTCCAATGTGGAGCGAGGCCAACCAGGACACAGGAAGGGACGGACACCGAGTGACCTGGCTGGAATAATAAGACGTTTATTAACATTTCAGTGCAGCTAAAGATCAGCGTCCAAATTTGTGGCCTATAAAACACAGTGCTGCTTCCATTTCCAGTTCAAATCCACCTCCTTTAGTAACTTCTTATTGAAGCAAAAAGGGCCACAAATGCCTGATAGTGGGATTCATTTATTGGCCGTAAGGGAACATTTTCTTCAGTTTGTTGTGTGTTTTGCCCAGAGAAAGTTTTGCATCCTGCATTTCAACTCTCCAAGTGACTCTTTTCATAATTCATTTTAGTGTGCGGCCCATAATTGCATCTGCGCAGGATTGTTTTGTTGTCTCCTTGCCAAGGTTTCTCTTCGGGGAATGGAGCTTTTATTTATTATCTATTATTTAAAAAGAGATTAATTTAGAGTGGGTGGAGAACCTTTCGCCGCCCCCCCCGCCCCCACCTATCAGGGTACATTTTAGTTTTTATGAAGTCCTCAGAGGACCAACTATCAAAGAAATGTTTATTATAGCTGACCTAATGAGTGTTTGTGAGTTAAATGTTTTGCACTTTTTCTATTGTTATTATTTTTAAAGTTCCTCTGATTTTTTTTTTCATTCTTTCACCTTGAGTTCTATATTAAAGAGAAAAAAAATGCCGTCGGTACATAACTCAAGGGCCTGTAGTTAACCCTGTTAGTTGAGCTGGTTGTGGTTGCTACAACCAACTTGGCCTGTGTGTGCTGTCCCGACCTTGACACTTTTAAATATTTTTGTATTTTTCAGTCAGATTGGTCAACAAGGAAACAGCCCCTTGTAACAAGGTGGGCATTTAATGAAGTGTAACCGAATGTTTAATATAATTTTTGCTTAAACAAGTATCATCACTACTTTGCTTCACTGCCACTCACATGGTTAAAAGTGATATTTAAAAAAATAATTTGCTGTTGTCGAATCAAAGGAACAAAAAATACCAAGTTTAATGTTGAAAAGTTCCTATATACAAAATACATAAAATATTTAACTAACTTAGATAGGAACGGGCAAACATTATGTCGGGACCCTCTTAAATAACTTACAGTAACAATAGAGCACTTTTTTGGTTGCATTGCGGGGGGAGATAATTTTCTTAACAGTGAATTCCAGTGTTTTGCGCCGTAATAAAACTAATGCCCACAAGGGGGCAGTGTGTTGCTATAAGTCTTCTCTAAACAGGCTGTCAAGTCCTCTAATATTTACCTTTGTTAAGGGAAAAAAATCTCCATGGCGTTTCAGTGGGAGCCAATAACCTATAAATATATTTTCTAAATTTGTCTGTGAAACTGTCGTTAATTAGTTTGCTTCAAATAACCTTGCACAGTGTAGTAGGTCGAAGGAGACATTTTTTTACTCCCACAATGACGCCATTTTCTGTAGAAAGTGAGGTTTTATTTCTACATACTGTAATGGGAGTGGTTAAATGAGAAAAACTGAACGCAGCTTCTCCTGACAGGATTGTTTTACTGTTTCGTTGTGATTATTTGTGGTTTCTACAAATGTTTAATTTATGATGGATAGTGGATCCTTTACTCAAAAAAAAGAACGTCCTCGATTCGTTCCAAGTAGACCACAAAACAAAAATGAATCATCCTCCAGCGTCCAGTTCCACGAAAGCTGTTTACATTATTTGAGCGTCAAGTGTTTTCGTGAGACAGGTTTAGTGAACTTAAGTAGCTTTTTACTACCCGCTGGTGCCGTATAACTTTCCGTGGAGAAGTGCTCGTGAAATATTCACAGTGGTTGAAATACAACACTGCCACAACCTGCTCTGTCTCTTGACGTACAAGGATTGTTCCCTTTTTGTGAACACGTTGTTCCACTTTACTGGGAAATGTAAATTATCTTCTGCTTGATTTGAAGCCACTTCTCCGAGGGAGTACATGCTGTTCATGTGTCGTAGACAGATCCAAAAAAATGTGAGGGGAGTTGGATTTGATCCAACAAATTGGGTGTGAGTGGGGGCGTCCTCTTCCGGTCAGTTTTTCATGTTGTGATTCAGAAGACGATGCCATCATCTGTTGACACTTTATTTTTTCAACAAATACAGATTTCCTTAGAAAACGTCTGGCTTTAAACAGGGTGTGGCTTTTTGACAATACAATACTGTAATCTACCTTTTTTTAAGTGCCTGAAGCACTGCATTGCAAATGCTTTAAAGGTTTGTTAATATGTAAAATGCTAATAAGGAGCTTCATCTCCTCTTGTTACTTAGCAGATCACTCTACTTTGTTGTCTGAGCCTTTATCAAGTCCAGTGCTCTGATGTTTTTGTGTTACATCTACTTGAAACGGAACTCTGGTTCTATTAAAGCTCTGACAAATGATACATTTTCTCATTAGTGGTAAATGTGTTGGAAAAATAATAATAAGAGGCAAGGCAGGATTTGAGTAGAAGGCTATGCAAAGAAGCCTCGCAGAAAAGCCACATGGGGATCTTTCCGGTGTCATTAGGAGCTTTTTGACCGATAGCACCACTGACATGCGTGGAAATGTTTCGTGATCTGATGCCAGGCTGTGAACCATCTGGAACGATGGGATGTGATAGCACATGATGATCTGTCTTTTCGATTGCCTCGTTTTCTTATCATCACAGGGCAGCACTGACAGTTTGTCCTGTCAAATCCGTTAATGACACAGGCCTTTCGCAGCTACTCCACTTAATGTCACTTTAGAATTGAATTCCAGAGAAGTCTCATCTGCCATACAGCTGGATGAATTGTAAAGTATTACGCACCTTAGAAGTGCAAACCAAAAATTTGTCCCCAAAATGTTTCTTAAAGTCATAGTGGTTATTGAGTATGTATAAGTAACTACTGGTCATCTGATGCTGAGTTCTGAGGTTCAGTGCCCTATTTTTGGAGATAGGCACACATGCGCTCACTGTAAAAATTGCCACAACTTCATTTTTGTGCAGAGACAAGTCCAGTTGACCATGTTTGAGGATTTGGTAGACTGCGCTACTCTGTGCTGGGCGTTACAGCGAACCGAGGTCATTTTCTATTATACGCCCCTGGAGCACCTGCAAATTTGGTGACATCGAGTAGATTTTAAACCAAACTGGTCTAAGTTGTGGTGCAGTTGGTGGAACAAGATTTTTGTGGATTCGATCCAGGCCATGTCATCGTATTTCATTCAAAAATATGACATCAGCGTGACTCGAACCCTTTGAATCATGGTAGAAATCAATTCATTGAATGCATCATTATTATTATTGCCATCTTTAATACATTACGACTGTAATAATAATAATACACTTTACAGAACTGGTTTTGTGTGTGTGTGTGCGCGTGTGTGTGTGTGTGTGTGTGTGTGTGTGTGTGTGTGTGTGTGTGTGTGGGCGCGCGCGTGTGTGTGTGTGTGTGGGTGTGTGTGTGCGTGCGTGCGTGTGTGTGTGTGTGTGTGTGTGTGGCGGGCATGGGGGTTGTCACACAAAGAATTGAAGGCGGTCTCCAAGTGTTCACGTAGCAACAGCCAACTGTACATCATCCACAGGTAGAGATCTTGCAGTTCGATCGCCGCATCAATCTCGTGCATGGACTCCAGCAAGTGAGTCCGTTATTTAGACCACGCACCTCTCCTGTGCTGAATTTAAAGGGAATGATGGGAGTTGCTTCAAGTGGCCGGGAATCACCTCGACTGTGTTTGGTTCCACAAAGGGAGGAACCGCCCATTTTTAACTGCACCTGTTCACGAAAATGCCAAAAGAATAAAAACTCCACCCATGGGCACAGTTAGACTGCACTTTGTGCAAGACTTAGGCTGGGGCATCAAAATAAGGCGCTTAGTGTTCAAATCTCTGGTTAGGCCCGTCTGTGTGGCCTCGTTGTTGCCGTTTTGCTACTTTTCTCGATCATAGAATTTCTATTTCGTTTTAACCACCACTTGACAAATTGTAACTTACCAATAACATGTCCTGGAACGTGCTATATTTCAGCACATACTGCAATAGGGATGTAGCTCAATTAGCATGTTGCTTCTCTAGCTGCAAGCAAAAAAAAAAAAACAAAAACATTTGGATTTCATTGTTTGTTTTATTGATGGCATATTGACTTGAAACGAGACAACGTGAGTGTATCCTCTTCCTGCGTGTCACTGAGGATGATGACAACAGGAAGACAGAAAAAGTGGCAAGACATGAAATGAACCGAGCACCTCGGAGGAGAAAAGAGGGGATGATAAACAGAGATGTGAAGAAAGAGGGAATGTTTGGAAAGTGAACGTGATAAGACCGCCTGATGGAATGCGACACGTCTGAAAAGGGACAGAACTGGAACAAAGGAAAATAATCGAAAAAGAAAACTATTGGATGGAGATCAGAAAGCAGAAGACACAGCCTGATAAAACAACATTTATCTCATTGATTAATGGCCAAGTCAGTGGGCAGCAAGTTTTGACTGACAGGTCCCATTAGTGCAGTTAACAGTCTTGAAACCCCACTGGGACACCAAACAAGAACAGTGGAACACAATCTGTCACGGAAGGGGGATCAACCATTTAGAAACTATTTGTTCCATAGAAGATTATGTAAATAGAAGTAATCACTTCCAGACTCAAAATTGTATTCCATGTACAGGCATTTGGGCCTTGAGTTTGACACTTGTGACTGAGAGGAATTGGAAGACTTAATTCAGAATAGCTTCACACAATTATTTGATTTCCTCGTGTTTGGGTGCCCTGCATCTCAGAAACATGGTCTACAAGTTATCCTAATCAAGAAAAAAGTCAACCTTACCCCAGATAGAAGTGTGAAACAATTTAAGTTAAACTGCGTTTCAATTATTCATCAAACTGTTGATTGATTTGGAAGAGAAGAAGCAATGTACAATCACATTCTTCTGGCATCAGTGTGCAGTGTTGATTTGAAAGTGTCCTGCAAATTTAGTTTACACACGTGCACAAACACGCACAGAAGCAAGGCCCTGCAGTGTACCACCAATGACAATCAAGGACACCCCCCACCAAGCTGGCATGCTTATCCTGTAACTATTGAGCGATACGGGAGGACTGCTAATGAACACAAACATCAGTCATTCACCCCGGGATGACCCCCACCACCCAACCTCCTTCTCAAGTCCACCCGTGCAAAAACATACAATCATTTCTTTCGGAATTAATATCATTCCCTGTCACATGAGCACACTTTAGATGATTTTTTTCCACTGATAAAATGTTGTAGACTTCAGTTTTGCTTCAAACGTATACAGTAGAAATGTGTTGAAATATTGAACAGCTCCCGAAATCTTAAACATCGCGACATCTATTATGCAGTTGTTACACTTACATAAAAAGGCACATTGCTGGCTTGAGGGAGTGTCGTGCCGGCGCTGCAGTGGGAGTAGGAACTGAGAACCGGTTGTAATTTACGTGACCTTAGCTTGACTTTGAACACTATGTCGTTTTTTTAATCACGTGTCTTGCAACATGTCTGGACCGTCTGTTGCAAAGGTCACCCCCCCCTTCCCACCCCCACCTGCCAGGAGCATCTGCATGGAAATCATGAAGCGCAAGCCTTCACATTCACTCACACTTTGGCAAATTGATAAATTGTATGCGTGAGTTTGTTTTGAAATGTTTTCCCGTTCTTTCACCGTTACGTTTCTGTCAGTTATTTTCCATGGATAAGTTGTGTTACTTTGTTCTAAAAATTCACCGTTACGTTTCTGTCAGTTATTTTCCATGGATCAGTTGTTACTTTGTTCTAAAAGTACGCTGATTGATCAATGTTCGTTATTAAAAAAAACACTATTAATCTAAATAATATGCAAAAATATGTCTTATCACATCAATGTAATTTTTTTTATGTAAGTGGAGGTGAAGTAATTGCTGATTAAATGACATAGCATACGTCACGTACAAGAGGTTGCCATGTTTTGCCGCCACCTTTCTGCTACAGATAGCCAGAGACTGACTGAGCGAAGATAGTTTCTCAACATGACTACGACAGCATGTGTCACAAAATTCTTGCACTTGACTCCGTCACTTGAGGGAATACTAAAAGATATGTTTCGGACGACATTTTGCTTGCACGCCTGCTGAAGAATTTGGTGATTAGCTTGCGACGTTATGGCCCCTGAGGCATCGCAGTGTGCGTGCTTCAAAATGCACGTGCTTCGAGCTTCGGTTGTTGCATTTTTTTTAGTTTGCCACTAGATGGCGTTCTAAATGTGAATACGTTCAAGGTCAATGTGAGTAAGGTGTTGACTTCCCTTTAACTCTGCTCATATTTTGAATCGTTGGCAGATTGAATCTTTCTGTATGCGTTTTAAAACATGCTGGATTGTTGTCCGAAACCACTCGTTGGGTTGGTATGGATTTTAAAGCAGAACGGGTTACTTTTAGCCAGTGTTGGTTTAATTAGTTTCACTCAGCAGATTGATTTGAAGATTGGACAGTTTTTAAAGCTGAAACTATTTGCAATTTGTGAACTGAAGTTGAAGTAAATGTAAAGCAATATTCTTCGAAAATATTGCTCGTGGCTGGATAGCTTTGTGAATAACACTGCTTACTTTAGACACAAGGGTTTGAATCCAGGATGGACAGGCCCCCCATCGAAAATGCTATGGGTAGTTTTTATTTCTTGTTGAATCGAAATTTTGACCCAGCATGCTGGGTCTAATTTTTATAAATGACCCACCAATGGCTCAGTCCCTTTTGGACCCAGCCCTGGGTTAGCTATTTCAACCTACAGTATTTGGATTAATTTTGACACAGCAGTTTTAAGAGTGTTCCTCATAAGTGCTTTTTAGCAAATGTATAGAAAAAATATATCGTATTTGCGTTGAATGTGTTTCCCACCAAGTATTCCAAGTAATTCCTCACACTCGTTCCCTGTTTATTTCATTAGGTCAGCGATTGGTGTTGCCTGAAAAGGAAAGCTGTCACAGGAGTTCACTTCTGGATCATTGCACTGACTCTCCTTCTGTCTCCCCCTCCGACTCTCTCATACTAACACAGATACAGTCATGCATGCGCTCATCGTGGGCATCATGAAAACGGGGAAAGTCAAGATAGCCGTGGGCCAAAAATGGGCAGCCGCTGCTGTGAGGATGTTGCTATAGTGAACCTTGGGGCCTCGCAGGAATCAAGTTACCTCAACTTTCACAATGCATGTCACCCTGACTCAAGTAATGTCTTACACACCATAAAAACATACAGTCTTAATACTGCTGGGTCAAAAGTAAGCCAAATCAGGTGAAACAGCGAACTCAGTGCTGGGTCCAAAAGGGACCAGGCCAGTGCTGGGTTATTTTATACCGTACATTTATTAATGATTTCATTTAATACATTAAAAAAAAAAAAAACGCTCTGTACTCAGTGCCTTGATGAATGTAAATAAACAATGACGTGACTGTGGCTCATCGTTGCTCTGAGACACAGGAAACTCATGCTTGCACAACCTCAACAGTCTGTCACAACAAAGTGATGTCAGGAAGCGCAATTCTCTGAGGTGAATGTCTTGTATGCATTTTTGACATGACGCTATCTTGGAATTTAGATATTACGCGCACACCTTGTGTAACGGGAAAGAGAGGTTTTATTTCAGAACTTTTGTAAATCCCATTAACCCATAAATGCTCATACGTACACAAATAAACATTTGCTGGATCATTGCAACACAGAATGATATATAACACTGGAATGATCCCTGACAATAGCAATGTTCCCCACCACCGACATATTCTTCTGGAGTTCTATTCACACTATGATGTGAAGCACAAGAACGACTTACTTCCTTCAGTTTACAACTCGTTATTTGCACCCTTAACTGTTGGAGAGTGATTTTATCTCCTTTGATCATGATCAAAAACTTTTTTTTCATGGCCCACGGAGCTTCCCCCTCCATCAGGCCTGTTAGCAGCAATTGTTGCATTGTTTGAGTTTGGCTCACATGCCACCTGCGTCATAGAGAAAAGGAAAGCATGTTTTGTGCTCAGAACATCCAACTCAAGCTCTACACATAAACTAAATGAATGTACATCGCATCAGAACTCGCTCCTTCACTGTCTGACAATCTGAACAAAAAAATGAATAAGATGACAAATATGTCACATTCCCTGCAGGCAAGTAATCATTCAGTCATGAGGAAGTGTAACAATACTTTTTGGTAATTGATTCAGTTTGAGTTTGGCTCACATGCCACCTGCGTCATAGAGAAAAGGAAAGCATGTTTTGTGCTCAGAACATCCAACTCAAGCTCTACACATAAACTAAATGAATATACATTGCATCAGAACTCGCTCCTTCACTGTCTGACAATCTGAACAAAAAAATGAATAAGATGACAAATGTGTCATATTCCCTGCAGGCAAGTAATCATTCAGTCACGAGGAAGTGTAACAATACTTTTTGGTAATTGATTCGATTTCTTACAGTACACTCAATTCCCGTTAGACACGATGCAAGTATTTTGTAACGTTTATGAACAACATCGGCAGTTTTACAGAGTGGCAAGGGGTGGCAGCTGCCACCTCTACCAAGTGCCTTGGTGGATGAGGGAGGAAAGCGGAGTACCTGGAGAAAACCCACGCAGGCACAGGGAGAACATGCAAACTCCACGCAGGAAGGCCTGAGCCGGAAACGAATCCTGCACCTCTGCACTGTTAGACCGACGTGCTAAACAGTCGCCCACCGTGTCGCCTGATGCTATTCTTGTGCTCTATTATTGACCCTCAATGTCAAGGGATACTCATTTCATGTGAATACATATGTTTTTCCTGTAAGACAACCGCATGTGTGTAGTAGGAGAGATACGCTCTTGGCCCCAATAAGTGACCTACAAACTCATGGCTTTTGAAAGTGTATCCCTTTCGCTCTGGCTCCATTCCCCCCCAACCTCTCCAGTCTCGACATCATTCATCTTGCTGCAGTGCGAACACAGCAGCGGGTGGTGAATCCCCTTCGTGAAGTCTCAGCTGAACTTTGTCAACTCAAATTAGGCAAACTCTCAAGACCTCGCTGCCCAATCTTAATTGATCTGCAAAAGAGAATCGCTGCCTTAAGTTGAATGGAGCGTGATCCACCTTTCCACTCCACTCTGCTTAGTGTGTCAGTGTCACACAGACGAGATTAGAATTGCAAATGAGGCCCTTTACAAAGGGATCGAGTGGGTCATGCAATAAACGGCACAAAAACAAATTACTACAAACCACCGGTTTATAATTGTTATCATCACTGACCTGTTTGTTGAAATGAGACCAATTCTGGTGCCCGTGTTGAGTTATTATGCAGTGCCGCCAAAATCAGGTCAACTCAGTTGCTGCATGAGAAGATGTATCGCAGCTAAACTGAGGTTCATTGTGTTGATGAAGCAAAGCACCAATATGAAAATCGTGGTATTAGCGTATTAGCCCTCACGTTCTTATTTTAATTATTACTTTTACTTTACTTTGATGTTGTTGGGTTGTTGTAAATTTTTAACGAAGGATTGGCAAGTACTGCTAAACAGGGGTTGGTATCCGGATGATATCGGCTTTATTTTGTTGTATCAGGTGGCCCAAAAGGCGGTCGATACCAGTTAAGAAAACGGTCTTTGTTGTATGTCTCTCAGTGCCCGGGCACCAAGATGCTGATGCAATTTGAGGCATGGATTTCTAAAAGTAAAAGTTGTTATTATTATGATGGTCTTATATTATGATGATGATTCTAATTATATTTTATCATAGTGACTATTTTTATGTTGTGAAATGAGTTGCTAATCAGTAAGGCATTAAAAATAAAATTTATATTTTACACATTTGCTTTCTTTCATCAACTGAGAAAAATGCAACGTTGTTATTATTCAATGCATTAATAAAGTCTAATTTTCATGTTGAATGCATACAAACACAAAGGTCAGATACAATCCAAAGGTTGAAACATGACAATTTGAGAACAGCAGCTACTGTCTGTTTGTATTTGAATTTATATTTTACACATTTGCTTTCTTTCATCAACTGAGAAAAATGCAACGTTGTTATTATTCAATGCATTAATAAAGTCTAATTTTCATGTTGAATGCATACAAACACAAAGGTCAGATACAATCCAAAGGTTGAAACATGACAATTTGAGAACAGCAGCTACTGTCTGTTTGTATTTGAAGTAACAGTTAATATAACCTCTAGCACCCCCCCCCAAAAAAAAATTCCGTCATCTGAACATTATATAAAATCCGGCATTAATATTCTTTGTATGTAAATATTAAACGCAAAAAAAGTGAAGAAGATTAATATGCCATGGCAAACTTAGTTTTGTGATTATTCCCGATTGTCCTTGTCCCAAATTTCACTCAAAGGACCAATGAGATTCTTGAGGTGTAATTGAAGTTGTTTCAAGATTTCCCTTAACTACTTTCCCCCTTTGATTCATTTTGCGGAAAGTGCTGCATCACAGTAGACGCCCTGTGCTTGCTTGGACAATCACTTCCCTCATACCGGCCACACAAGCCGATGGGGCGGGGCTTTGTATGCAAATATAGCCCCGCCTACATAGACAGTTGCCTGGCAACGAGCAACCGCGGCTGGTCTCTCTCTCTCTCGACTGAGCGCACTGAAGAGAAGGAGGAGGGTGCGGGGAGAGGAGGAGGAGGGAGGGGCCGTGAATAGAAGTACTCAAGCCGTGTGAGCGAGGTACTCAGGGGACACCGCGTGAGCTTGCTACGCGTTTTTTGTGTATGTGTAACGGAGAGAGAGAGAGCGAGCAGCTCGTTTATGTTAGCCTGCTGGGCGCTGACCGGAATACTTGAACTAGCAACGACGCAGCCTTTGGACTTTTGTCGAAGCTTTTGGGGCGACTAGACGACCGAAGCACCTGTTCCTGTGGCAGCCGCTAAACGGAGACGGAGGAGCGACGTCGCTCACTTGAGCACGGAGGGAGTGGATGAGTTCGGTGGATGAAGGTCTGTCTGGAGCCCAGAGGGGGGCCTTGGACGTTGGACCCCCTCTTTAGGAAGCGAGGTGAGTAAAGGGGATGACAAATGACACTTGGCTCAACATATTCGACGCTTTTTCCCCCCTTGAGAATGAGGCTAAAGTCATTGTTTTATTGTTGTTTCGGAGTGATTCGTAAAAATGTAATAAGTTGCTGCCATTTTAGTTTGAATATATTCCATTATTGGTGCTTTAATGCTTGTAGTATGTCTGACAAACCAGCTGTTTGGTGTCCAAAACATCACATCACACCACACTGTGCAATCTCTTCCCAGTATTTATTCATTAAATACTTCCTCAGTGGGGAAGTACATGGAACAAAATAGTAGAATTATCAACATAATAACAAAACAAACAATACTGATCGTTTAAAACATGCACCGGTTGGGGAATCTATGGCCCGTGGGACTCATACAGACCTCAAGAGCATTTATCTGGGCCGATGTGCACTTTTACAAACTATTCAAGGCTCAAAACTGTAGCCTTAAAAGCCTGAACATATTTCACTGTACAAATTCTCATCATGTACAGTATCAGTAACGTTGGGTGAGAAAAGAGTCTGATAAACAAATTTATGAGCCCATTGAGTGGTAGATTTGCCATTAAGTTAGCAGGCTTAATAAATGGTAAACTGGTATTGTCTGAGTTGATCTTGCCTCAATAATTAGTTCATGTTTCAATTGATAGTCCAGTTTTGAGATTTTCTTTATGAATAGATGTAATATCTTTCATATTTAGCCTTCACCCAAAGGAAAATTTTGATTCGTTTTTCTTACAATCCACCAACAAGTTTCTATTGTCTTGCTGAATCAAGTCTTATGCTGCATTTGAGGAAAGTGGGAAGACTTACCTGACTTCCGACAAGGAAAAGTGCACTAGAACGCCCTTTTGAACTGGGAGGTTCAAGTTGTGAAGTGAGGAAAAAAAACTTCCCAAATTCAACTGTCTTCAATGTAACATCAATCAACAATGGCGACCCCAAGGAGACACAGGCCGTTAATGGCAAAATATAATTGACAGGATTATAAACATATTTTAAATTTTTTTATTAATATTTAGAATAACTTCACATAACACAACATGATAAGTATTAACTGTGTGAAGATATGCTGTTATCTCCCTGCATGAAGTTATTGAGTGAAATGAATGCTTTGAAGCCATTCCTTTATTCGTATAAATTAAGAACATAATGAAGGTTTGTTAGATGTCCTAATGTGTTGTGATGAACCAGAACAACAAACATTTTATCGGAATCACCCATCATTGTTGTTTACATTCGCCTCAAAAGCTTTGAAGTTGGAGCTGGGACAATCCGAGTGGGACAAATCAACTTCCCATCTCCCTTGACTGCAGCATTAATAAATGTAGTAAGAGGATGGAATATTCCATTGCATGAATTATTATTATTATTATTATTATTATTGTTATTAGAGATGGACGCCCCCCCCAGGGCCTATACCACTGCCAATCATTAGTAGTGAGGGAGGCCTTATGTTTGCGTGATGTTTAGACTGCCCTATGTGAGGCAGAACACTGTCTGCCTCATGTCATGCTTTATCTGCTGTTTTTTACAATCAGTAAAACGCAAAAGTATTAAATACATTAGCGTGACTATAGAAATGTTTGTCTATATAAAGAAAACAATAAAATGGTGAAGTAAAGACAGACGGAAACAGATTTATGCCTTTTACAATCTTCCTCAACTCAGTTAGTGAGGGACTGCGCAGTCTGAGGCGAGATGAGGCTGGTTTGAAGGAAAATATGCAACCGCTACAGTTCGAACTATGAAATCATGGACGTTATGAGATTAACATAGAAAAGACATAAAAAGCGCATATTAGAGAAGTAAAATGAAAATGAGTGATCGACTTTTATCATATTTTTTTATTTTGTGCATCCCATGAAGTCCCGCCTCTGTCATATAAATAAACATTTGTTGGATCATTGCATCATAATTATTATTTTTATTTTTTTTGTATATGCATTTCGTGAGGCCCTGGGAGGACTTTTGGATGCTGAGAATTGATTGCTTGAATGTTGAATTGAACCACAAGGATGTTGACAATGTGTTCTTGCGGTGGAGTTGCCTTTCAATCACGGTCACGTGACTCTTTATCTTGACTGTGCAGAGATTTTAATTAAATAGTCTACAGTCAAGTCTGCCGTGTGAGAAAAAAAAAAGTTAAAAATAATATGGACAGCTGCGTCCTTCTGGAACGTGCTGTATTCCGGCCCATTGAAGAAGTGTGCTTGTAGGCCTGACCAATAACAAAGACACAATACACTTTGTGTGGCATTGTTTCTTTGCTGTTGTCCCGTGAGCTTTTTCTCATGGAAAACAGGTGTTGTGGCTCAATAAAGGCTGGGAAACACCGATTTAGACCATACTAGGTAATGTAAAATGTTGGACTTCTCACATGGCTGTGCAAGTGACACTAATGAATTAGTCCAAAAGTAGAATAGTGACATAAGTTAGTTGCCGTGTGATTGTCATTCACAACATGTGACGGGTGGGAATACTCCAGGTCCTGAACTGGATGTTACATAACGAGAAGATTACGCCTTTACATAGGGCACCGTCACACAAAACTCTGTTGTTCGTGCTTTTTGTTCTTCTCCCCCAGTCATCTTGTCTGAGTGTATTCCCCTGTCGGATGGGATTATTGCTCTCATTATTATATTTTTATCTTCCCTGAAAGAAGATATTCAAACCACACATGTCCTGCCCGTACGCAATGTGTACACACTGGCAATTGAATAACTAGATTAACTCACCCTACTGAGCTGTAGTGGATGAATGGGGCTAATCGGGAGTTAAAACGCTCCTTCCTTTCTCACGGTTTCTTTTTATATCACCTGGCAGATTGATGCTGTGAGAGAAATGAAAAAAAATGAGACTTCAATACAAAAGCATTCATATCGTCTGAGTCATCACATTTCTAGAAAGTCAAACATTTGTTCTTTTCGCCGAAGGAGTGGTTTGGCTACAAAACAAAAATAAGACTGATGTTATGATTATGGGCATAAATTGTCTCATGTAGAGTTGAAATTCTTTTATAAAGTCAAATACCGTATTTACCCTTTTCTAAGTTTTTCTATCATAGATACATTCACAAGATTACAAAAAGAGAAATGTGAAATATTTTGAGAATTAAATCCGCATTAAGATGATTAAGGCCAAGTTATAGAATTTAGTAAAAGCTTTCCAAAAAATAAACTAGTCAGTGTTGTGTCACATCATCATCATTATGAACAGTTAGATTCTAACATTTCCAGGCGTCAGCACACCAGAGGCAGCGCCTCGACCACCTGCCGAGGGTCTGCCACTGCGCACAAAGAAATGACCTCCATTCTGCTGGATGACAAAACAGTGCCTTGCCAGCAAGACAAATGTTAAACGCAAAGATCGGCTTCCCGTTCTCTTCTCGGCACTGTGACTTTGAGGACGCGGAGGGAAAATGCTTTCAAGACGGCGGCCTTGAACATTTCATCCGACAGAGGAACCTCAGCTATTTGGGCAGCTATCTCTTTTGACGTGACCAAACTATTCGGGATGTAGAGCAGAGTGGGAACTGATTGCTTGCTGTTTTGTAGTTGAGTGGGGGGGGGGGGGGGGGGGGGGGGGGGAGCATCTGAAATGGTATTGCAGTCATTGCGGTCTTCTGTCCATTAGTGATGAAGGCGATGTTTTGCTGAAAATGAACTCCATTGTGACTTGTCTGTGGTTTGTTTGGTCAAGTGTGAAAGCTGTCATTATTAGTTCACGCTTTGAGAACCCATCATCAGTCACTGCCCGCTTGCAATTCGACTCTGGATTTGCAAAGTCCCGCCATGTGGTAGCTGGCAGAAAAGAAAGAGCATTATTGTATTGATAGTTGTGAGATTTGTCTCAAACGCTGTCCACGCGGGTTGTGACTGAAACATGTTTTTATCTGGGCAACCCTTGGGTCCTATTATTCAAAAAAAAAAAAATAATAATAATAACATACCACTGCGCCTTGATTGAATGATCAGGACGCCAAGTTCTTTGGAGTGTGAACACATCCTCCCAAAAAGTCTTACTGTGCAATTCCAGAGCACAGACAACACACCCTTCCTTGTTTGACCTTCTGTCTGTTTAGTGTTACCTTCATTGGGCCTTCATTGTGTTGACATAAAGTGTCTGTGTTGTGAGTTGGGAAGCAGTCAAGAGTCTAACAGGTGTGTGCCACTTCGAGAACAAAAGGACTTAACATGAGCACAAACAAACAAACAAACACACCCACCCACCACACCCACTCACACAACCATACACACAGAGGTTTTATTTCATAACTTTTGTAACTCAAATCCCATTAACCCATAAATGCTCATACGTACACAAATAAACATTTGCTGGATCATTGCAACACAGAATGATATATAACACTGGAATGATCCCTGACAATAGCAATGTTCCCCACCACCGACATATTCTTCTGGAGTTCTATTCACACTATGATGTGAAGCACAGGAACGACTTACTTCCTTCAGTTTACAACTCGTTATTTGCACCCTTAACTGTTGGAGAGTGATTTTATCTCCTTTGATCATGATCAAAAACTTTTTTTTCATGGCCCACGGAGCTTCCCCCTCCATCAGGCCTGTTAGCAGCAATTGTTGCATTGTTTGAGTTTGGCTCACATGCCACCTGCGTCATAGAGAAAAGGAAAGCATGTTTTGTGCTCAGAACATCCAACTCAAGCTCTACACATAAACTAAATGAATATACATTGCATCAGAACTCGCTCCTTCACTGTCTGACAATCTGAACAAAAAAATGAATAAGATGACAAATATGTCACATTCCCTGCAGGCAAGTAATCATTCAGTCATGAGGAAGTGTAACAATACTTTTTGGTAATTGATTCAATTTCTTACAGTACACTCAATTCCCGTTAGACACGATGCAAGTATTTTGTAACGTTTATGAACAACATCGGCAGTTTTACAGAGTGGCAAGGGGTGGCAGCTGCCACCTCTACCAAGTGCCTTGGTGGATGAGGGAGGAAAGCGGAGTACCTGGAGAAAACCCACGCAGGCACAGGGAGAACATGCAAACTCCACGCAGGAAGGCCTGAGCCGGAAACGAATCCTGCACCTCTGCACTGTTAGACCGACGTGCTAAACAGTCGCCCACCGTGTCGCCTGATGCTATTCTTGTGCTCTATTATTGACCCTCAATGTCAAGGGATACTCATTTCATGTGAATACATATGTTTTTCCTGTAAGACAACCGCATGTGTGTAGTAGGAGAGATACGCTCTTGGCCCCAATAAGTGACCTACAAACTCATGGCTTTTGAAAGTGTATCCCTTTCGCTCTGGCTCCATTCCCCCCCAACCTCTCCAGTCTCGACATCATTCATCTTGCTGCAGTGCGAACACAGCAGCGGGTGGTGAATCCCCTTCGTGAAGTCTCAGCTGAACTTTGTCAACTCAAATTAGGCAAACTCTCAAGACCTCGCTGCCCAATCTTAATTGATCTGCAAAAGAGAATCGCTGCCTTAAGTTGAATGGAGCGTGATCCACCTTTCCACTCCACTCTGCTTAGTGTGTCAGTGTCACACAGACGAGATTAGAATTGCAAATGAGGCCCTTTACAAAGGGATCGAGTGGGTCATGCAATAAACGGCACAAAAACAAATTACTACAAACCACCGGTTTATAATTGTTATCATCACTGACCTGTTTGTTGAAATGAGACCAATTCTGGTGCCCGTGTTGAGTTATTATGCAGTGCCGCCAAAATCAGGTCAACTCAGTTGCTGCATGAGAAGATGTATCGCAGCTAAACTGAGGTTCATTGTGTTGATGAAGCAAAGCACCAATATGAAAATCGTGGTATTAGCGTATTAGCCCTCACGTTCTTATTTTAATTATTACTTTTACTTTACTTTGATGTTGTTGGGTTGTTGTAAATTTTTAACGAAGGATTGGCAAGTACTGCTAAACAGGGGTTGGTATCCGGATGATATCGGCTTTATTTTGTTGTATCAGGTGGCCCAAAAGGCGGTCGATACCAGTTAAGAAAACGGTCTTTGTTGTATGTCTCTCAGTGCCCGGGCACCAAGATGCTGATGCAATTTGAGGCATGGATTTCTAAAAGTAAAAGTTGTTATTATTATGATGGTCTTATATTATGATGATGATTCTAATTATATTTTATCATAGTGACTATTTTTATGTTGTGAAATGAGTTGCTAATCAGTAAGGCATTAAAAATAAAATTTATATTTTACACATTTGCTTTCTTTCATCAACTGAGAAAAATGCAACGTTGTTATTATTCAATGCATTAATAAAGTCTAATTTTCATGTTGAATGCATACAAACACAAAGGTCAGATACAATCCAAAGGTTGAAACATGACAATTTGAGAACAGCAGCTACTGTCTGTTTGTATTTGAAGTAACAGTTAATATAACCTCTAGCACCCCCCCCCAAAAAAAAA
>NW_017842060.1:7739735-7813760 GCF_001891065.2 Hippocampus comes | reverse complement strand
AAATGAACGATAGCTTTCGTTGTATTGCCTCGCGCCAGGAACTTGGCTTGTCTCGAAGTACAAGGCAATAAGCTAGCTGGTGCTCCTACCGACCGGTATGGAAGAGTACTACATGATTACTCTGTCAGGCGATCGACCGCACAGGCATACATTTTGGATCATTTCCCATGGCACACCTGACAATATCTCACGGCACAGTGCACAGGTTTTGAACAACACTGATCAATCAGATCAAACCAAGGCGGGACACAGACAAATCTTGTGTCTTTACTATTCTTGGCTTTGTCTTCACTATTATTGGTCAAAATGAAAATGACCAATTGACATATTATATATCTTTAATTACGTGTGAGCGAGGATGTAAAATGGAGACTTAAAAAATGTGATTCAAATAATTTTTTTTTTCTTTCCAGGTCCCAATAAGTGAACCCGACATCAAGAAAAGAGGTGACTCAAATTAATTGTTCAATTAAGTTGTTAAATTCAATCTGAAAAAGCTAAAATGCATCTTTTTGATTTTATTTGTTCTTCTTTTTCCAGAAGTCACATTAACTTTTTCAAAAATTGCAAAGGCAAATGAAAATGTCTTGGGTAAGTGTTTTTATTTGACAATGGAATGTATCGTATGGACTGAGCTATTTCTCTTTGCAATATTCAACTTGAATGAGAGAATCTAATTTTGAATGGGATTCTCATAGGTTTTTTTTCGTAATACTGATTGTTTTTTTGTTTTTTTTTACATTTGAACTTAAAGTAATTAATCAGTCGGTCAAACTGAATTTCCACAATACATCCAATGTGTTCACAAATCTTTTGTTGTGCGGGCAACTTAGAAATCTTTTGAGACGCTCTGTTCAAATCACACTGTTTGTGTCTTCTCTGTCTGTGATTCCACAGAATCCCACCTAATACATGGGGACATTATGGTTCACACGAACAATGACGACGGTATTTTGAGGAATGCTGTCCCTTGCACCAACGCAGGCTGTAAATGGCCCAAAACTGGAAAAACAGTCAAGATACCCTACGAAATTTCCAATGAATTTAGTAAGTCATCATCACTCAGCTTTTGTTGTGATTTTCTGCCTCATCACGGGTTGCTAAAGCAAGTCACTCGCACCATTTGCTTGGCACGATTTTAACGCTGTAAATCCTTCCTGACACAACCCTGCCATTCTCACCAGGGCTTGAAACCAGCAGTGGCTTTGGGGCCCCTGCTATCTGCTGACTTCAGTGTTAAGTGTAAAAGTGATCAACGATGAAGCTTACCATAGGCCTATGTGTGCAGCATTTGGTCCTGTAAAACCAAAAACTCCAGCGAAATAAACAAAGTGACTGTGTTGAGACCAGTCACACTGCAGAAGCTACTTACAGGACAACTTTAAAGTCAGCAAAATGAACCACAAAACACACACGTAAACCCACCGAAGAAGAGTAAAAAGTAATGACAATCATTCGCCTACCTACCACAGCTGTAACTTGTTCAATACACTGTAAAACAGGATAAGAACATGTAAAACCTGAATCGACTTAACTTGTATAAGTTCAGTTAACTTATTGCAGCTTGTTCAGGATACATAACCAAGGTTATTCGAAATGTCATTTTAGAGTCGGGATGAATCTAACTCAATTATTTATCCACTTCAGAAATCAGCCTGAAATTGCAATTCATCCCTCCTGAGGAGTTACTTTGCAGAATGCCTGTGGCTTTTGCTATGTATGACACTAATGTGTCCAAGCCAGGGGTGGGCAAACATTTTGGCTCGGGGGCGACATTGATTTCTAAATTTGACAGGTGGGCCGGGTCAGCACAAGATACGGCACATATAAAAAAACTGTTGACAGTATACAAAATGTTGACAGTGCATACCAAAGATTAAAAAGCATTACCATACTTTTTTTTAATGACAAAATTGAAACAACTATGGTATATGTCCTGTATGAACGTCAGCATACAGTACAGGTATATGACAAAATATAACAAAGTTAGGACTATTTGCTACAAAATGAGACGAGTAAGAGACATGGTGACTTTCTTTCCAGTCACTCACTGTCTCGAACTTGACCTCGCCTCGATCACCACGCATGACAGCGTTGCTCAGCTGATGTCGTGCAACGAACTTTTGAAGCCAGCCACGGGACGCTTCGAAGTCTTCAATTCCCATAGCGCTATGGAACTCGCTTCCTCTCTTATTAGCGGTCCAGTTTGCGGAAAGTTTTTAGCACGATAACAGTCAACCCATTCCAGGAAAAGTTTATTTATTCGACTGTCCGTCGAGCCGCAAGTAAGTCACTCTGAGCATGGAAATAGCCAGAATCGGACTGAGCAAAAATCGCTTCCTCGTTTTTCAAAGTCTCGTCGATTTGAGTCTTTCAGACTCAAGCGTCTCGTGAATGTTTCGTACTTTGTAACCCGCTTCGTTTAATCAGACACGCTTCATTTTCTTTTCAGCGGCCATTACCTTTCCTCTTCGTTTGGATGCCATGATCTCCAGGACGTAAAAGTTTTTGCAATTCCAGTAAAACTTACTGCAATATAGAGTCACTTGCATGTCGCTGTTTTGGATCCAATGATAGAAAATAGTGGCGCGGACACACTTATGCCGAGCTACTGCGGGCTTCCGTATCGTACCCCTCCGCCCCCGCCCTCCCTGTGCTCTGCAACTTCAAGTAACTGCGCCACCTGGCGTTGAAATGCCTGTCATTACAAGTTCAAATGAAATGAATGCAATCATTCACATCGAACATTAATTGTGTACCAACTTTCGGCGGGCCGGATTAAAAAGACCAACGGGCTGGATCCGGCCCGCGGGCCGTAGGTTTCCCACCACTGATCCAAGCGAATGGGCTCTTCTTGTAATCACAAGCGGTCGCAGTGGATGACCTGTGAAATGTCGTGGGGTCCAAAAATCGACAGCAGGAATTGAACAGCACACACTTCTCAGCCACGGAGACGCTCTTGTGCACGTATTTGACAAAAAAACGAATAGTTCATGGCTGGCAAAATACAGGAGGACACCTGATTCCTCACGTTGGAAACGGAAACTCTGGTATTAATCATCGTAACATGCCTTGTGGGAGTATTCGAATTAACATTTGGTCTGAGGGAGTGACGTCATCGTTCTCAGCGCGGTGTCTCACGTCCCCGTAAACAGCAAGAGGAAAGAGAGGAAGTTGCACTTTCAAGTGGGAATAACAGACACTATTTTGAGTTTGTGCCAGCTAAAAACAAAAATATTAAGATCCGCACTCTATTCAGTCGACCCTGTTGTCAACATAGCTTTTATAAGCTGCGTCAAAAAAAAAAAAATAATAATAATAACATACCACTGCGCCTTGATTGAATGATCAGGACGCCAAGTTCTTTGGAGTGTGAACACATCCTCCCAAAAAGTCTTACTGTGCAATTCCAGAGCACAGACAACACACCCTTCCTTGTTTGACCTTCTGTCTGTTTAGTGTTACCTTCATTGGGCCTTCATTGTGTTGACATAAAGTGTCTGTGTTGTGAGTTGGGAAGCAGTCAAGAGTCTAACAGGTGTGTGCCACTTCGAGAACAAAAGGACTTAACATGAGCACAAACAAACAAACAAACACACCCACCCACCACACCCACTCACACAACCATACACACACACAAACACACACTAGACCTATGGCTTATTTCAGCTTAGACTCAGCAAAACGCACCGTTACTTCTTTGATTCTAGCCGATGGCTACGCTGCGATCAAGAGAGATTGTTGTCTGCAAGATGTAACAAAACCATGATTCTGTGCTTAGACTTGTCGTTTATTTCCTTGAAAAAGGCAAAAAAAATGCTATCTTCCAATTTACTTTTATAAGGAAAAAGTTAAATGAATGTCCAGAACAGACATTTTATCATTTTAATATTCCACTAAAATGTGACTTATTCACTTTTGATCAGTCACAAAGTTGTCAGGATGAGTTCTCACTTGAGGATGGATTTCAGGTTTTCCTTGTTTAACAGCCGCTCCGCACCCGTGGTTCTGTCAGATGTACTGTGCACCGCTCCAAAGCCTGTCCCATGCTAGCTTTGGGTGTTTTCATGACCTTTAATGATTGCAAAACAGTAAGTCCTGTCATAATAATAATGATAATAACGCATCGAAAGTGCCCATCCCACTAATAGTCACCATGCCCTCAAGGTGGTGGCGACTATTAGTGATGCGTCATCCACTTAACGCAAAAGACCAGGTTGCTATTCTCACATACCGTATGAATAAAGGATCAAATTTAGTCTACCAATTTTCCAGCGTCTCATGTAGGATCGGCGTCCTAAGCGAGGTGGAATGGTGGCAGTTTGAATTGCGGAAAACACTGAAAGGGGTGTGAAATGTTGCCACCCAAGACACACACACACCCTGTTGTGTTGAAACCAATCGTGATTATCCCACAAGTATCAGCGACGTCACACCAGATGCTGGCACAGAAGTCGCCACGCAACTAATTATGTTTTTGTCCAGGCTGTGTCCCTGTGCCGACATGTAGTTCACAAACACTGAAATGTCCTGCTTCATGAGTTTAGTCTCTGATACGCTGATTTAGCAGAAAAGCCATGTGAAAGAAGCGATGCAAACACCCCCCAAATGGCAATGTAAACAGTTGTCTGCATCCTGTATGTAAAAATGAAGCCATTTCTTCCTTTGGATTTTCCTTTTCTTACCTGAGTAAAGTTTTGGTATGAATGCCTCCTCACAGCCAGCACAAACCCCTCCCTGCGTTTTGCAACAGGCCAACATTCCTGGTAATCCAAGATGCCACCTGTGCCGCCACTGGAAACAAGCAGATGTCTGTGTAGTTGAAACCTGCGCACAGTCAACGGTACTCTTTGTATTCTTGCATGCATCTGTGGTGTGTCAGAAAAGTTCCAGCATTGGTGTAACAAAAGATAGATTTGAAATCCAGACGACAAGTTTTCCCCTTCGCTGTGGACAAGAGTAGCAACCAGCACATCTACAAAGAGATCTTGTGGCGTGCGCTTCGTTCCGTACATGCAAAGAGACAGGGCAACTCGTGGCTGCTTCGCAATGACACATCTGCTCACAATGCCCATACCTGGTCGAGAGGAGCGTTGCCGTGTCGGAGCAACCTGCCTCCTCACCTCACCTGACTTGCCTCCCTGTGATTATTTTCCTCTTTCTCAAGCTCAAGAGGGCTCATGTCGGGGACTGTTGTTGTGAAGGCGCAGATGACATCAAGATCGCTGTGATGACAAAGCTGTGACAGATTCTGGAAGTACCCTTCCAGGAGTGCATTAAGATATGAGAAGAGAAGGTTGAGAAAGTGCATCAGACTCCACGGAGATTACTTTCAAAGGGAAAAACTTGTACTATATACAAACTTTGTCGTTTGGATTTGAAATATATCTCTTTGGGACACCTGCTCTAGAACTTTTCTGACAAAAGTCCTACATCAGGATGCAGACAAAGTTTCTGTGTGGCTGTACAGTATTACCTGCCAGTTTGGGAAGGAACATTTAGATAGAGGAAGCGAGGGTCATTAAAGTTCTCACTCAGAATTGTGAGTCAACGGTTCTTCGCCGATAAAGTCAGTTTTAACAAATTCATAGTGAAATATGAGTAATGACTTCCTCTCTGGAGTGAGTGAAACCATCATGAATTCTACACTGGCTTGTAGTATGTGGAGTAATTTCGCTTTTGCAGGCTGGGTAACCCTGGATCCCTGACTTTTATGTTGAGTAACATTGCTCAAACAGGAGAGTTGTGCCGACGTCACAGACGACACAAATGTTGCCCGATTTTGAGCCGACAGACGTGTCGCAGACACACGTAGTGTCTCGTAGCCGATTTTGAGTTTTCTTGACGACACATGTCAGTCAATGGGCTGTAACCAGGTGCCCTGCATATGTAGTGTTCTGTAATAAATCGCACCACAAGAATGTGGTTTTACTGTCAATGGTCATTGATACTTTCAGTTCACTGCAGAAAATGGTTATAAGGTTATGAAAACATTAGCTTATCAAGTTTAGTTGCTATGTCAGGAATGTTGCTTTAATGTTTAATATCAAATGTATTTTCAGTATCAATACATTTTCTTTTTTGGTGAGAAATCCTCATCTCATGTTACAACTTCTAAAAATGATTCAAAGGAGACGGTGACACTGAGGATAAAGAATCACTTTTGTATGGAATGAACTTGTTGAGAGAGACAAATTATGAATCATTTAATCTGTTTGCAAATCTAATCCTTAAAGAAGAGCAATTTCACTTTCAGAATGTTGTGGCCTCCTCTTGGACCCTCTGAATGGATTTGAGATGACAGTAGTACCCACAGGCGACAGCTTGGCCTGAACATCAGAGGCGAGGCATTAAATGCACTTGTGAATATTTTGGGGTTGCCAAGTTTTAAATTGCCCGGCGGCGAAGAGGAAAGGAATGCGGGGGAAGAGAGTTACAGATGTAGAAAAGGCCCTTGCAGTCCTATATTAACATTCTGCTACATTTTCTCTCCCTTTTTATATTCTTTGTTTTCCTCTCCAGCATCCATCTGTCCATCCGCTTTCTCACTGCATATTTCAAGTAGCTCAGCCAGTTTTTCATGTGCTCTGCTGAGTCACACTGATTGCAAGCATTACGAATCCATCCAATCAATATTTTTTTTTAATGTAAGTTCATTCAAGACCACTCTTGTCAACCACCATATTTTTTGTTTCCATAAATGGCCAGGAGGTGGGTTGCCCCTCCAAAAACAAGGAAAAAAAATCTTGGGGGCAGGGAGATCAACCAAAAGGTTATTCTGCACCTGCCAGACCGTGAGAATGCAGGGGTCCAAAATATGTCTCTTTATATATATTTATTACAGCATGGACTTGTAGCAGAATTCACCACTCGCCATATGTGTTAATATCACCGCATATGCGCATGTGTGACTTGCCGACTGCAGTCACACGTTACATTTAAAAACAAATATCGGTTAGAGATTTCAAACCGTCCTTCACATCACCAATGGCACCACGTCACCACGTATTCGCGTTTTCCATCTAAAACACTTGCCTGCTTATTGCACCCAGTAACTGTTTCCTGTTGCTTTGTTAGAGCTGTTGCTAGGTCTCCCTTCTCATCAAACAATCTCCATCTGGGACATAGGTCTCACCTGGAGGCCTGCTATATGAATGTTAGGATGTTTGAGTACTAACCGTGCGCCCAAAAAGCTAATGTATCAATCTCATTTCTCATTTATTTATTTAAAAAGATACAATGGAAAATTACTCAATTTTACACATTGTAAGAGTTAGCTAAATTAAGCTCATTTTCATTGGGAGTCCTTTGGGCAGATGTAAGAGCCAAACTAAAATAAAAATCATTAAAATCAAACCTCAATTTACAAATGTACAATAGTATTACGAAAAATGTACTTCGTGTTCAAGTGATAATGCTCACAAGACTGACCCGCTCAGTGAGAACAAATTTGGCCCGACTTCTGCCACTCTTTCAGTTTTTTTGTTCAAGACATTTATATTTGTCTCCAATTTAAGTTCAGTGGGGAGAGCATTCCACAGGTTCGCTTGCTGAGAGCAAAAGCTCAACTGTCCTGAAGTTGTTCTAAAACCTTGAGCGCTCACACTTCCTAAGGCTCTGGTGGTTGGTCTACAATCCCATGTTCACTCTCTGCTCTTTCTTGTCACACATCACAAAGAGATGGCACTCAGAATGCATGACACAATGACAGTCCGCTGTTTACACAACACGGGTCACCCCCCCGGCTCTGACTGAGACTCCGATCAGCTTGCATCGGAACAAAATAGGCAGGCAGTAGAAAGCTATCAAAATAAAACCAATACCGGTACCAAACGTCATTGAACAGAAACAACTCTTCTCCTCAGGTATCGATGAGACCGTAATCTGCCATTGTTGTGACACTGAAACTGTGGTACTAGCGGATTGGATACTTGTCTTCAGCAATTCACAACTATTCAACGAAATATTTGTGTGAACTATACAACTTGGTGTCTTTGTTTAATGGAGACGCGCCCGCTGCGTCAGATACTTTTTGTAAACAGTGGTGGCAGCGCTCATGTGAAACAGGAACTGTCAGGAAAGCTGCCAGGGGAAATGTGAGCAAGAATGCTTCCTAAATTTGCAGCACATGAATTAAAAAAAAGAAAAGAAAAAAAAGTCAGCGTCTCAAAGCTTTTCAACAGTTAAGAAAAAATAGAAACTCTTTGAATGTGTGTAAACGTGCTGCTGTGCCATGTGATTATGGGCTTGTCATGTCAACCAGGAAATGTTGCTGTGTCACTGAAGTGGTATTATTTTACAGTTAATCAGCACGTGTCAACAGTTGGTTCATTTTGCACGCCATATTGAGGTGTAGCGTGTCAGACACTCATTGTTTTTTTCAGAGAAATGTCATCCTCACCGGATATTTGCAGAACAAGTGCAACTGTGATTCATTCTAATCGCAGTCAGATCGAGTACTGGATCTTCAATCAACATCCCACGGTTACAACTTTTTTTGACCGTGTTTTTGCTCTAGTTTTTACGATGCCTCACCTTTTTGTCCAACTTCCCGACATTTTTAGAGTCTCCCCTTTTTTGCAACGTGTGAATTGTTCTTGTTGGCTCTCATCACTTTCTTCACCTGCACCTCCCCCCCCCTTTGCGCTGCGGTCTTTCAGCTGCTCAGGCATGCTGGGATAAGGCTTGTTGTGTCCCACTACATTGAAACATTTGAATGCTATGTAGCAGGACCTGTGGCCCATGACCCATCAACCTTTTCACCCCTTCCTTGTTTCACGACCCCATCTTGGTCTTAAGAATATTCCCACAGGGAGGGGATTTTACTTCATGTCTAATCCTCTTTGTAACGTGATTTATAAATGTGGCCCACCCAAAACAACAATGTCCAAACTGTTTTTTTAAATTAACATACCTGCAGAAATGTGAACAAAAACAAAACAATCTCAAGAATGCAACATTGAAATAATTTGCAAAAATATCCACTGAATTAATTGTTAAACTTGATTCAGCATAATAATTAAAAATTTAGGGAGGAAAAAAATAACTTCTAATTTCACTTATTAGCGATGGTCAATTTGGCTGACAAAATAATTACAATATAAGTAATTCATATCAGTTGATATTGGTAGTTGTATACTTTTTTAAAAATCTAAAAGAAAAACACATATGTAGGGATAAAAAAGAAAAATACAATTCACACTATCTGGTATAGTAAAACAAACATTTCAAGGAATGTAAACTGTTTTTGTATATGCCATCATAATGCCATGTTGGGAAGCAAACAGTCTGATTCAAAGATCTTACACAGTATTGTCGCCCCTTTGCTATCATCCTCCAGTCCAGTGAGGACGAGCAGCACTTTCCAGCCATCATGTGCACGCGGGCTTATCCCGACGCCTTACCCAGCAGCCCGCTGTTCTCCAAAGATGTCGAGGAAGACGAGGGCAAGGAGAGAGACTCGGACAGAGACAGCGCAGTGGAAAGCACCCAAGGCTCTGACACATCGGAAGGTCCCACCAGACTAGGGGATAAAGAAGACATCTTGGGGGATCTCTTCTTCCCTGCTGAGAAGTAAGCAACATTTAATTTTGAGTGTTTCTGATTATTATGCAACATGTTTTGTCGTTTTGTTGTACCAACGTTGCATTCTTTAATTGTGTTGCCTTTAGGACAAGTGGCACAAGCAACTCTGTTATTTCTGACCTGTCGACGCGCTCCTCGGCTTCCCTGAACGAGGAGCAGTTTGAGGACTACGGCGAAGGAGGGGAGCCAGACTACGCTCCCAGCAGTCCTTCTCTCGACGACGACAACCGCATCAACGGGTACTCTGATCTTGGCTCATCTGTGTCCTCAAGGTAAGAAAGACTCAGAGACACAATGCAAAACAGTGCATGACATTTCGTGCAGGATGTTGACTCAACATATGAGACACATTTGATGAGAGACCAGTGGTATCAAGAATGTTGCCTTTACAAGCAATTAATAAAGCTCAGTTTTGACCAAGCAAACACAGTTGGAAAAAAAATCCAGAAATGGGATTGATATTCCATATTCTGCGGTGCAGAGCCGAGCAGGCAATGGGGCTTGCGAAATTCGGTGCTTGCCAGACGGTGGCCGTCTCCGTCGCCACCGGGCGGATTTCAGTCAGCCAACAAACAGTGTGTCGTCATCACCGTTTATCTCCACACAGCTGTCATGGATTCTATTCCACATGGCTGGAAGTTTGTCAGGCTGGTGAAGTGGTATTGATGTGGAGTATCGGACCACTTTTTCGAGTGAGAGTAAGAGTACACTTCACCTTCTTGTCATCCTTAGAAGTGTAAAAGGAGGAGTACCGGTAGTTTCTACCAGATTTGATATATGCTCCTTGGACTCTAAGTACCTGGCCCAGAGCTTTGGAGCTCTTGCCCCGCGGACTACATCAATATTCACCAGCGGCTTTTGTTTAATGCGATTAAGCCTCATGACTGATAAAGTGGGGAAAGCTGCTCAGTAGTTTTTCCACACATACCAAGCAGACAAAACTTATAAAATGAACTGACTAAGAGAGATTTATATTCTAAATGAGGGCCAGATCAAGGAGAAGTCTGAGATTGCACATCAGGGGGGCCCGAGAAGCAATTTTAAATAAGTGTGGTTTAGTGGAAAGTAGGTTAAAGGTACAGTCGAGAACAAGGCTGAACAATATGCCAAAAAACTGCTCTAGACACGGTACAAGTTTAACATCCAAATGAAAAAGAAATGCACAGCATTTGTTTGTGGTTTTACATTGTAGCAGCCTTTGGTTCTTGACTAAAGAAAAAAAGAAGGAGCCCGGTTTCCGGGGTCTACATTTCATGAAATGCAACTCGACAAGAAGACATGAAGTAGATGATTACAGCTTAGACTGCAGTCTAGACAACACACCTGTCACGATTGAATTATTTTTCAAAGAGATACACCCTAACATCAAGGAACTGTAATTACAGGCAAGGTATGGAAAGACAATTATCAGTATATGTATACTGTATATGTATAGTGGGTGTGTACGAGGTTTCCCTGATGTTTATTCACATTACATCACATGACTCAGCTTTTGAACTCACAAGACAAAGGTTACAATTACATGTACATGGCGGGGACTCTGTCAGATCCGTGTGCCTCTTCAGGCTGCCGAGATTCCCTTCTGTTTGTCTATGTGTCAACAGTGCGGGCCAGACACCTCGGAAGGTACGTCAACAGTACCCTGGTGAGATGGTGGATGTCTACTGTTCTCAGTGCAGCAAAAAAGTCAACCTGCTCAATGACCTGGAAGCACGTCTCAAGAATCTCAAGGCCAACAGGTGGAATGTTACTCTGTCATATTTACAATTTGTGCAATGTCCCTCTTGTAGGCTCACACGATACAGTCTATGATGGGCTTAGTTAACTCACTGAACACAACTGGCCTACTGGAAGACTTTCAGCTTAATCGAGAATGCAGAGAATAAAATGTAGCAGTCAGATGACTGCAATTAAGTAAGGTAGCAGATTTAATTTCGTACATTCAATGTCATTTAAAAGATCATTTTTACTTTAAGATGATCTTATAATTGAAAAATAACCCCTTGGTACACAACAGTTGTATCTCAATAAAAGAGAATATAGATCTGAAAATTCATTTAATTCGATAGTCCCACTCAAAAAGTGAAACTCATAGTGATTCGGTAAACACAGAGGAACATACACTGTACGTCCCTGAAGACCCTCTACGAAAAACCTTTTTATTTCTTGTAATGTTCACAATTATCACGGAAGTAGAATTTAGGCTTCGTTAGCTGAAATCATATACAGTATAAATAAATAACATCATGACATATTTCACCGTGCGTGAAGTGATTCCACACAAGTTTGACTTAGAATTGAGCCACTGAAATAAATGAACTCTCCCGCCCCCATATTATAATTGACCTAATATTAAATAAATTACATTTTCCGTGATATTGTAAATGATTGAGAGCAGTACACTGTTTACAGTGCAATGAACAATTGGAGGATGCCTGATCATACATCTTGGGGTCGTCCGTATCTAGTTACATATGACAGAAACATTGTTCTTGACACACACCCACTCACACATCCAAATGTAAAGACTTAATTGGTTCTTACGTAAGGCTTTCATTCCCGCACTTAGCTCATCAAGCATTGCAGCAGGGAATCTATTAATGGAAACGCAATCCAGGATGACTCTTAATAGTCGTACCTGCCTGCACTCATTCATCTTGAATTCTGTGTGGGACACATAGCTGACTTGGCAGAAAACGGGTTTAATCCAGCACAATGCTTCATGCTTTTGCCTTGTAAATAACACAGTGGTCATGGGCAGAAAAAGATGGGAATAAGAAGGAAAATGGATCAGTTGGAGATATTTAAATGCTATGAGCTTGGTGGCATTGTAAGCCTCAGCATGTGTTGTTAATGTAACTAAAGCGGTCACATTGTCGAGCAGATACATTTAGTATGTTGCATCTTGGTCATTTCGAAGATGGACTTAGATGAGGTAAACATTCATGAAGTTGTAAGGTCCTTTTTTTTCTGAGGTGATTTCCATCCCATGAACAAATAAGGGTAGACAATTTATTTTTTGTCTCCTACATCTTCAAAGACCCAGCTGCTGTTTTTTTCCCACTGCCTTGTTGAACTAGGAGACATCTCCATGGAAATTCACTGATAAAACTCTCTCTCACATTTTTTTGGGTGCAGCCCCAACAGGAAAATCTCCAGTACAGCATTTGGGAGGTAAGAAACACGCTGTGTTCATGGCTTTCCGTCTTTGTGGGGATCCGTGTTTGTCTTTGAGGACTTTTGAGGGCAAAACTGCATTGCATCGTACTGAGACCTGTTCTAATACCTTCTCATATAAGACAGCCAAAATATTAGAAATGCCTCTCAGTATGGGTCTTCTGATCTTCTGGAAAAGGTTACTTCTTAGTGTTTGCCTTCAACCCTATGTTAGCGTTAAAGCAAGACGAGTTTATTTAGTCCAACAAATAGCAAAGGCAAGAAAAGTTTGCTCATGGTTTCCCTACACGGCAGATAACCACAGCATTTACAACTTCCCCATTTCTCGGCTCCCTCGTGCAGTGTTGTCCTTAAACAGTCATAGTTAATAACTAACTGCTTATTCCCATAAAAGCATACACATCTCTAACAGAACGTGCTGTAAAATCATTGCTCTGGGCTGCACGGTCTGTTGGTCTGCGAGATGTTTTGTATCCCTTTTTCCAGCCGCACCAAATGAGTTATGGTGACAGAGTGAAAATGGCCTGTCAGAGCTGAGCTATGTATTCAATATAGCATTTGATGCCTGCACTGTCCTCTCTTTCTTTCACTCTCTCTCGATCTATCTCTCTTTCTGTCTGCGTTGCTTCCGTCTTTTGCTTGTATTGCCCTCATTATCTGTTCCTCCTTTTGAGTTTCCCTAAAAATGAGAGGCCACTGTTGTCCTTTATCAGCTTGAATAACACAACTGAAATGCCATATTATTGACATAAAAAAAAAAAAAAATGCTTTTTTACAAACATGCTAAAACCAACGTGTGCTATTTTAATTCTGTTTGCATTTTCTCCAGTTGACATTGGCCTCGGGGATAGTCCTCGATCATTCTGCCTTCCTTGGAGAGATTTTTGTCCTACCCTGCACTTTTTGTTCCAGTCATGCAAACACACTAACGAGAGCTGCTATGTAACACTGTGTTTGATCAGGCAGCTGCTCCACAACAGCAACTTGAGTAGCAGCAACGGAAGCACTGAAGACCTTTTCCGAGATAGCATCGACTCTTGTGACATCGACATCAATGAGAAGGTATGCCCATTTTGTTTTTTTGTTTTTTGACTCCTTTGCTTGCTCTTACATTTGTAAGATCTACTTTACTTTATGTTACTGTCAATGAAAAGTATATCACGATAAAAGCATTTCATATTGGTCGCTATCTATTTATTTATTTACTATTGAAAATAATGACTAACAAAAAGGCTGAATTTAGATCATTTTATTTTAACATCATAATCTCTCACAAGCAGTCAACGTAACGATGAAAAAATCAAATAAACTGGTCACTATAAAGATTAAATAAACACTTTTCAAAACATAATATGCTTAATCAGGCTAGACGATATGGCTGGAAAATATGGACCACAATAGAAGTATTTCTTATCAGCCAGTATTGATAATTATTGGTGGAATAGGTCCATATACACGGTCACATTTACATGGTCAAAATAAGAGTTTTCAATTAATGTGTTCAGAATGCGGAAGGAAAGCTTTCAGCTGACCACGGTTTTTGAGTGTGAACTCTTGATTGGTTGACGACTAGCCAATGAATGCCTTATAGGTTTGTTGTGTTCATCAAGCTCTCTGTCTTTGCCAGGTGAACTTATTGGAAAAGAAAGTTGCAGAACTAGAGAATGAAATTTTGTTGAACGGTGATCTGAAGTCCAAATTGAAGCAGGATAACACTCATTTAGTACACAGGTATGGTCCAAAACTATGTGCCACAAATTCACAAGCTTTTTGTCAATTGCCAGTGTTTGGTGTAGGAATAATATTAATTTTTATTTCAATAATTAAAGAGTTAATGAGCTGGAGGAGCAGCTGAAAGACCAGGAGGCCCGCGAGCACCAAAATCTGCAGGGGGAGTTGAAACGACACCGAGAGGCCTTCGGCAAGATGGAGAAAGACAAAAACACACAGATTGAGCTGCTGAACAGCCGGTGAGAAATTCACACAAGCATTTAGTTATAAGAGGTACATTTCTAGTTTAATGACCCCGTCCTTTTGCTGATGAACTGGTGATTGTATGTGTTTTCTACTTTTAGACTAAAGCAGCTGGAGGATGAGAAAAATGAAATACATGCTAGCATGTGCAGACTCAAGACGCAGACAGAAAAATTGGACAAGGTGCCCCACAATTTATGTATATTGGATGAGCTCGAACTGCTCATAGAAATGTCTTTTTTTTTCCCCCCGATAGTACCGGTCTTTTTTCCTATAACCGCAAAAATAGACCAAAATTTACGTTGTGTGCTCAGGAGAAGCAAAGGATGACAGATAAACTGGAGGACACCAGTTTGCGATTGAAGGATGAGATGGACCTTTACAGGAAAATGATGGACAAACTGCGACAGAGCAAACAGCAGTTCCAGCAAGAGAAAGAAGCCATGCAGGAGGTACCATTAAATTCCATCAATCAGACTGCCTGTCAGAGACAGTACCACTGACAATATATACAATCTAAAACAGTTGGGTCAAAAGTAATTAACGTTGGGTTAAATTTGATCCAAATACTGGGTTAAAAAAGGGCCGACCCACACTTGGCTTAATTTGAGCCCAAAAATTGGATTATTCCATTTTGACCCAACTTTTAGGGTTAAATGACAAGAACAAATTGGGTCAAAAGAATGCAAAAAATAGGGTTATTTCAAGATGACCCACATTTCAGGGTTAAATGAATATATTAAATTGTGTCAAAACCGTGCAGTTATTCATTTATTTATATTTACCCAACTCTGATTTAAAACAATAACCTGAATTTGGCAAATTGAGCAAAGTGGCATTCCATCCCAGTAATTTCCATTATCGAGTTATTTAGCTCAATAATGGTAGCTAGGTACAGTAGGTAGCTAGCTACCTATCTAGTTACCTAGCTATGTAGCTGGCCTCCAGTCAGATTTGATCGGTTGATTTTTGACCCAACGAAAACATTACAGGCATATAACCCAGTAAATGTTTAATTTGAACTAACAATTTGATTGCGTTGGTAAAAAATAACCCAAAATTTTGACCCAACACAAACAACCCAAAAATTGAGTTCATGAAAAAACTCAGTAATCTGTTTTTAGAGTGTAGCATGACTTCCTATATGTTGACACCTTTTGTGCAGCTGATTGAAGACCTGCGGCGAGAGCTGGAGCACTTGCAGCTCTTCAAGCTGGAGGCAGAGAAGCCCGGACGAGGGCGCAGCTCAACTTCCAGTCTGTCCGAGTATAACAGTCGGACCAGAGAGATGGAGCTGGAGTACGAGGTCAAGAGGCTCAAGCAGGTACTTTTTAACGCATTGTCAAAACTATGTATCACCTGGTGTAAGACATGTAATTATCATCCATATTTAATTACAGTCAGTGAATTTTACCTCTGGATAAATAGTCTCTTTCTGTTGCCCTGTCTAATCTATTGTATCTATTTAAAAGTATCAAGTTTGAAACAGTGATCATACACTTTCAGTACTAATCCACTGTATTGTGGTGATGTGAGGCCTCTTTCAGGATGCAGTGCAATCTCTTGGATGCACGGTGATGAGAGGTCTCTAAGTGAGCGTTATTGTTTTTAATTAAGCATTGCATAATGATCTACCACAGTGTTTCCACAACTTTGATTGAGCCAAAGCACATATTTTACATTAAAAAAATTTCACAGCTCACCACCAAACAGAAATATCCCAAAAAGTAAATCTAACAAAATAATGATGATGTCTCAATTTACTCACTGGTTTACAAATTTGATTAATATTAGTCACACAGTCCATCCAGGAATCTAATGTACATTTTAATGGACCTTTCGTCTGTCCCTTAATTTCCCATAATCACGTATCTTGTTGAGGGAACCCCTGCACCATCAGTGACTTAATGCTCATTTGAGTACCGGTAATCGAATTATTTGACACAGCAATGCTAGAAAATAACACATCACCTTATTATTATTTTTTTTATATCGATAAAACCAAGGGATCAACTCCTGAAATTTGAATTTCATACCTTACAAATAGCGTAGTTTATAACTTCTTAATGTTCTTTCCCAGACAGCAACCTAGTTGAGAGTAAATTTTAATTACTGGTACTTCTGGTTGCAAAAGTAGCACACTCCAGTTTGATTCAGTTGCTTCCATACGTGATTAATCAACAATCAATTTCAAGGAATTCTTAACGATAAATAATCATTAAATCATTAAAAATCAATTTCAAGGAATTCTTAACGATAAATAATCAAATAATCATTAAAAATTAAAGTAGATACACTTGTGTAGATACAATATTACATTTAACTTTGTAGATTTCTATAACCCTTGATCATCCTGTGAACAGCACTTGAATCATTTAAGCTAGGCAGGCCAGTGAGTTTTTTTTTGTTGTTTTTTTTTTCTGAATGAAGGTACATCCTGAAATGTGTTGTGTTCTTGAGTTTCAAAATTGTGACGTATTGTTTGCTGTATGAGCGAAGTGTACAGACCTGCTGTTCAGTAAACATTGACAGGACGTGTTTTCAGATCTCCCCATGATTAGCTTTGTACAGGTGTTACACTGGTGAATTTCTTGATCAGCTTTGTCTGCTACCTGCATTTACTATTTTTGTATTCATTATGTTGACTTTGTGACTTCATAATTATGGTATGTTTTCGACAAACAAGGGCCACTTGGATTGGGGGGAAAAAAAAACTCACCTACCTAAGTGTCTCATCGGAAAAACCCATTATCGCATACTATCCTGTTCTCTTGTGAAAACGTGTAAACTTTGTGTGTGTACACGGCAATTTATGTCCCAGGACTTTCTTCCCCCTGAATTTCAGCAGCTGAGGTTGTCGGGGGCAATGCGCCGTCCCGGTTCGATGGTAAAATTGCTTCCTGAACCCTCCATTCGACATTAACCACTAATCTCAGTGGAGTAGAATGAACATGTCCCCAGCTGACCTGAGCTCAGAGCTGCATTCCCCTTACTAATGAGAAAGTAAAGCATACAAGAAAAAGCAAACTCACTTGCTGGTCAGTGGTCTGCTCAAGGTCATCATGAAGCTTTTTTATAACACTCATCACCTACTTAATGCCCTGTAGGTATTGACTGTCTTAAAAGATGTGCACCGCTGCCTTTGATGCAGGACGGCCAAGCAAGTGCAAGCAACTTTGCGTGAGGCTTTGCAGTAGCCGCTTTCTTTCAACTACATCCCTGTGACCCGAATACTTACCGCTTCCTCGTCTCTAATTGCCTTTTCCCAGGAGAACCAGAGGCTGAAGGAGCAGAACGACGAGCTGAACGGTCAGATTCTCAGCCTGAGCCTGTACGAAGCCAAGAATTTGTGCGCCACGCAGACCAAGGCGCAGTCTCTGGCTGCCGAGATAGATAATGCTTCCAGAGACGAGGTAATATTCATAAAACGGCGTGTGATGATAAAGTATGTCCGGAAAGTATTCACAGTGCTTCACATATTCTGCATTTCATTATGTGAGAGTCTTATTTCAAAATGAATTAAATTCATTTTTTCCCTCAGAATTCCGCAGACATGAAATATATATTTTTTAAATTTTGGCCAATTTAGAAAAAATTTAAAAACTAATCAAATACATATTTGTGCATACAGTGAGTATTCAGAGATGAAGTTCAATACTTTATTGATGCATCTTTGGCAACAATCAAAGCTTAGGGTTTTTTTTTTGGGGGGGGGGGTTATGCCACAAGTATGGCGGACCTAATTTTGGGTAGAATTTTGAGGAGGAAAAAAAAAAGATTTACATTTTGTGATAAGGCTGTCACATAAAAAGTAGGCACCAGGAATACTTTTCGAATGCAATGTACAGTATGTTTGGAATCCGACACAATTTTATGGTTTATGTTTGTGTATGTCAAAGCACAAATTTACAGTCGAGTGACTTGTTCCGCATTTAATGTGGTGCGTTTCTACTATTTTGGAAAATGGACCGCTCAAAACTGAGGCGACCTGAGCCAAGCCATTACTGTGCAGTGGAGAGCAGCAATGGATGAGTCAGTGCAGTACTGCACTGCCTGACATCTTTCCTCATCTGAGTCAATAGTGCAGCGATTATGCAATATGGAGATCATCACTCGGTCTATTTCTGGCACATCACTGACTTGTCACGGCTAAACCTGAATGAAAAGGACAAGCAATCGTGGCATTTTTATCTGTCAAACAGTTCTTTATAAATGTATGGTCTTGTGCTACTATTTCCCCAGTTAATGGAAGCCCTGAAGGAGCAGGAGGAAATCAACATGCGGCTGCGGCAGTACATGGACAAAATCATTCTAGCCATCCTCGATCACAACCCATCCATCCTGGAGATTAAGAATTAGCAGGGACTCTGTGTCTGAAGAGACTGTGTGGAACATTAGACACCCTGTTATGGAACACAAACAACTGGAATATCCCCCCTGCTGTTTGTGGATGAAAAACATGGACATACAGAAAGGGGAGTCACTCACTGCTTCTGCTGCTGTGACTCTTGAACGGCATCTGTCCTTTTTCTACTATGTCTGTTTTTTGGGGATTGAACAATATTCGGACTATTTGCATACTGGTATGAAAACTGGAACTGCACATAGACATATTTTGTTGTCATCATATTGAAGGGACAGTTCGCTCAGTGTAGGCCAATAGTTCAGCACTGTGAGACATATGGCCAGTGTACCATCATCTGATCTTTAAAGTGGCTACATTTTGAGTCATGGAGGTGGTGGGGAAAAAATGTGAGTGAGATGTTTGGTACCTGCACGTCTTAAGAGTGGGTTGTGAAATGTGACAACGGTGGTCAGAGAGGACTTTAGAGTAAAATGGGTCATGTACCCAAACAGAAGAGGGTTTTGGTGAAGTTAATGCTTATGATTGCTCTCGAGAACGTCTTCCAGAAACCTTGCAATGACACATGCTATCACTCACTTTAGGGAGAGGAAAGCGCAGTTACCCAAGGAGTTTCTTTAACCTGGAATTTACGTCAATGCAATGCTCTAGCATTTCCCCAATGCTTGAAAGGTACACTAGCAATAATAAGCTCAACATAAATGTGACATGGTGAAATGATTGTGACTATTTTTGTGTTGGCACTGTGGAGTGGTACTAAAAACAAAAAGACTTCACAGCCCAAATGGTTGTCTGAAATTTTATTATAGTGTAAATATCATGAATGTACATGTTGATATATGAGAAGGGATAAGAATATGCTGTACTATGTAATTAACTGAAACTTGAGTTTTGCTTCCTTGCACAAAAAAAAAACAAAAAAAACAGTTTGTTTCCCTCTGCATGGTTTATACATTCTGTCTGTGCCTTGGGAGGACGGTTTTGAGAAGGGTAAGTTATATGTCTTAATCATTTTCCTAACTTCTAAATGTTATAATTATGTGACCATTTGTAAACATGTGCTACCGGCTAGTCATTTTCGGGAAATCTATTTTCTACAGATCTTATCATGAAAGAACATGCAATGGCTGCACTGTAAGTGTCCTATTAGTAAAAGCATAGCACAATGCATTGTGTAGTACCCCAGCAAAGGTTAAAGTTTTTGTTAATTATAAAGATTGTGTAATACTGTGGGCGAATGATTTTGTTGCATTTCTACATTTACTTTTGCTCACAGAAAGTCCATACTAATTTAAATTTGCTTTATGATAAGTAAACAGTCTTCCTTATCTGAGCACAGTGGTGACTCGAGCATAATCAACATCTACAAATGCCTGCTTTTTTTGTGTCTTGCTGAACAAATGGTTTCACTTGGGCTGTTTGTACCATTCTGGAATAAATTAAAGGATCACTTGGAGCTAGCAAAATATATCACATATCTGTGCATTTTTTCTCCTTCTGTATTACTTAAATGTATTTAAAACACCGCGATTCTCAAATGGGGGTACGTGTACCGCTGGGGAAATGTGAAGTCACCTTCGGGGGTAAGTGAGATTTTTAAAATAAATTTAAAAAGTCGAATGAGAAAAGCAAGCAGAAGTGCCATTTCCCGCTCTGAAACTACAAATATGGCACCTCGTTCTCAGACCTCTGGCGCCAGCTAGTGTCGGATTTCCTATTCCAGGTGGAGACTGGTCGATTAAGAATCGATAACGGCAGAATTGTAGTTGGACTTCTTAGCCAACAGCACAGGTGAGACATGGTGTAGTTAGAATGAAGCTAATGTAGCGTCAAAACAACGCCGACGTTAACGTTATTCCACCCACTTTCTCGTTTTGATTTTATATTAATCGCAAATGTATGCACGTCAATTGCTCGGCTAAAATTAGCTTAGCCTCTTACAGCCAGGTATCGCTATTGGTTTATGAAACGCAGCACGTCGATAAACAAAGAAAAACATAAAAAATCCGATACATTTGGGACGTTTGTTGGTAAATGTATGTGTGTGTACTGTTTTTTGAAGTGCCAGATGTTATAAGTAGCAAGTCTTGTTAAAATGCATGCATTCAACTTGTATGTATGTTGTGTGACCGATACCTGGATTATCTTTTCAAGACAACTCAGTGAGTAGCATTCACCTTTGATAAATGTTGAGAAAGTTCTAATAATAAAGTACATTCATGCTAAGTCAATGGGGGTCGGGAATTTAGGTTTGACATTTTTTTTTTGTTGAATCCGACATGGTTCCTGCACATCCTTAAAACGTCTTAAAAGACATTAAAACGTCTTCAATCATTTTTTTCAAACGTCTTCAAAAATGTCACATGATTGTATGATTGTGAGTAGTCTCAAATCTTAAATTAAGATTCTTCAAACAAAATTTACTGGACAGCTGGTAATGGCACACAATATTGATTGTGGAACCAGTTTTAGTTGGTGCTCGTGACAGCAGATGCATGTCATTTATGTACTGTAGTAACTTTAGACAACATGAGACATTAAGAACATTCTGAAGTCGGTCCGAACCGTGAGTGTTGAAAGTTATTTATTTATTTATTTTTAATTTTGGGTCATCTCAACACCAAGCTACTTTGTGTTTTCGTAGGTTTCAAGATGTCTCGGTGTTATACAGATTTTCGGGATGGAACAAAAGAAGCTCATGATAACACATGTAGTACCAATGGTCCTAATGCTCCGGTTCCGTGTCTGCTTAAAGATCCGACTGCGTCTGTCGGCAACCCATCTGCCACCACTAGAACCAGCATTTGCACAAAAACAGTCAAGCTAAATGTTACCAAGCCACCCCATACTGTTAACGGATACTTGAACAATGTTAAGGACAAGGCTACCAATGCAGCACCTCCAAGGACTAAAAGGAAACAACGAAGGACAATTTCAGCTACAGCTGGTATCTTGGTAAATCACACTGCCAGTGAACCCCACGTGTTGGCCACCTCTGAGCAAGCACCAAAAGAACCTGGCCTGCCTGTGACAACCAGAATGAAAAATAAGAGATGCAGGTAGGGCTGATCGATGTATTGTTTCCTGATTGAAAACTGCATATCAAGTGATCGCCAAAGCCAATGTATTTTGAAATGGCTTCAGCATAACCAGAAGTTTAAATTCGGGGATTGAATCCCTGGGGGGGGGGGGCATTTCGGTTATTTGGGAGTATTTTGGATTTGAGGCTGCAGATCTCAGAGATGTAAAGTGTGCCGATTTCTCTGTATTTTGTTAAAATGTTAACATATGTTCCATTGTGGCGCTTGAATTGAAAATTTTCAGTGGAGAAAATATTGTGCACTAAGTTCACCTAGGCAGGACATTGTCTAACATGAAATCTAATACTTGTTTATATTGTTATTTGGAAGTGTGGGCTATTTTATTCGCTATGTCGTGACCCTAACGTAGCCTTGGAGATGGTAACACACCAGTCATTTTTCTATCACTTCATCTATGTACCTCACTCACCAGGCATGACCATTCAACCCAGACTTGATCCAAATATTACATTAGTACAGTCATCCTCAAATAGTGGGGTCGGTGAGCAACATTTTTTTTTTCCTTGCCCTACTTGAATAAAGTCTAATCGAACATCCACAACAGTAGGTGGCAATGAAAATATGCATATTTAATTGCAATTACAATATTTAGGAGGGAAAAAAGTTGTCAAAACTGTTCAGCCCGAATCAAAAACCCAGTTGTAAATTTGCTCCCCACGAACAATGAAACTGCGAGAACAAAACACAACTGCCTAAAATGTGGTCCTTCCACGTTCTTCTTCTGTGGTGTTTATTGGTGGTTGGCAAAACGTCTTAATTGTGTGTTGACACTCGCAACTGATTGCCTCTCCACTGCAAAGGGTTGCAAATTAATGGTGGCCTGATGTTATGATGATTGCTGCTGACCTCTAGTGGTGGGGGTCTGAAGCGCACTCATTTCTCAGATTTTTGCTCATTATGTGGGACAAAAATTGGCCAACCAATAGCTTGTATCTCGAAAAACTCTTTAATCCCCTGACTCACGGCACCAATGTATCTGAAAGCATAATATTGAAGAGTATAATTTAGGCCTTTTATTTTTTGGAAGTCGAGTTGGATAATCAGTTGTTCTAAGTCAGCCACATACTGTATGTTTGCTTGGGCTGGCTGTGCCTCTTTGTACTGTATCATGATGTGATAAAACGTATTCCTTCCTTTAAAAATATGAGCAGATCAATCCATGCCACAAGCATCCACAAACTACTCCCCAAAAAGTACCTGTAGTATTGTTAAATATCAAAAACAGGTCATGCAATGACAAAAATCACTTCTTTTGCACATAAACATTTTAGCCAGTTAATGTCCTCCTCACCGTGTATTAGGATTGTCAACAGAAATCTTACAGTAGTAATCAGTCGATCTTTATAGAGGCACAAAATCTGCACGTCCCAAGAAGCCAACTTTGCAGCTACTGGAGGAGGAAGACTGGGAAAAAGAATGTGAAGACAACTTGGAAAAGACATGTGCAGTCCAACCTTATGGTAAAGAATGTTTTCTCTTTATACTGTATTAATGTCTACCTCTCTGGTATTTGTAGATCCTCAAACAGCCTCACATTAACAATGTCGGATTCTGTATTTGAGTCTTTTTGTTCTTGGTTGGTGTTAATTGTTAACCCGTTTAAGTTTCCTCATCACACGATAGTCGGACGTTTGAGTGTACCCGCCACGCTAAATCTAGACAGGTTTGCTAAATGGTTATCAGCAATGGTAAGGTGAAATCATCCCCTTTTTTTTCTTTATGCAAAATGCGTAAATGGCAGGACCTTGTTGCAGGGTGTGTCGATGATGTCTTTTGTTTTGCACAAGAGCTATCAAAGATGACGACGTCCAATGCTAAGGCATTTTCTTCTTTGCATATGCGTATATCAGATCATATTTGTATAAATTCCTGATCTATATATGTACCGCATTTAACTTTTGTCCAAAGAAAGAAAATCCAATTTTAGCAAGTTCAGTTTCAAACCCTTATGTGATGTCATCGCACCATTCACAGGATGCCCGCTAACCTGGCACAGCAGGTTAACTTTCGCGTGCATGTTTTCGTGGAATGCGGTACAAAACCCATGCAAGCGCGGGGGAGAACATGCAAACCCCACACAGGGAAGGCCTGAGCATGGATTCTATTCGCAAACCTTAGACCTGAGAGTTGAATATATGCTAACCACTCGGTCACCATGCCACCCAGTCCTCCAACAACTGTTTCAAAAATATTTTGTGCTCCTTCTAGGTCCAGAAGATGTATTTGCGATTGCTTTTGAGGGTTTAACACTGGAACAGCGGGGCGACATGCCTTACGCAGCCAGTTACAGTCCAGCTGCTCACCACGCACGCCCACTCCTGTTGTCCTGCTCCATCATCGCTGTTGAGCCTGAACAGTTTGCTGATGCTTAAATCCGCATTTTGCTCCCACCTTGATTCATTACAGTAAAATTTATTCATCCTTATTGGGAGTTAGGAAGATTAAGGTTCATTTGTAAAATACTACAAACATCAGTTATGTTAGCATCTATGTAATTCATTTAAAAAAAACGCATAGGAGATATTTTGCGGTAGCTTTTATTTCTTGTTTTTACATTCCGGTTTTATATTTGTTTATGTTGTGCACTGTATATGTTGTCATGTTTTTGTAAACCAAATGTTGTTGGTTTTATTCAGTTTTGGAAACATCGTAGTGTAAGTGCTTTTAATTTTCACTTCTAATTGTTGTACTTGGAATTTGAATGTTGAGTTTTTATCTGAATTTGAATTCTGTCTGTGTACAATCAATTTGACTTGCATAACACCCGCATTTGTGATACAACTAATTTACACATGAATGGCTTCTGACGCTCTTGTGCCGTTTCATAACTCCAATAAATCGAATGTTCTGAAGCTCAAACTTCGCTTTATTTTAACCACCACTTGGTCTCCAATCGCCGAGTTGGAACCGGAGTGTTTTGCTGCAGCCATGACATTGTTTGGCCACTTGGTGGTGCAGTTGTTGCAGCTTCTTGTCATTCCCTTGCTGCAACCGGAGTTGAATGAGTTCATTTCCAATCGACTCCCTTGCTTCGTGAGTGTATTTCTCCCTGGAGTTTCATTCAAGAAGCACTTAATGCAGGCGACGCAACCGCTGTCGTGCCAATAAGGGTGTTTTTATTGTATGAAAAACCCTTGAAGTCCACAATTGTCATGTTTATTTAATGGCGAAATCAACGGCCTTGTTCTGTTGTTGGAATTTTTCTTCGGTGTTAGGCACATCTAAGTGTAGCTATCTCACATTTAAGTGCACGTTTTCATCAAATTGTACTGAATTTAAAAATATATGATTTGCGCCGTTCAAGTTAGAGAAACACCACTCTGTCCAGGACAAAAAAAAAAAAAATTGTATACGATATGACAAAGGCCTGAACAATGACAAAATGGAAGGGGGGGGGGCATTTCATTCTTAACACCTTAACACTAATAATACTTTTAAGTTTTAAAATGGTACAATTAAGTCAAGAAATGTGCCAAACCACGATGACAAAGGTCATTTTTATCAGTACCTGCAGTACCTTGATCAAGTCTGCCTTGATTAGTTTGAGTCTCCCAGGAGCCATTTTCATTGAGGCGTTATTAGAAGATAAATTAACGTTAGTTAAAAAAGAAAAATAAGACAGACTTATCTGTATGTTAATGCCACAACCTTGTGCATGCTGTGGAATACCAGTGGACATTCCCAGATGTCAACAATATACACTTCAATTTCTAGTTGAGCTTGTGTGTGTGTGTGTGTGTGTGTGTGTGTGTGTGTGTGTGTGTGTGTGTGTGTGTGTGTGTGTGTGTGTGTGTGTGCGTGCGTGTGCGTACGTGTGCGTGTTGCACTGCCAGCCGCACAGTTTTTGTTCATGACGTTCGGAGAGGCAAAGCTGCAGGGCTTCAACGCCACTTCCCTTAGATGTGACTCACCAACATTTATTTGATTCATCTGGTTCCTGTGAGAGCTGTCAAGTAGCGTCTTTATTGATCGGGCGGCGGGAGACGGACTTGTCAGCTTTGGCGCGGGACGCAGGCTTGTGGTCATTGTGACTTCCTGAAGTCAGTTTTGGCAAACACATGGCCGTCACTATCACCCTAAGTTACTTTTGATGTGTAGTCAGATGTGCCTTCCAGATGGTGATGTTCAGCATGTAAATGAATCATCTTGAATGCCATCAGCATGCTTGACTCATCATTCAAATTCTAACACTGATGTTTTGTTTGGCGAGTGAATACAAATTCACAGATTTTGCATATGAATACTGTTATGTATAATATCTTGTTTGACTGGCTGGACTTGGAAGTACTGGTAGTAGCTTTTTAGCACATTCGCTGGGAGGCCATAATGACCGAGATAAGTAGTACAGTACCGGAATTTTAAGATGGATTTACATTGTAGATTCCAGATTGGTGGTGGGTAGAAACATCAATTAATTGCTTCCTTGCAGTTGTCCCCTCCCCAATTCAATATTGATTCAGCAAGCCCTTTGAATTGATTAAAAATAACAAATAAAATAAATGTAACTTACCACATGAGTACAAGCCCAAAATAGACCAAAACAACAACATGGGTGTGATTTTTGCATTTGCGAAATCATGACCTGGACGAACTCTTCCACCCCATTGGTTTAAATGATTCAATTTCATGTTACTTATTTGACAAAGGGATGCCCACCTTCTGGCCTGCTATGCATATTATATCCTTTTATTTATTTATTTTTTGCAGGTCTACGTGAATAGGAATCGTTTTAATAATGTTGTGAAACTTTTAAAAAAACCATATATATATATATATTTTTTTTTTTTCTAATGAATTATATGAAAATATATATTTTTTTACCTTTCTGGAAGAAGGGTGAAATATTGCATTATCAGAGTTGCAAGTGTTTATCGTGCTTTTGTTGCTAGGCAAGTGTCCTTTTATCAACTAGACTTGGCATCTCCTTTTACACTAGCTTCTCTTGAGGGTAGGTCTCTCATTTATCAGTCTTGCTAATCCGCTAGCTGCAAGATCACATTTGGCCACCATCAGTTGGCAGCGCCAGCAGATGAATTCCTCTTTGCTCATGGAAACAGCATGCATCAATGCGTTGTGTGTGTGTGTGTGTGTGTGTGTGTGTGTGTGTGTGTGTGTGTGTGTGTGTGTGTGTGTGTGTGTGTGTGTGTGTTGTGCGTTGGACATAAAACACGCACATACACAGGCGGCTCATTCTCTCTTCCTCCACTGGGACTCACAACTAGTTAAGTCTTTCTCATCTTGCCCTTGGTATGTCTGCTCATCATCTGAGACCTGTTCCTGATTCATCCTGTGCAGTATGTTGGCACGTAAACAAAGATGGCCGCAGTTAGCTAACCACAGTCAGGCACAAACAGTTGAAAAATAGGTTTACATTTAGCCATTCAGGGGAGAATACAGAATCTGGAATCATCTTGTGTAAAGTGGTAAAGGATGGCAGGTCTAAAATGCACCTCAGACGATTGCTCGTTGCATGCCACTTTTAGCCCAGTGTGGATTTGGTTTCACCAATATTTGGCTATTAAATTGAATGACTTTGACATTATAAAATTTGTGGTTGGGATTTGATGGATTTTTCCATTCCGTGAAGATGTGAGCTCTCCGTTGTGTTGTCTTTAATTCTTGTGAAGGATCCTTTCATTGTGACCTAACACAGATGGAAGGGAGCCAGGATCTGAGTGACGGATCTTTCAAGGGTTGCAGTCTGGACCCAGAAATGGTGCAAGCCATCATGACAATACACAAAGTTTCTTCACTCTAATAAATCAAGCTTGCATGCTCTTGACAGGCCCTCATCGCCGCAAAACCCTAGCCTGATTTCCTTTTTATGTTGCTTGTATCTCGCACTCGGGTGGGTGTGATCATTTTAGTCCTCTTGGGTGTATTGTTCTGAAATAAAGTCTTGCCACATGTGGTGAACACAAGAAAGGCAGCGGGTTTAGCCAAGTTAGTGAGTCAAGGCTCCTTTTCTGGGGTGAAATCTTCACTATATTGTGAAAGTGGAGCATATGGTACTGCTGCTGGCGATGAGGCTGTGTGTGTGTGTGTGTGTGTGTGTGTGTGTGTGTGTGTGTGTGTGTGTGTGTGTGTGTGTGTGTGTCACTGTGTGCAATGTTAATTCAGAACATTTTTACTGTAACGTGATTGCTGTTCAAATTGTTCACACGTGGCCCTGTGGAAACCCAGTTGTGTTCAAGGCAGTTCGGTCGACTGGGTTGTTAGAGGGTTCTTTTGTCAATTTGGTCTTTGGTTGGATTACTTTGACCCGACTGTTGGTCCATCGCTTTTGCGTCATGCTCATTCCAGTCAGAAGAGGGCAGAAGCTGAACCCAGTTCATCACCAGGCAATTTCAATCGTACATCGACGGGGAAATGAGTAGCCATTACCTTCATGAAAGCTCATTATGGGTACTTGCTTAATGCTTTGTGCAGTACACATTCATCCATCCAGCCATCCATTTTCTAATCCGCTTATCCTCACAAGGGTCGCGCGTGTGCTGGAGCCTATGCCAGCTGTCTTCGGGCAGTCGGTGGGGGACACCCTGAACTGGTTGCCAGGGCAGGGCACAAATATAGACGAACATAGAAGTCACACTCACACCTAGGGACAATTTAAAGTGTTCCATTAACCTGCCATTCATGTTTTTGGAATGTGGGAGGACACCGGACTACCCGGAGCAAACCCACACAGGCAAGGTTAGAACATGCAAACGCCACACAGGAAGGCCGGAGCCAGAATCGAACCCTGCACCTCTGCACTGTGAGGCCGACCTGTGAACCAGTTGCTCACCGCGCCGCCCTGCAGTACACATATATTATGCAAGTATCCATAATAGATTTCCACCAAGTGTTTTGGAGGAATGTGGTCTAGCCATGGATTGTTTTATGTGGTTGTGGAATGTTTTGTTTTTGTTTTTTGTTTTTACAAAAAAACGACAAATCCACAAGGAACAATGGTCATATTTTCTTCTTTGATTTGTTTGGCAGTTAGCAACATCCTTACTATGTGCATTGCTGCCGTCCACAAGAGTGAGTTGCATCAGTGTGAGGATAATAAGCCGTTATGAGAGATGCAAACTCCATGTAAATTTCTTATGTTTTAAATTTTCGGGCAGTAATGGAGTTGCAAACTGGAGAGCATTGATAAATATTGATTTGAATTCAGGCAAATATAATTAAACACGTTGGAACATTAACACTTTCAGGGACAGCAGTTACTGCAGTGGAAAGCTTATCATGTCAGGTTAAAGGGTGCATGAAAGGGTTAAAGTTTATACAACCAACTAAATTATACATGGCAGTTAGAGCCACACAATGTTGAATTGGCATTAGAAATCTGAGGGGATCCTTTGAAAAATGCAACAACAAAAAAGTTTTCAAACCCCTCCAGTACAACATGTCTGTCTGCATTGTCTCCCAGTTTAATTGAACCCTGCAATACCCCTCCAGGCCCAGATAGGGGCAGTATTTATCAGCCCAGCCGCTATTGACTGTGGCCTGTTGAGATGCTGAGCTCGTAGCTCAGCCTTCAGCTCCCCGCCAGCCTGTAACGACCTGCTTGTCTGGCTGCTTTGCCCACCTGTCTGCCTCTGACAAGATGGCCTTAAGCCACGCCTACCCGAACAGCTTCCTCACACCCACCCTTACCCACTTTTCTCCCCATTAGTTTTACTGCAGTAGCTTCCAAGTGGTTCATTATCTCCGCATATCTTTTTGTCTTTGTGCACACCTGCCAGTTTGGTCTGGCTGGGATGTCAGAATAGGTGTTGGATAACAAGTGCCCCGCAGACCACTCACATTCGTGACAAGGGAACAGGAATGGCTGGAGGAGCCTGTGACAGATTAAATAATATAGACAGTAAACTGAGACAAAACACAGGGAACAAATGGAAATGGCAACAATAAAGTGCGGGCAAAGCAAACAGATGATGATGATGCATTTTTGCTCATTTTCAGGCTTGCACATTTCTGCTGTTCCTCTGATTAAATGAACACACACGCAGTGTCTGCGGAGTCCAGCGATGATTCTTCTAAGACTTAACATGCGCACAAACAAAGAGACCGTGACAGTCATACTCTTTCTCTCCCACTGTCTCGTGTATACACACACACACACACACACACACACACACACACACGCGCGCGCGCACACACGCACTCTGTCGCTGCATCATTGTGATGATTTACTGAATCACTGATAAGACAAACACAGCTTTAGCCCTTCTGACCCCTGTCGCTAATGAATAATTTGTCATTCATGGACATGAGGACAAATAAATATTTAAGCTCGAATGGGTACTTTTAGGGCAGCATGGTGGAGTAGTGGTTTGCATATCTGCCTCACAATCCATTCTAGAGGATGTCCAATTTTGACTTGCAATATAATCTGCATTCAAGACTGTTAGAAAATTGGAAATATCATAAATATGTTTTATTGCTCTTGGGGGGGAAGAAAGTGGCATGCACAGTTGTTATTTGACAGCAACAATACTATCGTCTAATTTTGATTCTGGGGGTGGCACAAAATTATCTGACAACAGATCAAGTGGGAATTCCAAGTTGTGGTGGCTTAGTCAGAGGTTAGAAATTTCCAACTTCCTGGAATGCACCACAAAAGTTCAACATGGAAAATAGAAAAACAAGACGAATTTTTGGCCAAACCTACATTTGGCTACACTCTCACTGACAACTCCTTCAACACAGACCTGTGGCTCGTAGCATTAGCTTGCAAAATGTTTGCTCAGATTGTCATCTGTTGATTGTGTTTGTGTTGGTGTGCTGGTGTGTGTGCCGGAGAGAATTTTTGCTTGAGAGCGCACAATCGAAAGTGAGCAAATTAGTACCACCCATTCTTCTTTCCCTTGATCAGCAGTGTTGAACCCAGCATCCTCATTCCCCACATTGCTCTGTGCAGCGATAAGGACTTGTAGCGAGCTTGCTTCTACGCCTCCCACACCCATTTCGAGCATATGCTCATGCACTCTGTGCACCATACATCACCCAGGAATCTGGCCTTTTACAGATTACATTAACTTTCCTCTCTGTCTGCCTCTTCCATTTTCTTGTTCACTGTGTCAAATGCACACACAGACCCTCTCGTGCTAACATGATACAAAAAACGTTTACATTTGCCCCCCCATCCCCCCACCCCTGTTGAGCTTTGTGTTGTCTTCCCGTGCCTTTTGTAGCAGCATGGTTACAGCAACGTCCACGTTCTCAAGTAGCCTTTTGGTGGGTGGCTCATCAGGCCACACATCAGGAATTTGACCTGACTGTCACAGCTGATGTCTGCGCCCTTGTGTGTTAATTTGTACCTTCGCAGTTGCTGCTGTGTGACATCAGCTGTTTTTAATCAGAGGATCCTGCCTGTTCTTTCCATTTATTTCGTAATGATTTACAATGGTTTAAGGCATATTCTATGTGGCTGCCATGCCAGGGTTGAGGGAGTCCATTGTACAAGAGGACCATATTATTCCTGTGCTGCATTTTACCAAAAACGGTTAAGTAGACTTGACATGATCTACTTCGATAACTATTTTTGAGCAAGCCTAGGTTCATTGAAATGGTTTGCAGCCTTTTCTATGGCCCTCACCCCAATAAAACTTGTCATGGTATTATCATACCAACAAAAGCAATAACTCGTGAAGATGAAAAAAATCAATTGCGTTTTCACACCTGCTTATCCTCCAATTGGAAACATACAACAATGCCTCTAATGCGAACTAGTTTAAATGTACAAAAATATTGACTTTAAAATATTCATTTTTCAGCACGTGTCTGCCACACGACAATAAATATGAGGATTTTTAAAAGCTTCCCCCAAAATAAAATTTTAATGACACATAGTACACAGTTAAAAAAAACAAACAAAAAAAAACAAAACAAAACATCACTGTTGAAAAGTGTTTTTTTCCCCCTTGAATGACTTTTATAGTTTCTTGGGCATACTAATCAATTACGTGGTCATTTAGAACACAGTCATTTGTGTGGGATTTGTTGTTGATTAATCACGCCTTCAAGTGTACTAGTCCACCAGTTTGCTGACTGAAGAAGTTGAGCAACGCATTTCTATGTATTCCTTTCCTTTTTTGTACTAATTTGTTCACCGTAAAAAGCCATGAACTCATCTTCAGGAGCATTTACGTTGAATACAACCTTAGGTTTCCATGCACTCAGATACTTTGGGAACCCTCAGAGGAAATTGATAGCACAAAGGGAAAAGGAAAATCATGTTAATATATATTTTTGTAGTAGGTCTGCTCATAATCCATGTCATTAGACGTCTCTAAACATGAGACACTGACATAAAACAGGGCTAAATGTTGCCGTGTTTTCACTTGAACAGTGGTTAGTACAACGGAACCTCTATGCTGATGGCTGTGTAACCTGGCACTGATCGCACAGCGAGGGCTGCGTAACAGACAAACGGTGGGGACACTGTATTCAGGACAAGCAAGGTCGTCTGCAGGTTGATTGAGTGCTTGTAGGTACGGGTGACCTCTTTCGGGGAAAGAAATAGGAAGGATGATAGGAAACGGGCTTCTGTCCTACTTTCGTCTTGTATCCTAAGGTTTGCCTCCATACACGCTTATTTATACAAAATTATGATTTATGACAATTATGACAACTCACTTGTTGAATGTGCTTTGGTGTGACTATACATGCCACCTTGGACGTCAACACACAATACAACACCAAAGTGGCGGCCACTGAGTTTAAGAGCCTATTTAGAATTGATCTGTGACTTTGTTTTGTCACAGCTACTTGTAAATCTCGACCCCACCCCCCCTTTTTTTTTTTTTTTTTGCTGCTCCTATTATTGTACATTAGCACAGCCATGGTTTCCACACGGCATTAATCACTGTGACAGACAAGGTTAGTGAGTCAGCAGGCGTGCACGTCCATGTGAGTCAAAGGGCCTCCTCCGACCAAAATGTCACAGGCAGGCTCCAAACCTCACGACGGCGCGCAAATGTGAAAATCACAGCAGTGCTAATCTCGCGGGCAAAGACGATGCATGTCATATGTATTTTGTATTCTCTCTCTCTCTCTCTCTCTCTCTCTCTCTCTCTCTCTCTCTCTCTCTCTCTCTCTCTCTATATATATATATATATATATATTTTGTCATCACACTCTTTGTCCACTCCATTTTTCATCACCGCAAATGAAATACAACAACCCTGCGTGTGCATGTGTGCGTGTGCACTCGGAGCTGGCCTATGGGTGCCTCCAGGGCGATGCAAACCTCAGTGCCCCCGCGCTAGACACGCACACACACAGCCCTCAGGGCAGGGCACACCAGTCCTGTTGACGCTCTGACAGCCCAACAGCTGCAGCCTGTTGTTGTTTCAACACACACACACACCAGAGGACAAAGCTGCACACACACCGCCATGACAAAAAGACACGCACCTGCACACATCGATGCCTAGATCTGGCGCTGACCCCCACGGGGCATCCCGGCCCGGCCCACCTGTTCACACACACTCGCAGGCTCAATTAAAGCAATGGGCAAAGCGGCTCGTGATGTGCTCTGTGACCCAGACAGCAAAAGGTCCACGGGCGTGAGCGGAAAAAAGAAAGAAATATATATATATACACACGCACACACACACACGACACTGGTTAAACGCTTAAACTGTGATCTAGGAAAAGCAATTTTTTTCACAAAAAACAAAAACGCCATTGTCAAAATGATCCTTGCTCAGAAAGGCTGAAAATATGACAATATGCATGCCAGTCTAGTATCTGCCATTGCCACATGGTTAAGAATAACTAAATGCATTCGAACTAACTGCTAGTCGTCCTGTGTTTTCTCCCAAACACTTTTTTTGTGATGTAAATGAAAAGCCAAAACTAGCAGTTGTTTAGCTCCCTAAGATTTTCTTCGATGGATGGTGTGTTCACCCAAAACAACAGACAATATTTTTGCAGTGTTCTAATTTACTGTATTTCTCATAAGCTGAATTGCACCAAAAGTTGAGCACCAGTTTATGTTCCTAACTGTTGCAACACCTGATAAGCTAACTGTACCGTAATTTGCACCTGAATTCTGGGGGCCATTTGGTAATGCCTACATCAACGATTTAATTTTAATATAGCTAAATGACAACATAATTACATCGATTATATTCCTGAATTTGTTGGAAGGAATCACATTAACGCTGCATGCTGACTTGCAGTTATTCCCCCGGTCTGATAATGTTTTTTTTTTTTTTTGAGAATTCCTTTGAGAGGCTGCTTCATCACTATCAAATGTTTAGATTTGGTGGTAAAATGTTTGGTTTATCAAATCAGTCTCGACTTCAAACCCATAGATAGGAGAGCCCACCTCAGACTCTCCCAATTCTGCTTGCACAAAGGAAAACATGTCAGCGGAATTGAAGAGGTCTTCAGAGTATTCACAACGTTCCGAGTCAAGGTTAGCAGCGCCACATTTCCACCAGACATAATGTTAATACTTTCTCCTCCTCGCCGAATGGTGGATCAGAATTTCCTCGAAGCCAATCGGAAGTCATTTTCAATTGCCTGACCGAACTACTCCCATGCCCGAATTTCTGCCTCGGTGACAACCAAAGCTGCACTGAGCTGGTAACCATCAGCGGCCTCTGGAGTTCCACAAGCCAAAAAGTCCCAATTGGACTTGGGCTAGACGGCATTCTGTACTGTTTGGACACAATAGTCAAGACCCATCCTCCATCCGAAGGGGGTTGTGATTTCGATGTTGTCTTCTCACTGTCATAAAAACCATTTAAAAACTTTATTGAAAACATTTTAACTGTAGAGGGAGCCCTGGATCATGCAATGCTTCAATTACATCGATTAAGCATATCAGTAGAAATAGCCCAGACGCTTTCTTTTATCATCAGTCTTTCAGGAGCCTTGTTTTTTCCAACTACTCTTTGTAGCACTTGCCTTTGTGTACCCTCCCTCCACTCTCCCTACCTTCAGGAGTTGCAAGAAGTCTTTTTCAACTCCCACATGCATGCTCTTTGTTGGCGTGTGTTCCGAACTTCACTCCGAAATCCAGGTTGTCTAAATCCGAGGAACATCTTTCACTCCTTTTCCCCTCGTGCACTCCCAAAACTCAGCTCCAGGCTGGCTTTTTATTGCTGCGCTCAGGATGCATGCATGGGTTTAGAATTTTGCCAGCCGGATGTTTCTAACAGGTGCCCTTATACACCCTGTATCTATGTCTGCTGAGAAACGTGGCTAAGTGAGGAGCGAGGTGTGTGCGCACGTGTGTGTGTGTTTGTGTGTGTGCTTTCGCAGGGCCTGCTGCATCCTCTGGGGGGTCATCGGGGGCAGTCAGTGTAAACAGATCTTCATGGGCATCAACAAATCCCCTGGCTAGAGCGTGTGCTCTTTACTATTCCTCCATTTTTCTCTCGAGCACACACAAACACTCCCACTCATTCACACGTATTTCTTATCTGTTGACCAGAAGGTTCACCCTGGCACACAGTCCCCTTTCCCCTGTGTGCCTGTGGGCCTCCCTCTTGCTTCCAGGAAGGGGCTCAAACCAATCTTGAGTTTCCCTTGCCTCGGTTTGAAGCTCCCAGGTGGAAAAAAAAGTAGGCTGTGCTATCCGCCTCCCTTGTCCCAATGTGCCTATACGCTTCAGTGGAAAACAAACAGCGGGTCACGGGGACACAAGAACCTCTGCGTAGAAGAGGCTGAACCTAAAAAGACTGAGCCTAGTAGGTAGAGGTGGCATTCATCAGTTTGTGAGCCAAACAAGACGGCGACTGAATCCGTGTTATGGTATTCTACACAGCTGGTGCGAAGGCTGTGCTGTCAGATTGTTTTGCCGTGCCTATTTAATATTCCGCTTGTGCCGCTCACGTGGAAATCTTTTTCTAAATTGGGCCACACGGACTCGTAAAAAGGAGAGCAGACACCTCAGAGAGAACTTTGTCAATCGTGTGATATATTTTTGCGTATGTCGTGCCGCAGGAAGAAAACCTGCGTTTTAATATGATTAATCACCTTGTTAAGCATTTCAGGGGTATAATTGGTGTTCATCACAGCCATTCACGAGGTTCATCAGTTCATGTTTTTGGTTTGCCACGCGTGTAGTGGCTCGTCTATTGCCTCTGCTCTGATGCTAAAATATCAGATGACTACATCATCCGCAAGTAGAGGCAATACAACCGTGCATAGAAAATGATTCAGTCTCCTTTAACCACTTATTACCAAGACGGTAGTGAGCAGAGCTGAAGTTGCGACATGCCAAAATCATGTACATCCGATGATAAACAATGGTATAAAATGAGGGGAAACAGATTTCAGGAAACTTATCATTGTACTGGTATGTGTGCAGATATTTGGTTGCTTCATTATTCTATATTTTCACACTGACTGAGTGATACCAACAAGACAACAAAGGCACTTTCTAACAATGTTGACCCAAAGCTATAGTGTTCCCGCATACGCACCTCTAATGTGCATTTTAATGCAGTAAAAATCATTCTTCCTGCCTAATAAAGGATCTCTATGAGTAGTAAATAATTTCCAGACCATATAAGTGAAATTGTATAATTTCCCATGGCACACTTGATGATCTTTAATGCTTATCTGCACAGTGCGCAGCTGCAGCACAGTGGTTGTGAATTACTGGGGTACCTTGCAGTGTAGGGGGGCTAAAAAGCTGTACTTACTTAATATAGGAAAGGCTATATGCTGCCACATACTGCATATCCAGCTTTGCTCTTTGGTGGAATCTGTGCTCCGACTAGGATTAGCTGCCCTCCATAGTAGACAGCAGATTCCGTAAAAGTCCTTCAAGACTTTTCACACAATAGCTCTCTCCTGTTTTTGTGTTCTGCCACAAACCCCTAGTGTGCGTGTGTGTGCGTGTGTTTGTTTGCCGAGTTTCAGGAAGGCTCACTTTGCCAGCAGCACTGAAACAATAGTGGTTGGTTTTCTCGACTCGTTGCTGCGCTGTGAAAGCCTTCGACTGCAAAGAAGGGGGAACTCCATACTTGCCACCGAATGCTTGTCCTCCTCCTTCTCCTTCTTCTTCTCCTTCTCCTCCTACTCCTCATTCTCCACCCTTCCCTCCGCCCATTCTGATGACTCAGAGAAATGTGCTTGGCTTCTCTCCCGCTGCCAAAACACAAAGCGCTGTCTGATGAAAACAGAGTGAAATCGACAGTAGATTCCTTTTCAAGAAAGACTGGCATGAGGCTTTTAAGCGCTCTCAGATGTGCTGTGTTCAAAAGGTGAAAGCAGAGTGAAGCACTTTTTGGTGAAAAGTCTAAAGAACTTCATGTTGTAAGACTGGAGCCAGAAATCAACACAGTGATAAGTTTGGATTGGATGTCCAAGCTAATGATTTGTTTTGCGAGATAATGGACTCATCATCATTTCACACCAGACATTTTTCTGAACCTTCTCCTAAAAATGAGACTCAAACATACTTCCTGTTTATTGAGCAAATAAATTAAAAATACATCCCGACAGTCACTGTCTATCCTGCTTCACCTCTTTAGGCTCACAGGTATAATACCAGAGTTAATTTTACAGTCTAATTTATTTACTTTTGCTTGATTTGATGATTAAGAAAAATTAAAAATTCTGTCCAACAGGAGTATTATATGTTCATTAAAAAAATATTACATGCTGATTAGAAAATATTTTAAATAAAATGTTAATATTGAAAAAAAGCAAGAAAATAATTATGTATAATACCTTAAGAAGCATACATGTATGCTAGTTACAGTCTACATCCCGCAGTAATGTTGAATAATTGATAACTGCATTGCTCAGCCAGTTGCTTTCTGATGTTTTGAGTCCCATTTTCTGTTCTGTAGTCGACATTGGTATGGTTCTGAATTGACATCACAAAAAAGCCAAAGAAAAAATTGTGTGGAGTTAATCCTAGGTTAGAAGCTGATTGAGCTAACTGGCTCTCGAGATTTGCTGACCTCTTGCGTTTTGTTTGACTTTTGAGGCATATTTTTCCATAATTGCTTGATGTACAAATGTTATGACTTTTAAGGCACAGGTGTCAAACTCAAGGCCCGGGGGCCAGATCTGGCCCGCCACATCATTTTATGTGACCCGCGAAAGCAAAATAAAAACGTCAACTTCCATGACGCTTGCTAAAATCGCGACCCAAATTTTAAATTCTCAAAAGAAATAAATAAAGAGACTTATTGTCAGTATTTTCTTGTAGCCAAACCCCTCATTACAGTAACTTTAACAATAGCGGATAAACCATTATTATTGACTTTTTATATTTGATTTCAGTCGTAACGGCCCTCCAAGGGAAACGGTAACTAAAATGTGGCCTATGACAAAAATGAATCTGACACCCTGTTTTAAGGCATCTGCTTTTGGAGGTTCCATTGACTTCAACCATCTTTGAGTTTTGTTATTGTTTGTCATGTGGTTGAAAGAAATTCAAATGGCCTTGATTGACCTGAAATGACCGCCTGCCTTGAGATGGAATCTTCCTCTCTCCCACTCACTACTTCCCTAATGATGAGCTCTTAGCAGCCAAAGCGAGGGGCTTGCTCTCTCACCACCACCCCCACCCCCCAAAACATCATTATTTGGTGTTTCTTTCCGAGTGTGTGTGATCTTGTGCTTCTTCTCTCTTAAGCTTTCCATCATAATCCACTTGAATATTCTCTTTCTTTCTTTATTCATCACTAACATCTGCATGCCAGAGATCTCACACAAAACACCCTCTGAACACATCATATTTATCTTTGTGAATAAGAAATATGGCCGCTCCTTCACCCCACCTCCAAAACACCGCCCCTGCCCCCCCCCCCAAAAAAAAAACTAAGTAGCATTAGAACACACTGCACACAGCTGTAAATATGTGGCCATCATAAAGCAGCAGATTTTCTTGGCACCATTATGCAATGTACTCGATTTACAAGTTGGCTCTGATGTGCCGTATTTGGCAACGTACAATAGTATATCTAAAGCAAGTATCCCTCAGGGCTCATAGTTTGGCCCTGCACAGTTTCTTCTTCTTCTTCTTCTGCTTATTTCTGCACTCTCAAATATCCTTGGCCTGATCACATCACTCATCGCATACTCATGTTAAGAGTCTGAGCATGCGCGCGCGCACACACACACACACACACACACACACACACACACACACACAAACATTAAACACAGGCTCACTATCACAAATGACACATGCACACACACAGAGCTGATCAAATGTCTTGTGAAACACCGGTGATAAATCTGTTTAAGGAAGTGATGCACAAAAAAAGAAAGGGCAAGCTCCCTTCGCCAGTCTTGGCACAGTTTAGATATGTGTTCATGACAAAGACAATATTATCACTTCTTTTTATCTATTGACATTTCTCAGGGAATGAATGTACCATTGCACACAACAGTGAGCCTGCGACTTGAGGCAGTGAAGTTGAAGGATTAAGTTCGATTAAAATCTTGTGTGCAGTGTAATTTAGTGCAATAGTTTTTGAACCCAATATAAAATACAATCTTACATTATTTTTTGCCCTTTTGCACTTGAACGTGGGCAGATAAAAGTGCGGGGGAAATATACATTTACTCAATTGTAGATGGCTGTGCATCATTATTTTTATTTAAGTTTATCTTTTTGAATAAAAAGAACATAAAGGAGAGAAAAGGCGTAATTGAGGCAGACTACAGAGCGGCATATAGTCCCCCCATATCGTAAACACGGATACAGGGATCACATATCAGAATCTACTGTACATAGGAGCATCCAAAATATTGTGCCAGTAACGTGTTCACAGGATGCAGATAATCTCCAGTTATTAATTAATCAGGAGACTAGACTGTTTTAGCTACCTCGGTAGGTGCTGATGTTTTGGTTAGCAGCAGAGAGCACACCACACAATTTAATTTAAAATATGTGAACGACAGTGTTGATGAACTGAAACTTAAAAAAAAGACTGAATCTGATTGAGTGATGTCTTAATTGATCTTTTAACAGATTATGCCATAGCATCCAGGAACTATTTTTTATAAAATATACGAGTTTCAGGGTTGAAAAATTGAGAACTTTCAATTTGATATATGGTAATTTACTGGTATAAATGAAAATGAATCACACATTTGCAAAAATACACTTATCTTCATTACCGTCACAGGTGAGAAGGAGCCTATGACAACTGACTTAGGTTGAAAGTCATGGTACACCCTGTACTGGATGCCAGCCAATAGCAGTGCACATCTTGATGAACAGCAATTTACGCTGTACGTGGATAAAACCCACTCAGGAACAGGGAGAACGTAAGAGCAGTTAACATCATTTTAAAACTTCATCCTCATTACTGTAAATATTTAAGAATGGAATATTTGCACAGTCGGCTGTCAGTGTGTGTGTTTGTTTGTATATACAGTGTATGCATACGCCCTGCAAATAACTGCTGACTGTGACTCTTGTCCTGTCAGGTGGGACTAGGCTCCAGTTTACCCGCGACTCTAATGAGAACCAGCGCTATAGAAAGTGGATGATCAGCATAGTCGCCAAATCTTGCAAATACAATTGGGCATCGGGTAATTCAGGATTTCGTGTTTGTTTTGTGCGCCGCCAAATGATGAAAACTTGTTGCAAATGCCAAACACAAAGCAAGCTGGAAGGTGTTCAATGGTGGCCCTGCCGCAGCTTGAAATCCCAGTCCGCTGAGAGGCAGACTAATAGTGGTCTCAGAGTGCGTCATATGCGTGGGAAGACTTGTGTGCGTATGTCTGTGTGAGTCTGTCTGCATGTGTGTGTACGCTTCTTTCAAAAGTCGAGCGACAGCTTGTTTGAAGCTTGCCACCGAGACTACGATCAAACGCCGCAACACTTTGCCTCTTCGCCCCAACTCACGCGTAGGCCGACACGCAAACACACGTACAAACCCATACAAACACATCGCCACCTTTGATTTGATGCACCAAAAAAATCGTCATAGTCTATATGAAACATGAAACACTCCAGTTTTAGCTTCTTTAACCCGCTTGGCACCCAAGACAAGCACTGTGTAGGTGGGTTGGAGAGTCATCATCGAGGTCATGGTTCACAGCCTGCCCTAGATTATATGATGACACTACTGCGGTTCTAATAGGAAGTGTGAAATGCGCCAAAGCTAAAAATGCATTCGGGGATTTCCTATGTGACTCAAACTGCCATCTTGATCTCAATCGTTGCTTGCATTCCCTCATCGTCTGTCCTCCCCCAGGCACAGTAGGGGGGGACGATACCATACTCCTTTTCCACCACAGGTTACCTACTTGACTCAAAACAGCCCTTGCTATTTTCCAAGTAGGAGTAGAAGTACTAATTTTATACCATAGTAATTGGACATAAACCTCTGATTGTCATTGATATACAATGGCGGCAGCAATAGACAAACCAGTAGGAAAGGCATTTCCTATTTCCTATTTTCTGGGCAAGCCTGCACCTGAGTGCTGTCATCCATGTGCCCTACCTGCGGTGAACACCAACATTGTTATTCTTTGGCTGTGTATTGGACCAAAATAGTAGAGCCAAGAGATGTGTAGACTACTCACTGCAGTAAAAACAACAGCCATAAACCTGAATAGGTTGATGTGAGATGCTCCTTTTGAGCTGTGTCTGCGGCAAATGCTAAGCTAACATCTATACTCCATTACATTTGAAGGGACTCTTTCCTTTGCTAAAATGGCTGCCACATACTGTTTGTCCATGCATTGTTTTGATGTGAAAATCGCCCCTGCCAACATGACCGCCGCATAAATGGCGTTCCATCCAAACATTTCAACATTTTTAAGCGAATTTAGTTAAAATGCGCAAAACGAAGATGTTATTTTTGCCTGTTTCCATTTGTTATCATTTTGCCAGTATTGAATGGAGAGGAGACTGTGCCATGAGATGACGTCTTATAAGAGCGTCTGTCTGCCACAAGACACACGGCTGACTGTCAACAAAAGTGGTCATGGACAGATTGCTGAGTGAGCTTTCATGGTTTGGAGGAACTCTGGTCACAATTGTGTCAGCATTCACCACATACCGATCCGTCATGAAAAGGAGACGGCAAAGAAGATTGTTTATGTGAAGAATACTGTTGGTGATAACGAGACCAGCGTGTCATTCTCCGTCTGTAAGGGAACACAGGCATGTTCCTGTGTTCATGTTTGCTTCTTTTATTAGTTCTAGAAATATTTCCATTTCTTTGTCCCCCGCCCAAACATACCTTACTTCATCATCCGCCTCTACTTTTATTATTATTATTTTTTTGTCCACTGCTCTTTTTTGTGACTACTATATACATGTGTGATGTAATATCTGGTCAAAACATGCTCTGTAGTCTGCGGTCCCGTCATTGTTTATTTTCTAATTGTTTGATCTAGTGATGATGAAATGTGCAATTGCTCAAAAATGATCCTGAATGCTTTTCCATCTTCTCCTTCCAAGATCCAAGGAGTGCTGTCAAACAAATAGATTTTCATGCCCGCATAGAGAAACTAGCAGCTGCAGTCAATCATGACCAGTAATGATAAGTTACTCGGGCTTGGCCTGGTCAAGTGATGATGACATTGTAGCACCTCCAGTACCACATATGTAAAGATTTAGAAACATTTGTGTATTCGTAATGGCCACAGGTAAAACAGGTAGACAGTTTGCCTCCTGAGGTGTATCTCCTGCATCTCAGAGCCATTTCAAAGCAAATGTGCTGAATAATGGACTTGCCTGAAGGAAACAGCTATGCAGAAACAAGCTACTTTTCCAAGCAAATTGGCTCCATATTCATTCGAGGAGTAGAATGATTATTTCCATAGCATTCATTACTAACCGCCAAATTTAAATCAAGTGCATTTGTTTCTGTGGAAAATCCTGATAATTTCTTTTGAGAGCAGACTGTAAGTCCTCAAGTTTATAATCAGTACCTGGAAATGCAGTATAGTGTCTACAATTGGCTTCATACCTCTGTGCTGTTTTGTTCATGGACCGACAGAATCACGTGTGCACTACACAGGGAAACAGACCTGTAATGTACACTGTGCAGTAATAGTAGTAATATTCCGTTTGTTTATTTGTCTATTGCCTAGAAATGATTGTTTGCCTTTAATTGATTGAGCCGAAATGTAGTGCAATACTTGGCTGCAGCCAACAGAGGTAGGTTTGATTAAGCAATACTGTAATCCAGATGACACAGGCAAACAGAATTTCTGAACAACAATCCACATCAAAATATTTAAAGGGAGCATGTTCTGGAAAAGTGACTTCATTTACGTACCAACATTTGGGTCTCTAGAGTAGATGCCCACAGGTGGGCAAACTAACACAACAAAGTATTTTTGTGACTTGTCTATGTCATGAATGTGTCCTGAAACAAGTCCTTCGGATTTACGGTCCGACTGTGACATTGTTGGATTAATCTTAATAATGCTGACCCATGAAGTGGCAGATATCTTAGCACAGGGGTCACCAACCTGGACTACATAAGTAGCCCATGGGCCTATTCCAAAAATAGCTCACCAGTGATTAGACACTGTGACTCTCCAGCAATACTGTAGACGCGGTCATTTCAAACTGTGAACACAGATATTCATAATAAAGTGTGGCCAATTGATATTTACCTTAATTATTGTGAGGAATCGCTAATGTGATCAGTGTCTTCTCAGAAATGAATTTCATTCATTGTAACATGAAAGTAGTTTGAGCAAATTTATTTCAAAAGTGCATACTGTCACTAATCAGTAGCCAAGAAGGAGCTCTTAGTTTCAAAAAGGTTGGTGACCCCTCCCTAAGCAACATTTTCTATCCTCGCAATTGATATCCGGCACCACTATCATGTGAAAGCCATATGCTCAGCAGAACTGCAGGGTCGTCGGATGCACATGTTAGCATCAATGCTATTATGTAATAATTGGCAGAAAACACACACATATCAATATCCATCCAAAAAGAAGCACCATGGATTGAATTCATATTCCAGCATACAGCACGAAGCAGAAAGTGACAGGGAGTTCTGAAGTAATGACTCAGGACTGTCCTTTTTGGATCCATGTCTCTCCAACTTGTTCACTCTTGAACAAGTTATTGGGGGGGAGCAGTGGCTCATTTGCATGAGCTCCCACAAGCTGTTTGCCAAACAAGAGTGATGTTTCTATCTATTGCATGTACTTCTTTCCCACGTGTGACGACTTTCATCGTGCATTGCTACTTGAATGCTGAGTTTTAACTTCTCGTGCACAGTTTGTCATAATGATGCACTTAATACACTATAAGAGAGGAAACAAATCCACAAGCCATGAAATGACTTTGAGAATAGATCCTCTGTATGATTTCCTTTTCTGGCACTTAAGCTGAATGACTGATGTTGCTCCTGAAAACAAGTCAGTCAGATGCATAAATTCCTCTTGTGTGGATGCTGGGAAAAAGGCCAGGGAAGGATTGTAACCATGTGTCGTGCTGGTTAAAAAAAAGCAAGTGACGCCTTGTATGAGGAAGGATGTCTAATTACGGTTGAGTGGATTTGGTTTCTTCGTGCTTTTATTTATATATATATATATATATATATATATATATATATATTTTTTTTTTCTTCTCTTTTTCTCACACGCCTTGGCCACAGTAATGTGGTGTGAAAACTTGATGAGGTTTGCTCCTGGTGTTTTTTTATGTCAACGGCACCGCACTGGTGACTTCCATGCGCTTTGGTTAAGGTCTCACCGCAGAAGAAGGCGGAAATCCTCATCATGGAGACAAGTTGCTGTGAAGTAGACGATCAGGAGGTTTTGTCAGTAAATGAATGTTTTGAATGGGGCTTTTTGTTTAAACCTGACTCACCATTCTCAACGTGGTTGGTAGCCTTGAGGCGGGGTGGAGGAAGGGTGAAGAGTTGATGATGTGGTTAGGACTTTAGGAGGCTGCAAGTGACGCTGCAAGGTGATTCTCTGATCAATCTATGATTACCCCGCGAGCTAACTGTTGTACAAATGACATAAAAGCACCATTCGGGCTGGAGTTTTTGATCTCAGTTCATAACAACTAACACCGTATATAATCTAAATAACTGCAAAAATTAGAAACAATCCCATAGGCCACATTTTCGGAACGTCTGCCGATGCATAGCGCGGCAAACCAATTCACAAACACGTTAAACAAGACTTGCCCCTGAAGTTGAGCCCATTTTTAACGCTGCGGGCACAGGCGCCGGTCTACCAAACTGGGGCCCCAAGAGTCAAAATACTTGATAAAATCCATGGCATGCTCACTCACACACAGGCACATGTCAAAGGTTAGATAAAGAAATTTTGTAAAGAGTGTAAAGATTAGTTAGTGTGAAAATTGCACAACAGACACAACACAGGTGGAGTAACACTCGTATCATTACCTCATATTTGACTTTTCAACTTCGCCCTTCAGTGTGGACCAGATGATCAACCAGCTCGTTTGCCTATCAGAGTTAGTAAACGTCAAGATTTTTTTCTTTTGGGGTTGGGCAGCAGAAACATAAAGTGGACGTACATTATTTGCTTTAGCTGGCCACATAAAATGATGTGGTTAGCCTGTGTCTTACAAAGTTCTTCTCACATCATGTTGACTCAACCTCTAACAACCTTGCAAATAGCGGAAAGTAAAAACACAAAACTAATACCCATGTGTGAAAATGCAGTGAAGGGAAAGCCACCTGTTGTGTGCAGAGGCAGATACCCGCAACTTTTTTTCCCTAGCACTCGCTGTCACCCGGGTGTGAACGAAGCCTCCTCTCTCAACTGACTCTCTGCAAAGTGCCCCCCTCCACTCCTCCACTTGCCATGGATGTTTCAAAACCATCTGACCTGGAATCGCTAGCGGCTGCCTATTTTGGGACAAGGATGGCAAAACCGTCTGCTACATGTAACGACCATTGGGAGTGGGTGGCTGCGGTGTGGGGATGCCCCCCCCCCAAAAAAAAAAAAAATATATATATATATATATGTGTGTGTGTGTGTGTGTGTGTGTCAGAATCAAAACGGTTCCTGTAGTCAAATGAAAATAAAATGAAAATGGCAGTGCCCTGCAAATTTGGCAGCAGTCACCTATGAAGAGGAAAAATTCATCTCTTTGTGGCCTTTAACATAAATAAATGATACATTTGCCTTTATCTTATGATCCTATAAGATATAGTTGATCATATTTATTATTTTTTGTAATATAGAATAATTTATTGAAAAATACATGAGAAAACCTTAAAAATGTAATCACATAAATTGCATTTTCAACGTTGAGGAAAAACCACAATCAGGTGATTGCTCTACTGGCATTCAGTCCAGGGTGTCCCACGCCACCCTAGTAAAAATGACCGTTAGTAAAAATGGGTAAAATGTATTTTGCAAATTGTGGGTCCCAAGGTGAGACCAAGTGAAAACCTCTTCCTGAACCAAAGTTTCAGCATATACTCATACCCCAAATTTGTTTCAATCCTGAACTGTGCAACAGGTTTCCAGCGTACTGTAACTCTTAAACGTGATTCTAGAGCTGCTAGCAGGCGCCGCATGCCTTTTTGAGGACAAGCTCTCTTTGGTGAATTATTTGTTTTGGCCCTGTGGGGGAGCCTGACGAACAGGTTGAGCAATGCAGCATGCCACACAGGGCGAGCGAGTCGACTGTTTGCATCTGAAACATCACGCGCTCCTGTGTTCACTCGCGTTACATGACTCATATCGAGCCGAATGAGTGGAAGCTCGTGGGGTCCGTCAAGTGGCATCGTGTGAACATGAACTTTCAACAGGGCTCCGCTTTTATCGCCCTGCATCATACATGTTCATTTTAGTGTGCTAGGCAGGCGTGTTGCAAGCCTTTTGATGTGCATTGTAGTCCATTTAACAAACACGGACGAGGCAGGTCAGTGTGTGTGTTCGAGTGGGCCAATTCCTCCTACGATTGCTCTTAACATGTCCCTATTGCTCTAAGTGTGCAGCGGCCAGGATTGTTCACACTGACAGCTGTTTTATTGAAACCATGTGGGGTACTGTAACTTATTGTTCACCAGTGTTCGTGGCATATGGAAGTTGGTAAGAGTAAGCTGGTCTGAATATTTTTTTTTTTCTCAATTATTTGTGTTGGGTCTCTGACACAAATGAAGTGCAGATTGGGTGTGTTTGCATGCTTGCAAATGTTGAGCAGATTCTACTGGAGCTGGTCCTGGGCGTGGGTCCCTGGTGCACATCATAGGAAGAGGTGCGTAGGCCTTGGGATGCAGCTCCAAGGCTGGGCTTGATGGATGAAGATGTGAAACATGATGCAGCAAAGTCATGGTGGGTGGATCGGTCCAAATAACAATGATAGCAATACCCACATTGATATTGAGTATATCAGTGGCATGAGATTGACACTCCTATATGTGCAGTTTTATCCAAGAGGTAAGCGGTAGGTCTGTGTCTCTCGTGCAGACACACTTTGATCTACTTACCTCTCTTTTTTTTTTTTTTTTTTTTTAAACGTGCCGGCCGTCACATGACTCTGCGGCGTCAGGTTAGCAACCAAGTAGGCTCCAGCGTGACCCAGTCAACAACATGTACACACAAGCAACAGAGAACGATGGACCTGAAAAATGGCAGTGGGGAAAAGGAGCGCCATGTGACTTTATTTTTAGTCTGAAAAGGGTACAGCGGCGGTCGGCAACGTTACAAATGCATTCGAACCTGGAATAAAGCACGTGTAGAGAACAACGAGCAGCTAGTCAACTCAAAAAGTTTAAATTAGCCTTAACTAACAAAATACAACTCAGTTTCCATTGTTGTGTTAACTCTTAAAGGGAATTATGTAGTATTTCTGTATTTACACAATGGCAAGTGAACAAAAACGTTAATTGGAATAAACCATTATTTTCTATTCACTACGAAATTGTGCCCAAACCCTTTCGTGGTTTTTATCAAGCTCATCACCCAAAGAAAAAAAAGGCACAAAAACAGGTAAAGGTCATGAAAATCCATTTGCGCTATTTCATTCTAACCTGGTTTTTACTTGGTATGATGGTTGGATTCACATTTTTCACACCACGAGCTGCAAGCCCCTAGTCGTCCACTTTTCTTTTCTTGCCAGGTAAAATATCCCTTTCTTCCTGCGTAAAATGCCTTGAGCTCAGCTTCGGGCCCAGAGAAATCAGCAATGTGATACATCATAAACAGTCATTATTTAGCAGCTACTAACATACGTGAGTACCAAAAAAAATAGAAAAACATACCATATATTATGTGCGAGAACTATTTTTAGAAGTTGGCAAAGCAGATATTTTCTCACTTTGACTCACTTGCTTAAAAAAAAAAAAAAGTTTAATGTTACATGTTATTTAAGAGCTTTGTTCCCCCATAGTTTTGCTAAAGTTGTGAAATGGCAAACAAAAATTTCTAAGTTTGCTATTTTTAGGCTGGTCTAAGACACAACACATTCGACACAAATCCTACTTGGATCGGACATCATTGAGCAATTCTCTTAAATAAAGCCACCAATGGGAATATCTTGCCTTCAAATCAGTTGCCGTCGTCGTTCATGGTCCCTGGTGTCGCCACGTTCCTTGGTTTTTTTTTTTGTTTTTTTTTCTGTTTTTTTTTCGTTTTTTTTTCTGCCTGAAATGACCTTCGATCTCAATCAGTCAAGATTTCAACCGTGATTGACTTAACCTGTCTGTACAGTATTTGCGTCTTTTTTGATATTGGGACATCACAGATATCTGTTTTCAAAAGTTGAAAGTTCATGTAAAAAAGTTTTTTTTAAAATACTCCGGTACAGTACAGACACCTGAAAAATCTTCTTTTGTATACAAACAAGTACTTGTCGTTACGCACCACTGGCAGCTACGTATATAAAAACCTCCAAAGATGGTTTGCCAAATCTATTTGTCAAGAAAAAACACTTGAGATTGTGCTTCCTCATTGAATTCCAACTTCTTGAGCCATTTTCAAACAGGTACATTGTCTTTGTAGGGTGCAGTTAATCACTTTGTGGGGGTGGGATTCCAAGGAATGTTGTGGTTTGCCAAAACTGCTTCAGGAGCAAAAACACTCACCACAGATTCTTGAGAGATGACTAAGAGTATTAACAGCACAGAGCAGAAAACAGATGCAATTAAAAGATGGCCTCTTTTGACAGTAACGTTCCCTCATTGACACACACACACACACACACACACACACACACACACACACACACACACATAGAACTCACTGGCAACCATCTCGAATTGTACCCCCACTTCACTGTCACTTTGAATAGACACAAAAAGTCATTACACTGTTTTACATGGCAGTTAATAACATTTGCTTTGTTGTCCCCGGAGAATTGAAGGAGCTTTAACCCCAAAATGCTCTCGCGTGCGTTTGTGTGATTCACTGAGCCTTGCCTCATTTCTTCCCTCATCCAAAGCAGACAAAAAATACTGGGTGAAGTGTGCTTCGGTGAACTTAGAGCTACTTGTGACCAAACTTGATGGGGCTTGCCCCTTGGTTGAGGATTTTGCAAAAGTATCGAAAGGAAGTGGTCGTGATCAACTGTACCATAAGGCCTTTTTATACTGCCCGTTTCCCCCCCCCACACACACACACACATCTTTGTGTCACTAAATGAAACCCACATGGAATGACAAAAGTCGACCTGGCAGTTCTATACTTTTGGAGCTCGATATTCCGAGACAGCGCTTGAGTGTAAAAATTGTCTCATTCTAATTTTCATGCTTAGATGTGCCTGTTTGGGAATTTGGTTCATCTCTGTGTGCAATACTGAGTGTCCGGTGTACTAAAGGCACTTCCTTTGACATGCGCTCGGCACACGTTTCAATATGGTGGCTGAACGTAGAATCATCTACACGCCTGCTGGAAGCACGTCTCACTATTGCCAGAGTGGGCCTAACGCGATTCTGGTGAATTTGATTGAGGTGCGGGCTGACAGATTTCTGAGCTCTGGGGTCATGTGCGGCGGATATCAGAGTATTTCATTCAGAAATATAAAAACAGTTCGCATGGAACACTCAAAATCCGTTCATTGAATTCATGATTATTATTATTTTCTGAATGATATATTGTGAAAGTCATCCCACTGGCTACAGCACAGCTATGTGCAGGGTAAAGCTATAATTGATTTGTGTGTGTGTGTGTGTGTGTGTGTGTGTGTGTGTGTGTGTGTGTGTGTGTGTGTGTCTGTTTCTTTCTTTCTTTTACCATGGCACGATTGTCAAGGAAGTAGTTAATGGAAATAAAAATAATCACTTCCATGAATGTCACCATCATGAAACTTTCAATTGTGCAGGAATCATAATCAGAATAATAACCATAATAATAAGTGACCCACACTCAATAAAGGAAAACTTTAATTGATACATGACAAAGACTGATTTATTCACTGTACAATTTATTATTCACATGTTCACATTCTTAACTCGTACACAGCTGTAAAAATAATTCGACAAGTCTTACCACTTTAAACGTGAGTCCATTGACTTTGCGTAACGGTCCAGTACTTTTTGTTCTTCTCTCCTCACGTTATTTCTTCTCTTGATAGGCCTTGTTGAGATTGTGCCCTTTTTGGAATACAGTAATGAAAAGCTCCCCCCAAAAAATCAAACATATTTTTCCTGAAAAAAAATTGCCTTTAAGGCATTCAACGTCCGCTATATGTTTTTTTGTTTGCATTAACTTGTGTTGCCCAAAAAAAAAAATCGATTTAGGGAATGATTTTGTGAATTCAACTTCAGTTGTTATGTTAGTTATTTACGCCGCTTTCCTCCACTTGAGAGAAGAGCCAGATTTCCACCAGACGCTTGAGAAAATGATGGACATGTTGAACAACACCGCGGACTTGAAGACATGCGGGATGGCCCTTCACACAGTTGAAACATGTCTCGTAGCCAGAATAATCCGCTTTTCATGGCGTCTTCTTATAACGAATGGCTGCCATGTGTTGTCCACTGGTGATTGTTAGAATAACAACGCGTCTGTCATAGTTTTAACAAAAGTAACTTATGCTTTTGTGGCAGCCGACGAATGCCGAAATACTGCTTAATTTATGCTGATTTTTTTTGGACAGGACGACATGAAAGCACGTTGTGAAAACATTTCAAAGGCGCAGCTGTGGAAAAAGAGGGTGTGTGGACTGTCCCCAGTGTAGAATTTGTGGAGAAAACAGCTTCAAGCAAAAATGTCTCATATTACCAAATTATCACTTTAGGGCCGCATTCATTCCAAATATTTGTTTTTTTTCGGTTTGGGTTTTTTTTTTTTTTTTTTTTGTCCGCTTGTCACCGAAAAGACTCTTTGTAACATAATGCCGAAATGAATTTGTCAAGTGGCATCATCAACGACCACGTTGATGATGCCTTGTCATCAGGTGTTGGAAATATAGTTCCATTTGAAAATAAGAGATAGAAGTAGATTCTTTATGGCGTTTGAGAAACCTTTAAAAAAATGTAAATTAGTCTGATTATTCTGATAGGAAAATTGTAATCATGTGAGCGTTTCGTTTTTGTTGAAAACTGTTGTAACGTCAAGGGAATAGTTTTACTTTTTTGTATTTTAGGTTAGAATCTGGCAAGAATTACATATTGGAATAGAAAACAACCTTTAAAACAATGATGTATACACATCACATTGTAGTTATCTTTTAATGCATCTTTTTTGACACATTTATCATCTATCTCTGTTGTTTGTAGTTTTACTCCATTTCGGGTGGATGTTTTTTTTTTTTTTTGTCCTTTTGGGAGTAGCAGAAATAGAAAACTGTAAAGTAGAACATACCAAAAACATCATAATGTTCATCTGTACCACTATGTTATTGGTGTCTCTTAAACTCAAACTCGCAGTGAAAGAACAAAACAAATATATCAAAATAACCACAAATAAACACCACAGGTCTTATCATCTTTCTTTATTCAAAGTCGCTGACACATGAAGATTTCAAAGGGCATGTGTCGAACATTTTTACAAACCCAATTCCAATGAAGTCGGGATGTTGTGTTAAACATGAGCGAAAACAGAACACGCTGATTTGAAAATCATTTTCAATCGGTATTTTTATTTTCATGTTCAAACTGATCAACGTGATTGTTTTAAGCAGATACTGTAATCATGAACTTGAATTTTTAATGGCTGCAGCACGTTCCAAAAAAGCCGCGACAGGGTCACGTTTGCCACCGTGTTACATCACCTTTTCTTTTAACAACAGTCAAGGAACATTTGGGAACCGGGCTCTTTTTACGACGAAGCCACGCTGTCGTAACATGTGCAGAATGTAGTTTGGCATTGTCTTGCTGAAATAAGCACGGGGTGTCCATGAAAAAGACGCTGCTTGGATGGCGGCATGTGTTTCTCCCAAACCAGAATGTACCTTTTAGCAGAAAGTGTGACTTCACGGATTGGGTAAATTACATGGCATTGGCATCAACACAGCTCCACACCATCACAAATGCTAGCGTTTGAACTTCGGGATGTTTTTTTGGGGGGGTGGAGGGGGTTTCCTCTTTGTCCTGGACGTCCAAAAACACTTTGAAATGTGGACTCGTCAGACCACAGACCACTTTTCCACTTTGCGTCTGTCCATCTTCAATGAGCTCGGGCCCAGAGAAGCCGGCGGCTTTTCTGAGTGTTGCTGATAAATGGCTTTCGCTTTGCTTCGTCGAATTTGTAGTTGCATTTACGGATTTAGCGTCAAACTGCAGAGACTGACATTGTTTTTCCAAAGTGTTTCTGAACCTTTTTTGCTGACATCCTTTATGTCAGTTTTTGATGCGGTACCGCCGGAGGGATCGAAACTCGCTGGCATTCAAACGTTGGTTTTCGACCTTGCCCCTTACATGCGGTGATTTTGCTAGATTCTCAGAACCTTTTGAAGATATTATGGACCGTTGACGATAAAATCCCTTCATTCCTTAACACTGTTCATTCAGGAACATTGTCCTTAAACTCTTTGACTGTTTTCTCACGCAGTTGTTCACAAAGAGGTGAACCTCATAGCACCCACCTGTTCCCAGTTAGCCCGTTCACCTGTGGATTGTTCCAAACAGGTCTTATGTCTTTTTTGGAACGTGTTGTAGCTTCTTTGGAATTGGGGTTGTACAAGTCTTCTCTTCACTTTAACATTTTGCCATCCTTAAAGGCATCATTATAAAAGGCAGACCCCCCCCACCCCCTCCCTCTCTATCTGTCTGTTTCTCTCTCATTGATTGAGTCCACTATTAGCCACAGTCACATCCAGTATAGGCCGGCCATTCAAAGCTTTCTCCAGTTGATTTGCACACAACCGTGAGCGGCGCATCAAGACAATCAACCCTTTTCAAGTTGACTGCGGATGAACCCGGCAACCTTCAGTTAGTCTAATTCCAAGTGCTCCTTCTGGAACGCGTCCACGCCGCCTCAGGCCATCGCCACTCTGTGATTGCACCATGTGATGTCGTGATGGCCGGACGTGTGCGCACACAGACACGCGCACACACACGCACACACGCATCATAAACTTTGCCAGCTTGTTCTAGCTTAGCACCACAATTCAAAGAAGATTCGGAGAAGAAAGGAACTTTTATAACCATCATATCCAATCATTTGTTTCCTGCTGGCCTCCTTTTCTTTTTATTGACTTTTTTTTTAAGTGACTTTGCCCTTCTCAGAGCACTTTGATTTATTAGCCACATTTTTTTTTATACCGCCTACCTACGAGTGCTATAATGAGACATTAAATTTGAAGGTATTTTTCCTGGGCTTGAACACATTTAAGATGAGGCACACAATTTAACAGCTACCAGGTGTCTTCTTCATCTATAGGGAAACATGTTTGATCAAAATACCCCAAGGAGTAATTTTCAAAACTTTACACCCTATTTTCTTGTCTTGCTGAAAACAGCTTGTTTTGGGTCTGTCTTGCAAAAGTGAGCCAGCCCTCATGAGTCTCTCAAGATGTGTCATTTAAATGGCACTCGTTCAGTTTGGTAATGCTGGTTGACGTCTGCTTTGATTTGGAACTAAAAAGATTTCGTTCCACAGTCAGCCTATTCGTACCATTCTAAAATCTTAATCAACAGTACAAGCAATGCTTGAAATGTCTAAAATGTTACAAATGTTAAATTGTAATGGTCATAAAAGTGTTGGGGGGGGGGAGAAAAACAAATTAACCATTGTGAAATAAAGCCAAAATAATATGAACAGGCCCTTGCATTCCCTTTGTCATTGGAAAAGTCCGAATGATCATCAAGCACCATGCTCCGCCCACATCAGACTGCGTCGGCTCATTTGAGCAATTTCCCTAGAAGGAGTTAAAACTGTCAAAATACAAGCCCTGGAGTACGCCCAAAATGCCGTGTTCAAAGTCATGTCCACACAATTTCATGTCGACCAGTGAAACTGGTGTCTGATATTTTTCTAACTTTTGGGGGCTTTTGCTACCGACTGAGTTTTAACATAACAGTTCAATTGAATGTAAAGAATGAAACAGTTTGTGTGTTTTGGTCATTGATGATGTGATGTATCTCCTGATTCATTTGGATGCGTTTTTCTGTCCATTGCCAGACAAAATGGTGTTTATTGGTGATTGGGGACCACTGTACTGTCGATAATTGCATTTAGTGCTGCTTGCTGGGTTCTGAGATTCATTTATCGAGCAAAAAAAAATTCCAAGCCGTCATTCTTGCCTCTAGAAATGGTGTTTAACCAGTCGCCTATTTTTTCACAACCCTTCACTGCAGCTGGATGTTTTAGAAGCAGGGAAATTTTTTTAAGGGCCCTTTGAGCCACGAGACGCGGCGTGGCGAAAGGGACGAAGACCTCATGACTTCCCACTGCCATGGATCTCGGGGGGGGGGGGGGGGGGGGCGCTCGGCGTCATTGTGGGACGCTTTTGTCTGATAAGGAGTCACGCACCACGCCGGATTGAAGTCATGTGCTCCTCATTGCGCGGCAACACAAGACAGCGGCAATCTGTCTGTCTGGCTTCATTTTTTAAAATGTTCTATGCACTGGTCCTTTTTCCCAGAAATTGTCTTTCATGTTGTCTGTCTCCTCGCAGTTCTAATGTGCATGTAAGCAGCTGCCAGTGTGCCGCTATGAAGATGCCCTATGCATGTCGAGTGGGTGTGTCGGCGCCGGGTCGAGGCTTTTTAGTGCACGGAGGGAGACTTTTAGCTGGCTCCTGGGGACACTTCCCTCCACACCCACACTACATTCTGATATATTCTCTGGACCCCATCACCACTGCTGAGATTTAAATAGACACAGGCCCAAACGCATGCTTTTCAGATGCATTTTTACAACCCATTTGTGGTCATTATCTCTCATGGCCAGATGTCAATGCCGATCAAATGTTCTATTAAATAAATCAAGCAACTTCCATTGTCCTGCGTTGACTCTAAGGCTGGATGCTTCCAGGCATATCGGATATAGCCTGTACATGTGAGATCATGGAAATCGAGTGCACAAAAAAAACAAAACAAAAAACACACACCCATGGTAAATCAAAACGACAGCAAATATTCAGGGGAGCCAAGTAGCGCTTTGACATCACCAAAAGCCTTATTCAAATATGTTCTACCATGCAGCACCTTGAAAAATCCCATTCCCTATTTTTTGAATGTATTTTTTTGATTCATTAAAATCAGCATAAATCTGAGAATTTCAAAACTAATGAAGTTGAAACGTATGAATATCATCTAATGAAGGCATGCCCACCATGACGAGCTGCATTTGTAAATCATCATATCCAAATTTAGTCAGACAGTGAAAGGACTAAATGCGATGTATTTGAAAAGTTGTTTTTTTTTTTTCCTCGACATGTAGTACTCACCAATGGACGAACGAGGCTCTTGTTAGAAAACTGCAGTTGTTTGTTTACATTCAAACTCAGCTTATAGCTAAGGTGAGTGACACATCATGTGGACCTTGCAACACCTCCAGTATGGGGCGGTGTTGTATGCTTTAATTAGAAGAGTATATTGTTTTAATTGAATTGAATTTTCAGTTACATTTGTCGCTTCTAATGTTGTTTTAAGGTTAGTGTCCTTTTTAAACCTGTCTAGACCATATTAAACCACATGAGATTTTTAGGGACAATCAAGCGCTCAGTAGGCTCCCAAGATTTTTTTTAAGGCCTGTACACAAGGAGAGCTCCAAAGTTTGAAATGCAAATTGAACAGTCAATATCTGACCATAAACTAACACAGATGCCATTCCCAAAATGCCCGTCAGCATGAAGAAGTGCAGTCCCCTGACAGAGTCGATGAAAGCAGAACATGATCATATTTGTAAAAGGTGACTTTTTGATAACACTTCTTTAATTGGCTCTCGTTTGATTGTGCAGGTGTCTGCTTCGTGAACACAACAGACGTACATCTGGCAACTGAGTGCATACACTTTCCCATTACATTTTGTCAGATCCCGGAAAGGATCTTCACGGCTTTAATTCAACATTTTCCACCGTACGCATCAATCAGCAAAAAATCTCCTTTCATTTTAACCAGGTGGTATATTTGCCTTGCTTTAAGTAGACACTTGTGAACGTTTAACATTTCACATAAAGTAATGGCGAGGCTAACAACTATGCCTTTTTGGGGGGAAATGTTGTCACTTCCTCGTGCACACAATGATGATTTCCCTATGGCCTGCATTTCTTGTGTACAGTGCAGCCCAGTCTCCATCAGAGTGTCAGACAGTCTCCAGCAGAAAACCGCAGGCGCTTTTGTACCGCCGAGATGTTAGCCGAAGGGAAAACAGCCCTCGCGTCTCGTCAAACATCGCTCTTTGAAAAATTCAATTACTATGTTTGACTGTGACACCACAGGATGTTCTAATAGAGAGAGCAGGATTCAGCATAAGCATCAAAACCACACTTTGGCGGAGACGAACATGATGACACATTTAGAACCGTTTTGTCTGACTGGCTGAATACAAATTCAAAGTTGTCATTGGACAGATAAGCTTTTTGGGACAGCGGGTTATTCCGCCTTGAGAAAGAAAAATGGAATTAGTTCCTTCCTTGTGGCTACTAGTCAAGTTCTTCAACACCATACTCATCTTATCGTTTATGGACACCGAGGCAAAGTATTCCCACGTGTGTGACAGTTAAGCATGTTCAAATGTCATGTCAAACTTTCAGACTGCTGCACTCAGCTGAGGTAGCAGCTGCCGGTCCCTGACCTTAAACTAGCTCAGAGGAAACAGTATACGACATGTCTGTATGGAAATGCCCGTAATGGTGGCCCCCTCATCCCGACCCTATGCATTTTTTTTAAAAAACTGCCAAGCTAGCATTTCGACAGTGTTTACGGTGCACAGTGTTACACATGCGCTCGATCCACTCGTGTCCCGGCATGCCTGTAAGTGTGTGCAACAGCGCCGATGTAAGTGTTTTCTCTGCGTAAGTGCATGTTGGAAGCCTGGCTTGTAATTCGCTCACAAGTCTTCCTCTGAACAGAGCTGTACGGCAGAACTGCAGGTCTGAAATGGTCTCAGCGCGGGTTCCAAAGCTGCCTGGCAGCTTGACTGGAGGTCCTCATAGTGGGAGGCTTCAGCACCATGCCGTCATGGTTGCCGCACACACTCCATTCCTCTGAATTTACAACTTTAGATTGGATACATGCTACCCCGTGTCTAAAAATGGCCAAATTCATGTTTTCACAAAACAATAGCAATGATCTGTCCTTACTTAATCTGTTATGTGTTACACAATATTAGACCATTTAACGCGGTGAAAATAGCTTGAAAACAAATCCGTTGCCACTCTCGAACGCAAAACTCTGTCTATTTCGTAGTTCTAAGAATCTGTGTGGCACGTAATGATGTGACGGGCCAGATCCGGCCCCCGCGCCTTGAGTTTGACACCTGTAGTTTCCAGCAAAAGGCGGGCAAAATTTCATGTTCAAAGGCCACATTTGATTAGCATTTTGGGGAGGGTGGCGAGACAGGTTCCGAGTGCAGGATCTAATCCTGCGATTGACTGGCTCCACTCCAGGGTGTCCTCACACTCTCACCTGAAGCCATCTGGACTAGGCACCAGCTCACCCGCCACCCTAATGAGAGCAAACGAGAAAATGCATGACTGGCGACCACCATTCATGCTTTGAAATCTTGCACACACCCCGAGAGCGCTCGCACGCCACAGCATGGGAATCCTCCCGAACCTGAGCCCACCACACTGCCGCGTTGTCTTTCCACAGGGTGCCTGACAACCACGCGCGGCTTTGGTTGAGTGTAACAGTCGTACGGCGACGGGGTCGAGGGGTCGCAACGTGCTCCTGACGGAGCCGCGTGCACGCAAGCTCGAAAAGAAGGCTAGAAAAGGAACTTAATGACCTGCGGTAATTACACTCCACTTACATGACGCAATGACTTCTTTACACCAAGCAGATGGGTAAAAGTGGTGTGGTTGGATGAGCGCAAGTGCTAAGTGAGTTAACCAAGAAGTAACACAATACTGTTGCAAGTCTATTTTTCCCTCACATGCTGGGTGGCTGACAACGCTTTCACCTGCCTTGGTTGCTTTGCAACAAAGCAGGAACTCTATTAATGAAGTCAAGTACTCGGCAGGCATAATTGGATTTTTTTTTTTCAACCGCGGTACTATGTAAATGTTTTGAGATAAGAGGTTTTGATTTGTTGCTCTGTGTATAACTTTTGAGTACAGACCGGGGGGAGGGGGGAGGGAGAAAAGAAAAAAAAAACATTAAAATACACCTTTTTATCTTTTTACAACGATCATAAAATTCCGTTTTCCCTCATATTACAACTTATTATAAGAATTATTATTATGATCATTGTTTTGTTGTTTTGTTTTTTCTTTTAATGTCTTGATGTTATTATCATGACATTCCAATGTTTTCCCCTCATAATATTCAAACTCTTTTCATACAAGCACAACTTTTTTCTCACTATTGTATACCGGTAATTTGGGATAAATGTCAACTTTGTATCATGTAATATTTACACTTAGTTTTTTTTATAGAAATACAACTTTTTCCCCCTCACATTACAGGTTTAGTGTCATAAAATCCTAACTTTTCCCCCTCATATTCATTTCCTTCCTTCACTTTATTTTTCTATAAAATTCCAACTTTTGGAACTCATAATTTTCACATTTCATTTTCATCAAACTATAACTTTGTTCCTCATATTATTTCAATGTCATGCATTTCTGACTTTTTTTTTTCTCCTCATATTATGTTTTATCATAAAATGACATCTTCCTTCATCATATTATGACTTGGTCTTAAAATGACAAGTTGAAGCATAGGGCATCATTTTTGTATTTCAAATTTCCAACTATTGTCATATATATGACAGTATGACTTCATTTTTCTTCAATCTTCATATTTTATATACATATATATATATATATATCAAACTCAGCTTATAGCTAAGGTGAGTGACACATCATGTGGACCTTGCAACACCTCCAGTATGGGGCGGTGTTGTATGCTTTAATTAGAAGAGTATATTGTTTTAATTGAATTGAATTTTCAGTTACATTTGTCGCTTCTAATGTTGTTTTAAGGTTAGTGTCCTTTTTAAACCTGTCTAGACCATATTAAACCACATGAGATTTTTAGGGACAATCAAGCGCTCAGTAGGCTCCCAAGATTTTTTTTAAGGCCTGTACACAAGGAGAGCTCCAAAGTTTGAAATGCAAATTGAACAGTCAATATCTGACCATAAACTAACACAGATGCCATTCCCAAAATGCCCGTCAGCATGAAGAAGTGCAGTCCCCTGACAGAGTCGATGAAAGCAGAACATGATCATATTTGTAAAAGGTGACTTTTTGATAACACTTCTTTAATTGGCTCTCGTTTGATTGTGCAGGTGTCTGCTTCGTGAACACAACAGACGTACATCTGGCAACTGAGTGCATACACTTTCCCATTACATTTTGTCAGATCCCGGAAAGGATCTTCACGGCTTTAATTCAACATTTTCCACCGTACGCATCAATCAGCAAAAAATCTCCTTTCATTTTAACCAGGTGGTATATTTGCCTTGCTTTAAGTAGACACTTGTGAACGTTTAACATTTCACATAAAGTAATGGCGAGGCTAACAACTATGCCTTTTTGGGGGGAAATGTTGTCACTTCCTCGTGCACACAATGATGATTTCCCTATGGCCTGCATTTCTTGTGTACAGTGCAGCCCAGTCTCCATCAGAGTGTCAGACAGTCTCCAGCAGAAAACCGCAGGCGCTTTTGTACCGCCGAGATGTTAGCCGAAGGGAAAACAGCCCTCGCGTCTCGTCAAACATCGCTCTTTGAAAAATTCAATTACTATGTTTGACTGTGACACCACAGGATGTTCTAATAGAGAGAGCAGGATTCAGCATAAGCATCAAAACCACACTTTGGCGGAGACGAACATGATGACACATTTAGAACCGTTTTGTCTGACTGGCTGAATACAAATTCAAAGTTGTCATTGGACAGATAAGCTTTTTGGGACAGCGGGTTATTCCGCCTTGAGAAAGAAAAATGGAATTAGTTCCTTCCTTGTGGCTACTAGTCAAGTTCTTCAACACCATACTCATCTTATCGTTTATGGACACCGAGGCAAAGTATTCCCACGTGTGTGACAGTTAAGCATGTTCAAATGTCATGTCAAACTTTCAGACTGCTGCACTCAGCTGAGGTAGCAGCTGCCGGTCCCTGACCTTAAACTAGCTCAGAGGAAACAGTATACGACATGTCTGTATGGAAATGCCCGTAATGGTGGCCCCCTCATCCCGACCCTATGCATTTTTTTTAAAAAACTGCCAAGCTAGCATTTCGACAGTGTTTACGGTGCACAGTGTTACACATGCGCTCGATCCACTCGTGTCCCGGCATGCCTGTAAGTGTGTGCAACAGCGCCGATGTAAGTGTTTTCTCTGCGTAAGTGCATGTTGGAAGCCTGGCTTGTAATTCGCTCACAAGTCTTCCTCTGAACAGAGCTGTACGGCAGAACTGCAGGTCTGAAATGGTCTCAGCGCGGGTTCCAAAGCTGCCTGGCAGCTTGACTGGAGGTCCTCATAGTGGGAGGCTTCAGCACCATGCCGTCATGGTTGCCGCACACACTCCATTCCTCTGAATTTACAACTTTAGATTGGATACATGCTACCCCGTGTCTAAAAATGGCCAAATTCATGTTTTCACAAAACAATAGCAATGATCTGTCCTTACTTAATCTGTTATGTGTTACACAATATTAGACCATTTAACGCGGTGAAAATAGCTTGAAAACAAATCCGTTGCCACTCTCGAACGCAAAACTCTGTCTATTTCGTAGTTCTAAGAATCTGTGTGGCACGTAATGATGTGACGGGCCAGATCCGGCCCCCGCGCCTTGAGTTTGACACCTGTAGTTTCCAGCAAAAGGCGGGCAAAATTTCATGTTCAAAGGCCACATTTGATTAGCATTTTGGGGAGGGTGGCGAGACAGGTTCCGAGTGCAGGATCTAATCCTGCGATTGACTGGCTCCACTCCAGGGTGTCCTCACACTCTCACCTGAAGCCATCTGGACTAGGCACCAGCTCACCCGCCACCCTAATGAGAGCAAACGAGAAAATGCATGACTGGCGACCACCATTCATGCTTTGAAATCTTGCACACACCCCGAGAGCGCTCGCACGCCACAGCATGGGAATCCTCCCGAACCTGAGCCCACCACACTGCCGCGTTGTCTTTCCACAGGGTGCCTGACAACCACGCGCGGCTTTGGTTGAGTGTAACAGTCGTACGGCGACGGGGTCGAGGGGTCGCAACGTGCTCCTGACGGAGCCGCGGGCACGCAAGCTCGAAAAGAAGGCTAGAAAAGGAACTTAATGACCTGCGGTAATTACACTCCACTTACATGACGCAATGACTTCTTTACACCAAGCAGATGGGTAAAAGTGGTGTGGTTGGATGAGCGCAAGTGCTAAGTGAGTTAACCAAGAAGTAACACAATACTGTTGCAAGTCTATTTTTCCCTCACATGCTGGGTGGCTGACAACGCTTTCACCTGCCTTGGTTGCTTTGCAACAAAGCAGGAACTCTATTAATGAAGTCAAGTACTCGGCAGGCATAATTGGATTTTTTTTTTTCAACCGCGGTACTATGTAAATGTTTTGAGATAAGAGGTTTTGATTTGTTGCTCTGTGTATAACTTTTGAGTACAGACCGGGGGGAGGGGGGAGGGAGAAAAGAAAAAAAAAACATTAAAATACACCTTTTTATCTTTTTACAACGATCATAAAATTCCGTTTTCCCTCATATTACAACTTATTATAAGAATTATTATTATGATCATTGTTTTGTTGTTTTGTTTTTTCTTTTAATGTCTTGATGTTATTATCATGACATTCCAATGTTTTCCCCTCATAATATTCAAACTCTTTTCATACAAGCACAACTTTTTTCTCACTATTGTATACCGGTAATTTGGGATAAATGTCAACTTTGTATCATGTAATATTTACACTTAGTTTTTTTTATAGAAATACAACTTTTTCCCCCTCACATTACAGGTTTAGTGTCATAAAATCCTAACTTTTCCCCCTCATATTCATTTCCTTCCTTCACTTTATTTTTCTATAAAATTCCAACTTTTGGAACTCATAATTTTCACATTTCATTTTCATCAAACTATAACTTTGTTCCTCATATTATTTCAATGTCATGCATTTCTGACTTTTTTTTTTCTCCTCATATTATGTTTTATCATAAAATGACATCTTCCTTCATCATATTATGACTTGGTCTTAAAATGACAAGTTGAAGCATAGGGCATCATTTTTGTATTTCAAATTTCCAACTATTGTCATATATATGACAGTATGACTTCATTTTTCTTCAATCTTCATATTTTATATACATATATATATATATATATATATATATATTATAATATTTTATTTTATAATATTCTCACTCTGTTCATGTACTAGTCTTCCCTACTTTTCAGTAATGCTCCTAATCCTCCGAACTCTGTGTATTAAACTCATCGACGTATGCTGCTCATGTCACAGCCTAAATTAAGCTCTTCCTGCTTGGAATCTGGATCACTCAAACGTTCTCATGAGGTTCAAATGAATACACAATGATTTAGTATCTAATTGGCCAAACTGATGTCCTCGCGAACAAGAAAACAACTTCTAACTCAAAACAAAATGCTGGGTTGTTGGTTTGTAGTGTTGGATAACGGAGTTGCCTCGAGTAGTCAAATCACCAGTAGTCAAATCAACACTTCTCAGCTTTCCCCAATCTCTTCCAATGATTGAGATGAACCTCTCGATGAGGAAATACGGTAGCTGCCCTAACTTAAAAATAAACCAAGGTGTAATTTAAAAATAAAACACGATCTCACACAAAGTATGCGCTTAACTGGGGTTACTTTTGGAGTAAACACCACGTCACTACTTTTACTTGAGAGTGGCTTTCAGCTACGTCTTTTCCCCCACTTGGACCGGCACACGCTCACAATGGCTTTGTGAGCCATATACAGTAAAAGAAAGCAGAACGTGCGAGGGGGGGCGGGGAGGAGGAGGAGAACTCGGCACTACTCGGCTCCAGCTCCACTTCCACTGGTGACCCCGCCGGTGTAAATCTCAAGTTTTTGGAGAGCCTTAGAGTGAAGTCACTATTTAATATGGACTCATTCTGATCCCCGCTGGCAAGTCGCGTATTAAAGTAAAGTCAATCCCTCCGCTGCTATCTGTGCAGATGGGTGGACTTTGCGGTAAGACGTGACATTAAAGAGATATGATCAGGGCTGACACGGCAACAATTGTGGCTGTCAAGCTATTTTACACCTCTTTGTGTGAAGCCACTGCGAAAACAAATCCCTTGGCTGTACATTTGCCGTGCAAAAAACAAGCCGAGCTTCTTTTTGCACTCCTACTCATTAACCGTGCCTCTCATTCACACCCACTTCAAAGCTATGGCAAAAAAAGCAACGCTATGAGACGGATGACTAATGAATCGCAATTAATGACCGCAACGTATCACCCCCAGACGATGGTACAAAACCAGCAGTGGGTACATTTTAGTTTAACAGACATAAAATGGCACGTAACATGTAACGTCAGGGGGGGGAAAAAAGATTGAGTCAAATACGGCCGCCACCACACCGTTTGTAACCTGGAACATGAACAATGAAACCGCGTCATCCTTCATCCATCCACCGATTATCTGATCGGGTCGCCGGCATGCTGGAGCCGATCCCAGCCGTTTTCGGGCAGCGGGCAGGGTACACCCTGAAACGGTTGCCAGCCAATTGCAGGGCACACAGAGACGAACATCCATTCGCGCTCACAATCACACCTACGGACAATTTTGGGCGCTCAATCACCCCTTGGAATGTGGGAAGAAACCAGAATACCCGGACAAAACCCATGCAGGCACAGGGACTGGATTTGAACCCACAGCCTTTGCACTGTGAGGTGGACGTGCTAACCAGTTGATCCCCGTGCTGTCCGTGTCATCCTGTCCCATCCATCCACCCCCTCCATTTTCTACATCGTTTATCCTGAACAGAGTCGCGGAGAGTTGCTGGAGCCTATTCCTGTCCCATAAATTTGTGAAAAAAAAAAAGGAAACATGTTAGTTTTCCACGGTGAGAAACTGCAGCTGACATTGCAATCCGGAGCCTCCGATCAATAAGGCAGACATGTTAACCGCTCTCTCAATATGCCACCATCAACAGTGCCTAGTTTAAAAGTTGAAACTAAAAACTCCCCAAAAAATGTTGCTGCCCGTCACAAAATACTGAATAAAAACAAATGGACTTGACTCCGTGTGCGTCCTGAAATAACTGCCTCAACAAGGATAGTCGCCTAGCCTGTAAATGAAGAATTGTGATTGCTGATGTTGCTATGGCAACCCTAAATTGCACAACTTTTGTGGTCTATAATATTGGTGGACCGACCAGGATACTGATCGTGTTTGTTCAAGGATTTAATGTGATGTTATTTTTATTTTTTTCTTACTAGTGCGTTTCCTCAAATAATGGCCTCTGCTCTAATAGACGCTGTGCCTTTATTAATCTCTGGGTGCCTTGAGCAACTAAATAAATAAATACCTCCCTTTCAGGGGAAAAAATATAATAGGCAGGCACTGCTACATTGCATTGAGTTGTCTGGGCACGAGGCCATACAATCTCAGTGCAAACGATTTTATTTAGCCAAAGAAGAAAATCATTTCGTCTGTTCGGCCAAACCGCGCATGTTTAAGATCTTTTGGGGAAATATGAAATGTCACATATCGCACTTGAGCTCACAAATTCATCTGCGTATAAACGTGTCATCTGATGCTTCACATCAGAGTCACACGACATGACATGAGTTCAATAATGGAGCATCACAAGAGCTGCGTGGGAGGCTGTATTACTCTTCTAGAACGTAGCATCTTGTACTTTGGGTCTCTTAAAAAAAAAAAAAAGAACCATTTTTATTGTCTGCGTCTCATTCCGTACCAAAATTGAATCTGAGCTTCCAGCAGCCAAGTAAGTGCAAACTCAAGCGTCTCCATAAATCAAGCGCTTATTTTGGCGTTGTGCGTGGTTGCCGCTTGCGTTAAAAGTGTACAGTTACAAATGATGGTGGATGTAATGGATACACAGCCAGCTGGGAAAGACACACGGACGATGGCACGTTGCATCATTTCGCTTTAAAAGCGCGACTTTTTATTCATGCCTGGATTTATTTATTTCTGTTTGTACATTCACTTTCAGTCTTCAGTTAAAGAGCAAAATCTAATCAGAAAGAAGTGCAAAAATGTGACAAATGGATGAAAGGTTGCTGACAGTGCAACACGTTACGTCATGAACGAGTTAGCTTGGCTGTCACGCCAATAGGGACGCTGATAAGGCAGTCGCTATTAAGTACTGTACATGTTATTCTTTTGGCGCCCGTTGAGACATCGCCTCATAGATTCTCATGGACGGCGTGATTTATTTAAGATTATGTTGCTTAATGATTCAACCTGCCAAGGCTCTGCATGTATTAAGAATATCACTTTGAGATTTTTTTCCCCCTTATGCGCCGGTATTTACACAAATTCGCCATGAAGCTACAGAAGTGTTACTTGCAATGAGAGATCACTGAATGTGAACGATGACCATATTAATAATTCATAATAGTCCCAAGGCTATATCTTGTTGTAGAACCAAAAGGCATCCGAAGGTTATGGAGACATACAAGGTGGTGCTAACTTATAATAGCTTGTTTCAGGTCCGACATACTGGTTTCCATTTGATTCGATGCATTGTACACGATGTCCCAGAAGTCACACACTTCCCTTTTTAAATGTCTTTTAAGGTTTTTGAACCGATGTGAGCCCGTCAGCATTTGACAGCATGACTTTGCAGTTCTCGTCAGCGTACTGGAGCGTTCCCTTGCGCATGGCTCGCCAATGGACATTGGAGCAGCGTTGTAAAATTGCCGCCTGGAAGGACGTTTTTCTCTCCCCCGACTGCAGTTCAGTCTATTGCTGTCCACTGCTTCAATTTACACTAGCCACATAGAGAAGGGCCTGCTAGTACCACCACAGAAGAAAACACCCAACTCCTCGAGCAGGCCTTCACCCAGAGCCAAGGGAAAGTCCAGCTGTAAGGACAGAACTGAACTGAACTGAACTGAACTGAACTTCAGCTGGGAACAGAAACATTTTGCAACACTGCACCAATGTCCTCTGGCGAGCCATGGACAAGGGAACGTAATCTCTCAAATGCTGATGGCCTCACGTCTGTCAGGATACCTGTAACAAAACAGAAAATATTGTTTGGTGACTTTGGGAACATCCTGGACTCATGGCGTAGAACAGGGGTGTCAAACTCCTTTTTGTCATGGGCCACATTTTAGTTACCGTTTCTCTTGGAGGGTCGTTATGACTGAAACCAAATAAAATAAGTCAATAACGGTTTATTCAACTATTGTTTAAGTTTCTGTCATCAAGGGTTTGGTTACAAGAAAATGCTTACAAAATGTCTCTTATTTATTGCGTATGAGAATTTAACATTTTGGTAGAGATTTTAGCAAGCATGATGGACGTTGACATGTTTGATTTGCTTTCGTGGGCCATACAAAATGATGTGGTGGGCTAGATCTGGCCCCCGGGCCTTGAGTTTAACACCTGTGGCGTAGAATTTTATTTAATGAAAATATTGACTGTAATTTTGTGCATTTACAATATGGAATATGGACAACCTTCCTTCTTGTCTTATCATCTGAAGTGAAACGAGCCAAAAAGAAAACTGTGCAGATCGACATTTTTAGACATTGGCCGTGTGTGTGTGTGTGTGTGTGTGTGTGTGTGTGTGTGTGTGTGTGTGTGTGTGTGTGTGTGTGTGTGCGTGTGTGTTTGTGTGTGTGTGTGTGTGTGTGTGTGTGTGTGTGCATTTGTAGTGACACCGCAGCATGGTTGGTTTGGTTTTTATTAAAGAAGATGAGTCATCTTATGGCCCAGAGGCATTCATAGTATGTACATTGTGTTGGAACACACTTTAATTCTAAACTGTTCTCAAACCATCAGGTATGACATCATGGGGGAAAAAAAAATAATAATAACAGAGGAAAAGAACACCCTGTCAACATGAATATCTGCCATGCAAGTATTTTTGAATATTTAGCCTGAAAATGTGTCTTTCTCCAATCTGTTGATACTGGAATCAAATTTGGTGTGTTGCATTTTGATGTAAGAAATGCAAAGGAGCCTCCAAGAAGGCGCATGGCGGCGCTTTGAGTGGCCTTGTGAATGTCACATCTCTGGCTGACAAAACATTTGATACCGACACAAAAACATCAAGTCAACTAGCCCAGCACTAATTTGCAATTTTCCCAATAACTTCAGGAAAAATACAGATTTAGATTATTTTTATACTTTGTTGGAACAGATTACAGAACAAACTGAGAACAAACGCTCTAGAAAATGAAGTGATTGTACTATGAGGTGGTCAATTTAGTTTTTTACACAAATAGAGGGGGGCCAGCATTCCAGCAAATGGATTCCCGCTTATAAAAACACATTGCACACATTCGCACACAATTAGTTGTTGATTACTTTGGTCCTTGCCAGTTACAGTTCTAAGAAAAAAGACCCGCAGCCACGAATGTGATTATGCCAACTCCAAGACAGCTGATGTTTTCCAAGTGTCTTGAATCAGTTCCACTGACCGCCTGAATCGAGGCGGGAAACCAATTTTCTGCCACGGAAGACGTTTTGGGGAAAGATAGGTTTTCCTTTAATTTGTTGTTGTGATACCTTCAGAGCCAAGTTTGGCCCTCTGAACTCGAAGGACAAACAATAAGGCTTCAAGTAAGCCACGGCCACGAGGCTCTGCTCTAGTTCTGATTCGCTGCAAATCCTCACCAGTTCCTTTTTTTTTTTTTTTACTGCACTATGCAGTTGTCTCTCGCTCTCTTTTTTTCTTTTTCATTTTATTTTTATTTTTCTTAACAACACAGCCCTAAGCTGCCCTCCGAGTGTGTGTGTGCGTGCGTGCGTGCGTGCGTGCGTGCGTGCGTGCGTGCGTGCGTGCGTGGATCAAAACGGCCACCTTCATGACAGTGAAGAGGTGGGAAGAATGAAAGACTCAGCTCTTGCTTCGGGTTCGTTTGGTGAGCTTTGGCAGCCTCTTTGGCAAAGCCCCTCGCTGCCAAAGCAAACACCTACTTTCATTTTTCTGACTCCCCACACACACACACACACACACACACACACACACACACACACACACACACACACACACACACACGAGTTGAGTATGACTGTATCCTTGGCATGGAGCGCACGTCTGCCAATCGCCCCGTGGAGTTACACAACACACAACTGCATAGTTGAGCCTCCGACAGCATTTGGCCGCGCTGCGCCAACGTGCACGCTTGACCCCAGATGGGCGGAAAACAACTGGAAACCAAAGTGGCTCAGCGGATGCTCGGCAGAACATCCGTCACTACGAGGGCCGCTGGAATACTTTCACACAACGCCAATACGGATCCATATGAAGCAAACAGGAGCGGATGCTGAATGAACTCAACTGGTGCAGAAAGGCACAATGGCGTTCCATATAGCACCGAGCGATGTACAAAGATCCTTCAGTGGATGTCGACAATCATGTGACGTGTTTATGTGGGGCCTTTCACTCTGCCGCGGGGTCTGTCACGAGGCTGTTTACACTGGCAACATTCTGTCCTCTCCACTTTTTCAAAAGGCCACATGCATGCGGCTGCCTTCCATTCAAATACTACTATAGATACCGCGATTTTCTCTGCAGGGAACCCGCCTGTCACAGTTTTCCATCACACGCATGCTTTAAACACAATTGAATGTATTCAAATGAAAAAAAAACAAAACAACAATTTATTTCAACACAAAAAATTTGCAACGTGACATAAAATGTATTATAAAAGAATATTGTTCATAACGGGTCATGTGACACACTGAAGCAGTGAAAAATCATACATTTATATATTTAAGTTTGGCTAACAAAAAGGAGCTGTGCCAGCCAGCTCCAGGATTGCTCATCACTAATGAAATTCCTCTCACTCTCGCAGGTAGAGTATTCCATACACTCGCGATCCCCGAGGCACATTGAACAGGCTGATGGAGTGAGAGCAGGTCGGAGAGTTCACGCTGGCTTTCAAGGTAAGGCGCCACCCACTTTTTCTCACCTTCTCTCTTTTGTCTGCATTATTTGCGCCGCATTCAAATGGCACCTCGAGTGTTGCGTGGCTGTCAGCATGCAGCCGATAACGATGTCGAGCTTGGTTAAACAGGGGCTCAAGGGTGTGCCCCCCTTTCTTCTGTTCAGTCAGTCCGACATTCTGGACTTATTTAGCAGGGAAAAGACTTTTGAAATGATCATTACAGCTGAGCCACTTTAGTCTCAGAAGTTATTACTTTAAGTATGTCAAATAAATTTTTGCTCACATTGCACTTTCATTCTCATATTGTGACTGGATTGGCATCAAAGGACAGTTTATTTCTCATTATATTCAAACTTTAATCTTGCAAAATGACAGTTTATTTCTTACATCCCTTTAATGTTATTCTTGTAGTCATGCAACTTTATTTAGATGTTTTTTTATGACTTGGACTTTTTCAACTTCATTGTCGTAGAGCGTCAACTTTAATTCCATATTTGCACAATAGCGTTTTGGATTTTTTGAAGCAGGTGTCCGACATAAGAACAGTTTGGTCTCAGGCACGGTGACAGCACTGCAGGAGTTTGTATCTTTTAACCCAAAAATGTATATTTAATTTATTATTAACTTCTTGTGTTTTGTGTTTTGTTGTTCAATCTTTGTTATCGATGGCGCTTTGGTACAACTGTTTCATAAGAGCGCTCTAGAAGCCGAGATGAGTTCTACTGATGCATTTTGATTACATCTAATTCGCAGCGTTCGGGGCCAATTTGATCTGTCTGCTAACATTGCAGTCACATATCCAATATCTAACTTGGCCAAATAACGACGGCAGCCTGATCAAATACGAGGATATCTGATTCCACGCTGTTTTAGTCCGCTGACACTGCCGTGACATCCATCTGTCAGTTTAAACATGCCTGTGTCAAATCCAGCCCGACTCGTTCCGATTAGCCGCAAGAGTGCAGGAAAATCTTCGTCATGGCTAGATAGCACACATTAAATGCTGTAACAGTCCCACACAAACTCCACCAAGTGAACCATCTGTCGGCGGCTCATTCCGCTCCTCTCGCTCGCTCGACCAGCACACAAAGGGAAGTGAACGCCGACCAACAGTGAGTGTGCGTGTTGGTCACGCGGTGCCCTATTGTGACATTCGTCACAGCCGAGATGAAGTCGCCTCGCCGTTGTGGGGAAAACTCTCTCAACAAGCCATTTTCAGTTCTTCCTCGGCTTAAATATTTGTACGCCGTTGCCTAATTTGTGGTGGGAGAAGACCAACCTGCACCGACTGGCTGTAATTTCAAACCCAACAAGCCAACTGGCATATTTACACTGCAAATAAACGTCATTATTTAGTCTGGCTGTCTCTGCAACCGCACTCAGGTGGGGAAACTACACTAGTGCTCGAGCTGCCAGCTCTCGACAAATTCAAACGGCTTTGTGAGATAATAACGTGTGCTCTCACAAGCAAGGACCCCTGAGGGGATTGGGGGGGTGGGGGCAATCATGTGACCGTCTTTTTGAAAAAAAAAAAAAAAAAAAAAGAAGAAGAAAAACTCACTTATGTTCCGATGATCACAAGCGTGGCGCCTCGAGGAGTCTCAAAGAAGAGAGTTAAACTGTTTCCTGTATGATGGGATGCACCACAATCAATACTTTGACTCACTGCCTCGTTTGGGAGAGTGATGTCAATCGGGGGGCTGATGCCCATGGGGGAAACACACGGTCAATCCTGTGATAGTCGTATGAGATTCCACATGGTCAGATGAGTAATTCCTTCCTCCCTTCTCCATCACCATGTGGTTCATGGCCCTGAGTCATCGTCCACACTTTCCCTCGCTCCCCCTCCCCTATGTGTCGGTCTGTCCAACGGTCTCACTCTCCTATCCTCTATGCCAGGGATGGGGGGGGTGGGGGGCACACTTTTTCAGCAGTGCTTCTGGGGGACCACATAGGACCCCGCACTTCCTAAGCAAATTCTAAGACAAAAATGCCATTTTAAATATGAACAAAATAGACGCATATGTAAAAAAAATATATATATGTGCTCTACAATGAATTTGAGTTTTCATGATACATTTCTCAATGTGTGCTCTTCAATCAAAATGACCATTCAAGGTCGGCACAAAACTGCTGAACAGTGGACCAACTTGTTTTGTCAATATTCTACTATTATTAAGATACTGTGTTTGTCCTGCATATCATTTCAAATCTGCACAAAATAATATTAGCCCTACTTGCGTTGTATTATCGGACAGTATAAAACATGGTGTAAGCACAACTAAGACATGTCTGCCATCTAACAGCGAATGGTGATGTTACAACTTAAATGTACAGTCGAACCCTCATGTTGGCATTGCCCCTGACAAGGGTTTCAATTTCTCATGTGCGGGCACAAGGAGAACATGGAAACGCCACACAGGATGGTTAGCCCCGCTATCACTGTACTTACATGGACAGTCCCATCCATGCGTTTTCGACACACCTTGTTCTCATTCGGGTTGTCCGAGAGATCTAGCCCAGGGGCTAACAAAATTCTCGCCTCCGCTATTCGGCCCGGGCCAATAACATTGGTCAACGGCCAATTTTAATCAAGAGATGGCTTGGTGTGTCCCCAAAAGTATTTTAAACACAGATTTAAAAAAAATATTGGTACTTTTTTTTTCTAGCAGATCAGGTTTTTGAGCTATTTTCATTTTTTTGTTTGTTTTTAAGTCTGATCTATAAAAAGTTGCCCAATATGGATTTTTACCATACATTGTAATTTATAACTATGACGTTTCGGGGGGGTGGGGGGGATTCCACCTGTTGCTGAACCTACCCCCTAATTCATAAATATTATTCAGTATAGTAGTCTATTCCTTGTTGTTATATAATCATTATTATGAAAACCTGATGTGCTAGAGAAAAAAAACGAGGGCAGATTTGTAATCATCTGGTAAAGTTTACTTGCATGTCTGACTAAAAAAAAGTAAAAAATGTGTTGACACGTATTTGACGATTGCAGGGCTCACATTGACAACCATTCGCGCTCACATTGACACATATGGACAATCGAGTCTCATAAACTGCCTCGTGCAAATTCAAAACTACCTCAAACCGACCTGATTTGTTAGTGTTGATCGTACATCAGTCAACTGAGTCGCTGGCGTTCAACAAAAGAGTTCATTGTAAAATCAACCCATGTCTGCCTTGCACTACGTCTTTCCATCTCGGTTGCCATTTTCTGTCTGTATACAGCTGCTGTCCTGTCTCTGCCAGCGCGCTCATCTGCTGCCTGTCAAGATGTCTCCTTGTTTATGACTCCAAACACTCCGCTGGGCCTCCCTCCATTGCAACCGGCTCGTACCTCGCACTCCCTTTCGCTCCACCTGCCCGTCACTCTCTCTTTCTTGATACACCGAGCCGCGCCGGTATGCCTTCGAATAAGCGACAATGAGGACATTTATGATGTTTCGAAGGTGAGACACTTTTTTTTTTTTTTTTTACGGCGCGTGCGCAACACCCCGACAGAGTTGTTAACATTTCCAGCTCGCTAATCAGCATCAGCAAACAAAGTTGGGAAAGTCGGCGTGTAACAGGTTGTTGACGTCTCTCAGCAGTTTTTGTGGAGCATTGCAAGAGCAATAAGGATTTTTAGGGGCATTATGACTGGGTTAATAAAACACAGCTGCCCCTAAAAGTCCCTCACTTTTCTTGCTGCCTTTTCGCTCCCTCCCTCCCTAGCGTAACATCTTCTCTGCGTTCCTTCCAGATTTTTCACATCAAACTTGCGCACTTCCCGGATCCTGTTGGTGCCATTATAGGCGTGGTGCAACATGGTGACCTTCATAATTGGCACACACCAAGCACGCTTTGGGTTATTTACCAAATGTGTACATATCTGGCGGGGGTTTATCGCTCCCTCCCTCCCTAGCGTAACATCTTCTCTGCGTTCCTTCCAGATTTTTCACATCAAACTTGCGCACTTCCCGGATCCTGTTGGTGCCATTATAGGCGTGGTGCAACATGGTGACCTTCATAATTGGCACACACCAAGCACGCTTTGGGTTATTTACCAAATGTGTACATATCTGGCGGGGGTTTATTAGTGTCTCCAGTGACTTTTTTCTTTTTTTTTTTAAAGGTTGACTGAGTTCATTCCAGTGTAAAGCTAAACAAAGCTTCTACGTATCTCCGTGGTTCTCTAAACGGCAACACGTGATCGGCTTGCTTTTACGATCCAATGGACGAACAGCAGTCTGAACCCGAGGCAGAAAACAAGTAAGTGTGTGTGTGTCGGGGGGGGGGGGAGATTTT
>NW_017842060.1:7733650-7737627 GCF_001891065.2 Hippocampus comes | reverse complement strand
CTTTTTTGTTGGTTCCAAGTTGAGACACTTTTTTTTTTTTTTTTTACGGCGCGTGCGCAACACCCCGACAGAGTTGTTAACATTTCCAGCTCGCTAATCAGCATCAGCAAACAAAGTTGGGAAAGTCGGCGTGTAACAGGTTGTTGACGTCTCTCAGCAGTTTTTGTGGAGCATTGCAAGAGCAAAAAGGATTTTTAGGGGCATTATGACTGGGTTAATAAAACACAGCTGCCCCTAAAAGTCCCTCTTTTCTTGCGCTGCCTTTTCGCTCCCTCCCTCCCTAGCGTAACATCTTCTCTGCGTTCCTTCCAGATTTTTCACATCAAACTTGCGCACTTCCCGGATCCTGTTGGTGCCATTATAGGCGTGGTGCAACATGGTGACCTTCATAATTGGCACACACCAAGCACGCTTTGGGTTATTTACCAAATGTGTACATATCTGGCGGGGGTTTATTAGTGTCTCCAGTGACTTTTTTCTTTTTTTTTTTAAAGGTTGACTGAGTTCATTCCAGTGTAAAGCTAAACAAAGCTTCTACGTATCTCCGTGGTTCTCTAAACGGCAACACGTGATCGGCTTGCTTTTACGATCCAATGGACGAACAGCAGTCTGAACCCGAGGCAGATAACAAGTAAGTGTGTGTGTGTCGGGGGGGGGGGGTCTATTTTAAGTAAGTCAACTAGCCTGCATAGAAATAGTGTGAGAATATGAGACAGGGAAGGAAAATGAAGATGTTAGCAGCCAGTGACGAGGCGATTCTGATTGTTGAGGGCCCAGGGCGAGTGGCAGCAGCTGACACTGTTTCATATCATCTCTGTATGATATTAATCAGCCACCCTGTGGTCCTGTTGCTTCTTCGGACCAGGCGCTCATTCCTTTAGCATGCGACCTGCTCCGCGCTGCTGCAGCTTATAAGGACAATGTTTGGCACCACTAGTTTTCTCATCGGTCGTCAGCCATTTGATTGGCGTCTCAATGCTACTAAGATTATTTGAAATGTTATTATGTGCTTCTTTCTTGCTGGTGGCAGCCCAAATCAGCTGATCATAAACGAGGTGGCAGGTTGAAATAAAAAATCCTCCACTTTATGGGGCATGCGTTGAGATGAGATACATTTTAATGGCATACAATTTTTGTAATATATCAGGCAAGTTGAAACAGGTTTTATCATGAAATAATGAGGATGATGTAAAAGTGTAATGTACTTATTGGACATTATTGAGATTATAATTATGAAAGAAGTAATTAAAAATAATCATAAGAGTACAACAAGTGATTGTTATCATTACTTTTCTTCTTTGACTGGCTGGGAGAAGTCACATGGTTGGTTCCTCCGGTGAGGCATGTGGTATCCATTTGGGACACCAAACAGGGTTTCCCCTGCCCTATAAAGTGTGATGACAGATCTCTTATTCTTTTTGAAAACTATGTTAAACTATTTTAGGGAGCTCATTGAAATATGTTTAAGCAGAAAGAAAAATTGTAGTCCATTATAAGGCTGTTTTTTTTTCTTTACGGTTACGATTTCAAAATGTAAAATTGTTGTCATTGTACTAATACTGTTAACATGCCAATGTCAAATTTACAATTATTATAATTTACCTTTTTGATGATAGTCATTACCTCATGTGGTTCTTTTTACTTTTTGGTGAGATATGTGACTTCCATTTAGGGAAACAAATATGGATTCTTACCCTTTCAAGTGCTACTAAACAGAAAACAGCAGGCTGTATTGTTTTTTTGTTTTTTTGGGGGGGGGATACATTCAACTTTTATAGTGCCGTTGAGTACAATGTTTTTCTTTTAAACTTTGTTTTGATATGTTTGATTACAATCATAATTTTAATACTGTTATCTATCTATCGATCTAGCTAGCTAGCTAGCTAGCTGGCTAGCTATATACAGTATATGTACATAAAAAAATATAGAATTATTCCAAGCTTTATGTTGATGGACTGGGAGAAATCACACAATTCTCCTGCCTTTTCAGTGAGGCATGTGCCATCCATTTTGGGAACCAAATATGGTTCCTTGCCCTATTAAGTGCTGCTATACAGAAAAATAAAAAGCTATGTTATTCTTTTTTAAATTATTCTTTATAGGGCACTCCATTTTTTTTGTATTGTCATTTATTGGAAAACTTGAAAATGTTTAATGACTGCCATCATTGAAATACTATTTCCGTAAGAGGAGAAAATATATTGGCTCGCTAGGAGAGATGATATGGAGAAATCACATGGTTGTGTGACATCCGTTTTGACAGATCGAATATATCAAATTTATTTCCTTGCCCGAAAGAGGGCTACAAATGATACAAAGAGTGCATTGAAGCAGTAAATTAATCTTTAGTGAGTACAATGGGCCCTTTTAATAATCACTGATCTTAGCTTCTTTTATATTGGTTTAAAAAAAAAAAAAAACAGAATACGAACATGAGGCTTCAGCAAATGCCTTACCTATATGTCACTTGCAGCACGGTGATGCCACCACGACCCTTCTAACTCCTCTATTAATTGCATAAAGCATCTAGTGTCAGGATGCTGAATTCATTAGGGAAGTATGTACGGCACGTCAGGGTCAGGACGGATATAGAAGCAAGCCTTCATCACAACTTCTTCGCCACCTGTTCAATGTAACGGAGCTTTGCTAGATTTTGCCTTGTTTGGCACACTTTTCACTGCTTTTGGATGAAGAAACCGAGCATCCCCGACTTGGTCAGTGACGCTTGTATTACATGACGACAATAATGCGAAAGGTAAAGAAAGTTGGCCACGTTTCTCCGGATGATTCCTTTCTGATAGTTTACTTTAAATCCACATTCAGATTTGGGCTAACTTCAAAACTGTCCATTAAAATGCAGCTAACGGTTGTCCAAATTCAAACCTGTTTGCTCTTTTTTTTTTTTTTTGGTGGGGGGGGCAGGAGGGGATCACACGCTTTCACAAGACTGTATGACAAAAGTTCATATTTCCTTTGACAACTATTGAGCAACAGTGGAATATGAAATTAGACACATCTACATACAAAGTTACACTTTTATAGCATTTGCATTTTGTCGGGGTTGGGGGTTATGTGGAAAAATTGCAAAATAGAACCCAAAATAAATATATTTTGAGGTACGTGTTTTGGGGGTGACCTGCCTCATTTTTTTTTTGTTTATTTTCATTGATTTAACTGCGCACTTCTCTTTCTAAACTCTTTGACTATTCCAACTGGCATGTTTCCTATGCGTTCTTAAACTTGCTGCTCAAGTGAGCCAGAAACTGGGACTTTGTAGGCCAGTTGAATAGATGGAGGACTCACCTTGCCCGCAAAGACCCAGCTTCTAACACACAAACACACACACACACACACACACACACACACACACACACACACACACCATCTTCATTATCACCATCACAGACGATGGGAAGACTGTCCTGCTTACTAATTATTGTACTCGCAACAATAAAGTCAGTACTCTGGATGATCTTAAAGCGAGCTATTTAGCAAATGTTTTCATCTTGGAACCCAAACATACTAAAATACATCATCATCATCATACAAAAGTCGTATTTAAAAAAAAAATCCCCTACAAAAAAAATGTATGCATGCATGCTCAATTTTTAGTCAAATAGCCAAAACAGTATTTTCCTATGATCCCCCAAAAATGACCTGCAACTAATTTTTGGACCCCGAGCCATAGTTTAGGTCGCGTTTATGGATACATACCATGTGAAGGTAATGCTGCCTGTTGGTCTCTCGTAGGTTGGTGTCACCTCCATGCAGCAGCATCCACAGTAGCCTCATGGGGCTGGGGGGTGTCGGGGGGGCATCAGCCACTGTATGTCTGGTGGCCTGGCTCTCTGCAGGAGAGTCCAAACTTCCCCGTTCGACCACATTATCCTTTAAGAGGGGTGGGTGGGCAAATCTTGTGCAACAGCTCGGATAGTCCCCCCACCCACCCACCATCCCACCTCACCACCACCACCACC
>NW_017842060.1:7678644-7730243 GCF_001891065.2 Hippocampus comes | reverse complement strand
ACACACACACACACACACACACACACACCATCTTCATTATCACCATCACAGACGATGGGAAGACTGTCCTGCTTACTAATTATTGTACTCGCAACAATAAAGTCAGTACTCTGGATGATCTTAAAGCGAGCTATTTAGCAAATGTTTTCATCTTGGAACCCAAACATACTAAAATACATCATCATCATCATACAAAAGTCGTATTTAAAAAAAAATCCCCTACAAAAAAAATGTATGCATGCATGCTCAATTTTTAGTCAAATAGCCAAAACAGTATTTTCCTATGATCCCCCAAAAATGACCTGCAACTAATTTTTGGACCCCGAGCCATAGTTTAGGTCGCGTTTATGGATACATACCATGTGAAGGTAATGCTGCCTGTTGGTCTCTCGTAGGTTGGTGTCACCTCCATGCAGCAGCATCCACAGTAGCCTCATGGGGCTGGGGGGTGTCGGGGGGGCATCAGCCACTGTATGTCTGGTGGCCTGGCTCTCTGCAGGAGAGTCCAAACTTCCCCGTTCGACCACATTATCCTTTAAGAGGGGTGGGTGGGCAAATCTTGTGCAACAGCTCGGATAGTCCCCCCACCCACCCACCATCCCACCTCACCACCACCACCACCACCGCCAGCAGCAGCAGTACAACCACCCCTTGCGCATGATCATCTCCTGAAACACACGCAACAGTGTCCTACAAAAAAGAAAGAGCCCTCACCGCGAGTGAGAGATCCCGGGTGGGTGCGCACCCCAGCCAAAGCGCCGTGTCAGGGAGAGCCAAGCCGGCCTGAGGCAGACGGAAGAAGCTCCTCCTCCCCTTGTGGCGTGAAGACGGTGAGTGAGCGGGATATTCCCAAACAGCTGGAAAAGGAGGAGCCCCAAAAAAGCGGGGAAGTGAGTGGTAACCTGGTTATTTTCAGCGCGTCTTCACTGGCTCCTCTCCAGTTGTAGGTCTTTGGTGAGGGGGAGGGGGTCGCAGCGCTATTCCCAAGTAACCAGCAAGAGGAGGAAATGTCCACGCGTTCTGCTGCTGCGCGGCTTTCACCAAGGTGTTCCTTCCACCTCGTTGTGATTGTCAAGGCGGTGGTAAAGGTTTCATCCCGGCCGGGCTCATCTGGCCCCCTTCCCCTCCCCTGGACAGCGGCGTGGCGGCGCGGAGCGTCCCCCCGTGGCTGAGATGCGTCATTGCACGGCTGTCAAACCGGCTGGACCGTATTGGAGTGGTCACGTGCTGCTTGCTGTCAACGTGTTGCGTTCACGCATCGACTCGACATGTTTGAACAGTAGAAAGTGTTTTTAATTTAAAAATTAAACGTTAGTAATCTTAAATTTTTGCTCTCAAGTCAAAGCAAAAAATTGGCCGAGTGATGGTTTGCCACAATTTTTAGGGTCACTCCCAATTAATCCTGAACCTGAATCTGTAAGACAGGTATTGAAATCCAAAGTGTAGAAACCCTAACTTGAAACCTGAACCCTGCCAAGTTACCTTATTTTAAAACTCTGGCTATGGCATGAAGTCCTGTTGCTTGACAGTTGACACCACTAAATTTGAGCATTTTTCCTACCTTACAAACAAATTAAGTAATGGCCAAATTGTCGGATGTCTTTCAAATATTAATCCGAACAATTATCTTTTTAAGTGGGCTTTTCATCCCTGATTAACCGAGAAACCAGTCGGGCCGACAATCGCAAATGTTTAGCATGTTCAACATTTATAATCCCCAAAACGTGTTTGTAATCAACACTGCGTGGAGCCGAGCCATGGCCTCTGATTGTGATGTAAAATATCTTGAATTAAACATGACCACAATTAAATATGACAAGGGCAAGAGTTTTGAACAGGAATGTTCTATTTCTTCAACTATTTTTTTCTTTTTTTCTCTACTGTATTTAGCGGCAGTCTGGATATCCTGTTGCACCATGCTGTCTCCCCACAGGTTAGTCTCTACATCAGACATCGAGATGTGTTTACGCTGTTGGTCAACTCTCAGTACAAAAGTAAAACACACGCTTTATATCTCTTTTGTTTCCCCCGTCTACTCTTTTCCTTGTTTCCCCATTCTGTTCTATCCACAAGGCCATGTTCAACGTATAAGTGGATGTAATAGAGTAACTTTGTTTTGAGTTTATTTTAAAAAAAAAATTGATGTATTGACATATGTATGTGGTCATTTATGTCGGCTCTTCAATTTCAGGATGAATATATAATTATTATTCATATATATATTATTTTTTAAATTGACAGTATTTTTAAGATGGCTTAGTTTACATTGAAACGTGCCACCGGAAGTGATCCGCGCGCTCTCAAACTAGCTTGATACTGAAATTGGTCGCCTGTCAAAAGTGTCAGCGAGTGAAACAAACAGCCGGTCGACGTTTCAATCAACTAGAAAACATTATTCGCTCGATCTGGAACAATTTTGGACGAATGTTCCTCTACGTATCGACAACCGCGTCCACATTTGTCGCGTATTGGTGAGTTTGGGTCTTTTTGTTCCGCCGACACACTCCCGAAAGTCAGCCAGCCTTCTTGGTCATCAGCTGTTCTACAGTGAGCTCACTCGTTTAACCGAATGACATCAGAATGAAAGGCGACGGCGGTGAACATTTCCAAGGAAACTTGACTTGTGATGGTCTAATCACCACCAATGAGTACTCATGAATTTACTGAACAGTATCGACTTAGCGATTGAACACACATTTTATTTATTTTTGGCCTGACTATGCTCTATAAGACATTAATCATAGGTGTGTGTAGGAGGTTTGTAGTTTTTACCTTGGAGTTGCAAACATTTTCACTTGGGACTAGCTTGAGTTCTTTTGGTAGTTTATTCCTTTTGCTTGCAGTATAACAGCTGAATACTAATGCACCATGTGGGGTTCCACTAAATGACCCGAGTCTTCTGACCTCTGAACCCTTACGGCTTTCTATTCCATGAGCATTGCTTTAATGCATTGGTGTTTTATGATAAAATAAATGTAAATGAACCATTAATTAATATGAAAGACTGTTTATCTACTTCGGTTAGTTGCCTTACTAAATAAACAATTTGACTAGCAGTCTTTTCAGTGTTCACTATGACAGCTTCACAAAATGTTACTTAACAAGTGCGGTGTAACCATAAACCATGAGCAAGATTGCAAAAATAATGCAAACAAATCTCGCTTTATCAATTCGACTTCTCATGTTTTATACTGCGATATGTAAACATGCACTGCACTTCTTTAAAACTCAAATTACCTAGACACTAAAGCGTAATCGTCCAGAATCTGTATACAGTGTCAAGTTATTGCCCATAACCCACTAAGTGTTGTCCTGTGTGTGTCATCACAGTGGTGAAGACCCAGTGAGCAGTGGCTGTGTCGGGCGCCCGACTGCAGGCGGCCCCCTCAATGGTTTCTCCCACCATGAAGGCACTGGTGGATGCTGTGTGGGCGGTATGGAGCATCGGGGCCTCCATCTATGACTACATCCACACTAGCGCCATGGAGGAGCGCATACACACACTGGAGAAGGTTACCAGCATCCACCAGTGTGCCATTGGGCTGCTCTCGGCGGCCATCTTGGTGCTCTTCTCTTACATCTTCGTCAAGAAGATTTGAGAGTGAAGCAGACTGTGGGGATTCAAATTATGTTGCAAGGTGAAATGATTATAATTATCATCATCTCTCTTTTGGGAACAGCATGCATAGTCCATTTAACATGAACTGCGATGTCTTATTAGCGTTATGGACACCTAACTTGCTAATGACAATAGATTTAAAATGACTCTTCGGGGGATCTGAACAAATACACAAAACGTACAGTGGTGCGTCGAGTTAACTTTTTGAGGTATGAGCTGTCGCCCAACCGATTTTTTTCCCCCGACCGACAACGTACATGTCTGGATTTAATTATGTAGAATTAGAATTTGATTTAAAAGAATGTGTTTGTATGACAACCCCTTGAATTAACTTCATTGAATTTAAAGACACTTTGCAAAACAAATTTGACAGTTTTATTTCAACAGTATCCTAGTGTGTCTTTTTAATTGGAAATTCCACCGGCATAGGTTTGCAACGTCACACAAATATATAAAGTGGAACTACAACTGGAAACATTTCTCTGTACATCTCTGGAGAACATTTGGAATCTGGACACCAGACGATGTAAAACTTGGTCAAACAATCCATGCCTCCAATGAAAACCAGCCAACATCTTCATGTGCTCCCGCAGGCTGAACAACTCCTGCTGATTAAAGAACATGCAACCTGCACTTCTTCAAACCGCACTCAGAGGTGTCCAGTCTGCAGGAGCGTGTATTTGGAGGTGAACCTCTCTACGCTTTCGCCCTCCAGAAACTTCATGGCTCTCCAGTGGATCTTGCCGCAATTCTCTGGCCGCCCGAGGGGTCCCATCTCCTCCTGGATGTACTCCAGCCACAGATCTTGACAATCGCACAGGTCAACATGGAAAAAGAATACTCAGATCAACCCAAAATTAGAAACTATAGTGGTACTTCAGCGTATGAGCGCTTCCCGTTACAAGTTAGTTACGAGTGCCAACTATGGTGAAAGCAAACTTCACAACAAACAGAAGTTTTGTTATAATGAACAATTCTGCCAAAAAGATGCAATGTGCTTGCGTCAAGCTGCTTATTGCCACTCACAGTTGAATTTTACTGTCAAACTAAACATAAAACAAATAGAATGACAAGTTGTGTATTTAATCAAAGCACATTAACTTGTTTTATAAAAGTTTGCTTAATGCTAGCATTCAAGGCAAAACGCCATACTGGCTAATGAAACTACCATCACTGTTGTGGCACTTCTAATACTTTAAACAACTTGTATTTGACCGCAAGCAGACAGATCGTGCACCAATGGTCACAGGCACATATTCTTTATCCTCTGAGGAAAAACAACTGATTTCATTGCACTTTAGTTGAGACTGTCTTCTGTTTCAATCAACATCAGGTACTGTATGCCTGTTTTATACTGCCCCCTGGTGGCCAATATGAACAAACCAAAATGAGTAGCATACTGCATATTGATTTGACACGATGCGCATATTCATTAAATTCTATTCATGGACATCATTACTATGATTTGACAGAGTAAAATAGGATACTCGACAAGATAGCACACAACCCGTAAAAACGGTCAAAAATCTCGACGCTTCTGCTGATTCACACACTTGCCCCTCATTACTTGGAGCTTCCTATTTCGCCCCTTGTTTTGCGGGCTATGCTCCACACTTTCAGTTCAAAAAGAGAAAAAATATTGGAATATGGCTCCAAAAAGAGAAAAAATATTGGAATATGGCTCCAACAAGTATGCTTCCATCTCTGTTGGAACAATTTGGGGAAGGCCGTTTTGTGCTCCACTGAATAAATGAGTCCTTTCAGGGACAGCGGTTACTACAGTGGACACATTATCATGTTATCAGGTTACAGGTTATTATTATTTGTGCATGAAAAGGTTAAATAGGTTTAAACAAAGGGTGTGGAAGCCAACATAGCAGGGACCAACTCCTTGTTTTCTCACATTTTCACTTTCTGTTTGTTTAATAGCCACATGTCCCAATTCTTTTTTTTTTTTCATCCTTCTCACCCCCCTGGTTTTCTTATTTATCTGTTTAAATAACAATTTTAAATAACGTGATAATGACATCTTGAAAATAAATGGTTGGACTGACAGTACAGCGCCTGACGGACTATTTGACCCAAACGCATCTCACCTTCATCAGAGGAGCCGAACTCTTGCAGGACCCTCTCGTAGTAGTCCCTCAGATTGTCCATCTTTGGGATCTCCTGCATGAACGACACCATGTTAACTCAAATCTCAAAATAAAACCTCTGCCTCTTTTTTTTCCCCTCCTAGCATTTAGGCCTACTTCACAGCTGGATGTTAATGTTGGTCATGATGGTGGAACTTGGGAGAGCCACATTTTTTTAGGTTGTACTTGGTGTAAAAGGTTTGAGAACCATCTAAAGAATGACTGACACAAGTGCGTTTTGCTTTTTGTGGTGTCCGCATACAAGGGCAACGGTGATGGCAAAAATCAGAAATGAAAGTTATTGTGCCATAGTACATGAGCAATCTCGTTCATGAAATATCAAGTCATCCCTCCTCATGATGTTTCCATCAGGCCTTTCCAAAGGGTGAGTGGTTTTACTTTATTTTTGTTTTGTTCTACACCAATGAAGTTATTGTTACACTTGTATAATAGTTAAGAAACGTTACCATGTCATTTAAAAAAAAATACCATCTATAGTTGTTAAAGGTTTTATGATGCTGACAGTTAAACCCTGAACAAATGTATTCATTTTACATCATTTCCTGGCCAAAATTGTTTGGAAATGAACAAGTCATGAGATGGATTTTGGGGGGGGGGTCCACCTTATTTTAATAGCTCACTTTCTTAATTATATGACAGTATTTAATGCACTCACTTGTTCTTTTTCAATCTGTATCATTTTGGTGAAGAACATTTTGGATAGCGGTCGGTTCTCCTGTAAACTAAAACACACACACGTTATTCCGCCCTTTACAGTCTTCAATTTGCACAATTGCGAAGCTCGCTTAACTTACCTTGTGAAAGTCTTTCTCGCTTTCTTGTATCCCCCGTTGCCGTATGACCAATCAACGTAGCTCTCTTTCATCTCCACGGCAACTGCGGGCACCGCAGACGAAAGACCTCTCTGAGAACAAGCGGGGAAGAACAAAGTGTCCGGCAAAAGTATTATCATCATCGTCATTGCATGGACGCTAATGACTGTTCAGTGTGGATCGCCATGTCTGGTGGATTTGATTTGGACCTTGAAAATGGCCTCCGTCTCCTCTGGATTCTGGTTGGCGGTGCTCCACTGGATCTGCAGCCGCCAAATTGGTAAGCTTTCCTGCGAGCCCAAAAGGACACCGTTCAGTGCAGAAGCTTCTTCATAATCATGCAGACACATTTATGATGAGAATTCCATTCATTTTAAATTCCGCCCATCATGCTCAGGGTCATGGCGGAGCTGGAGTCGATCTCGGCAAACTACATCCAAGGCAAGTCAAGCCCACACCAGATGCTTAAAAAGTCAGCTATGTGAAGCACTATAGTAGCAGTTATCTAGAACCAAATTATGGATAATAAATCTGATTTTGTTTATTGTAGTACTTTATTGCTTGCTATTTATGACTTCAAAGCGAACGTGGTTATTGTCATTGCATGTATTTCTCATAGTTTTACGTTTAGTTTGACAGTGGAGGCATTTCAAGATGCCGGGTGGTTTCACGCCTTCTAAAGTTGCATCAAGTGTCATAATCTTCCTCACGCTGTTACTCCTCACGGCTCAAGTCTAATCAAAAGCCGGGCAAAAGAAGAAATTATTTTCTTGACTATATGAGTATGTCCATGGTGGTCAAGTTTTAATATAGTTCATAATCATTTTCATTCCTTCTGAGAATTCATTTTTTTAGGGTTATTTCATGTTGCCTACTGTTTTCATGAGGACTAAGGGGAATGATAGAGGAAGGTGAAAGGATGGAATGGCGGCTAATTTAAGCGAGGAGACACCGCTGTAGGCGTGTGGTTTGCGTGTGTGTGTGTGGTTGTGTACCTTGGGATGGATGTTTGTGAGCGCCTTGTTGAACAGCCGTCCGACGTCATCCCTCCCCAAGTGAACCAGCGTCTGCAAGGCCATGCTCCAGGACGACACTGATTGGCTGTAGTGCTGCGTGGCTGCTATTGCGATGTTGGCTGCGCCCTCTTCATCTCCCGACGAGAGCAGGATCTGCAGCTGCACGAGGATATTGTGTTAAAACTTCAGCGCGACAGAGACAGAATCCGTCTCGGGATACTCTAAACAAAGCGGTGGGCAAATCCAGTCCCGAGTGTCACTATTCCATCCATCCGATTTCTAATCGGGCTGCTTTTCTGCATGTTTTAAATGTCGCCCTCCTCCAACATGACTGATTCAGACAATCAGGAACGTGATCAGGCTTCTGTAGCGGTCGGTGATGAGCTGATCATTGGAATCAGGCTTGTTGGAGGATGGAAACATCTAAAGCATGCAGGATAGCGGCCTTCGAGGACCGGAGTTGCCCACCCCTGCTCTCACACAATTGTTCTTCTGTCTTACCCAGTTCTTGTAATAAGCCTCTTTCAGCAGTGAGGAGTTGTGCGCGCGCCGCAGAACTCCCAGCAGCCTCTCTTGTCTCTGTAAGCAATTTCATTTTCAGGGAGCAGGAGCCTAGCCCAGCTGACTTTGGGCAAATAGTGCACCTGGTCGACAGTCAATCACAACGCACTAACAACCATTCACATACACACACGCTAAGTTGACACAAGCATTTTCTTGTCTTTTATTCGCACACAGGGACAACGTGCAGAGCCACCATGGATTACCTTGTCCACCAGCTGTTGGACGTTTGTCTTCCTTTTCACCCTCTCAAGACAGAAGGCGATGTAGGAGGTCCACATGGGTTCTGCAGGAGGTAACAACAACATCACAACAGATATGTGAACTCAAATTACCATATTTCCTCCAAAACTTGAATCCAATCACTGTATTTTCCTCAAAAATTCCAAGATGAAATTCCTTTATTTCCTCAAAATAGAAATCTAATCCTCAAGCTACCTTTCAAGGAATTTAATTTTTTTTTTAACATAAAGTGACCTTACCGTAATTGTGTAAATAAACACCCCTGACCAACTCATTAGGAAATATGGTCCGCAATAGTCAGTGAACAATTACATGTCACTTTTAACAACTGTATACCGTATAGGAGCAAAAGTATTGGGACATTTGGCCTTTATAGGCTTTCTACAAAATGTTAGTAGTGTGCGGGGAGTGTTGTTTGTTTTAAAAAAAACATCTAGGAGGTCAGATGACCCACACTCTCCTCCACTCCATCCCAAAGATGTTTGATGGGCTTTCTGTCAAGTTTTTTCACACCAAACTCACCCAAGCATGCCTTTAGGAATGTTGCTTGGTGCACTGGGAACAGAAAAGCATCTACCCGAAATGTTTTCAATCATCCCACATGTCTTGGGATAATTTATTCTAATTATAATTTATGTATGTGAGGACTCTTACCAGTGTTGATTCTTTCGAGTCCTTTTTCGTAAACCTGGCAGCATTGCGCCTCTCTCCGGTCAACTTCCAAAGCGCGGCCCATGACGGTCTGGAGCTCCTCTCCCACTCCTGGAGCATCCAGCTCCCTCTTGGCCAAGAAGTTCCATGTCACGCTGTCATCTAGGAATTTGGTTTGCAGACTGGAGAACAAGTGGACAAGAGGATCTGCGTAAGCGTCATCTTGGATGTTTGGGACAGAAAAGATTTAGTCGTGACTCACTCCTGGAGGATGGCCTCTTGGAAGTCTTTGGTGAAGTCAAAAATGGATGCAATGTTGAGGAGTGAGATGACAAACTCTGCGTCTGTGGGACATAAAGTTACTTAATACAGTCAGACAGTATAGTAAAACAATGTCAGAATTTAAAATAAGAGCCAAGCCCACCTTTGTTTTTGTCTGTGGCATCGTTGTACACAACCATTGCCAGTTTCCCACTCAGGATCTCTGCAGAGAACTCGTAGCCAGCCTTTCACCAATAAAAACAATTGAAGCATGTCATTTACTTTATCATCCATCTTCTACAGTGCACCTGAAAAGCACTTTACTTTTCCTACATCTTTTCAATTTAACCCCATATATCAACCGAGATTTCTTTCTTTCTTTGACACATTCTTTATATACATTTGTAAACGTGTTTACATTTTTACAACTTTTTTAATCTGAGTAAATTTGTTAATATAGAAACTTCGGGACGATGGCCCACTCACAATGTCAATGTGAGCCTTTTCCAGCTCTGCCTTCTGCTTCCTCAGCTTCTCACAGTGTAGCAGCTCCATGCGGAAGTACTGCAACACATGGCAGAATTAGCTTGGATGCTTTTTTTCAGTGTCAAAATGAGTGAAAGTGGCCCATATATATGTTCTTGCTCCCTACTTCTTGGTAGAGTTTTCTGTTGCCTGGGTGGAAGCGCAGAGCCCTGAGGAACAAATGTCGGGCACTTTCCGAGGAATTCCTCTCTTCCAACTCGCTCTTGGCTGCCATGATCCACAGCGCTAGAGGCAAACAGCAGGACACAAGCCAAAACAGCGTCAAGATATTTGGCTCATATTCCCCGAAAATTATTAAAAGGGTAGAAGCCAGAGGGTACCTGGTTTATCGGGGTGGATGGCCAGCATCGCTGAGAACACCTTGCTGAGCTGCCCCTGCGTGGACTGAGGAAAGATACCATGACCACTTACACCTTTGCTACATCAGTGAATTGACAAGAATGATTTTGTACGTACCCATTTCTTACAGAAGGCGACGTGCGAGAGCCAAAGCTGCACGTCATCCTGCAAGGCAAAGGTACTGGTTTTCCATTGGTTTATTTCATTTTCATCTATTCCAAACTGCTGTTACAATAATACAAATTGCATCTTATGAGACCACTAAATGTCATTGAATATTGTTTTCGTCATACAGTCACCTCCTAAAAATATTGACTTTTTCTTGTAACAGTACAGTTGTTAATCAATTACCAGTGCAACATAATAGGATTGTTTCGCTCTGGTGGTGCAACACGTCCTTATCATATTTTATCAGCGGGAGGATGCCCTTCCGAAAGTACCTTCCACTTATTTGTGGCCCTTCTGAAGACACTGTTGATTCTGTGTATGATGGGAAACTCGATTTCTTCCTTCTTGAACTGGTAGCGTATGTGCTGCAAAAGCAGAAGCGTAGATGAGAAGCAGTTTGAAAAACAGCCCGGAGCAATATAATGATCGTCATCACGTTATAAATATAATAGATCCACCAACCGCTCTCCTCTTCTTGACCAACTCCAGGACGTTGATTTCGTACTGCAATTTAACAACAATCTCCATGAATGAGCCTTTTCAACATCACTTAGTTTAATGTGCGTGAATTAGAAGTTTGATGACTCAACCTGTATGTATGCTATAAAGTCATCTTTATTGATGATCAGCCTGTGGAGTTTGTACTCCAGTGATGTCACCTTTTTGATGATGGCTCTGCAAAACACAAAGTTGTAACTGACTTAAGATGAGTAGAAGTCAGATATTATGCATATCTTCTCCCAATATTTAAAACACACAGGATTTTATGTGGTGAAAACAATGTCTTATTTTTAATTTATGGAAGAAATTCGAGAATAAGTAACTCGTCACTATCAGAGTGGTTGTGATGTCATTGGAAAATGTATTTCGTGCTTTTTACAGGCTCAATGGTTCGTATTTCATGCAACCATTTTTGAAAAGCTACTTTTACTAAAAGGTTTCCACACTTGTTTTTCTGTTCATGTTATCAAAATGCCTTTAAGGAGATGTTAAGGAATCCTACCACAAGTTATGTACGTGTGATGTTTGTTGTTTCTTGAATCAAAAGCGTACGATCATAATTCGAGCACATTTAACTTTGAGTGTGTTCTCTTACTTGACTTCTTTCTTGGTGAAGAGTCCCACTCTTTCCAGTTGCTCCAATTCCGGAATCCTGTCCTCGATCCGCTGCTGAACGATCTCCGCCATCTCGCCCCCTCAAAAGAATTACATTCACCGATATTTTGACGAAACTGAATGACCTAATGTCAGCTTTGTTAATGGATTACTATCAAACCAAGATCGTGCCACGAGACAGCTAACGTTAGCGACAAATCAATTCCCTCACACATGTCCGGAAGTTATGATTCTCTACACTTCCGGGTCCTTTATCAAATAACTCCGACGGGAAAACAAGTACAGTATACAGTATATGTAGTACAGATTAAATAATAAGGCTATACTGTAGTAATTATTACATCTCATTACGTATATCGTGTAAATCAGGAGTTCAATAACTTTTTTTAACCAAGTACCACCTCACAAAAACTAGTAACCTTCATGGCCAAAATTAAAATACAGTAACAAACATGTTTTCATCTTAAAAAAAAACTTAGCAGTGGTTGTACAGTATTCCCAAAAAGTATATGGCCAATTCTAAGCTATTTGACCATACTTAACTAAATAAAACATATGCTTATAATATTTCCTTAAACCACATTGCACGTACAATAAAATAAAAAAATGTATTTCAATACATGCTTTAAAACAAACAGTTCTCAAAGATGAAATGCACATATGTACATAAAAGTTAGTGAAAAAGTTACTAAACTGTACTTAATAATATATAATATTATTATAATATACCTGTGTGTGTGTGTGTATGTATATATATATATATATATAAAAATAAAACAACAGTACTAGATAGAAAAATAAACAAATGAAGAGACAGTGTACAAAGATACAAACATTTTGTGTAAAATCGTGTAAATCAGGAGTTCAATAACTTTTTTTAACCAAGTACCACCTCACAAAAACTAGTAACCTTCATGGCCAAAATTAAAATACAGTAACAAACATGTTTTCATCTTAAAAAAAAACTTAGCAGTGGTTGTACAGTATTCCCAAAAAGTATATGGCCAATTCTAAGCTATTTGACCATACTTAACTAAATAAAACATATGCTTATAATATTTCCTTAAACCACATTGCACGTACAATAAAATAAAAAAATGTATTTCAATACATGCTTTAAAACAAACAGTTCTCAAAGATGAAATGCACATATGTACATAAAAGTTAGTGAAAAAGTTACTAAACTGTACTTAATAATATATAATATTATTATAATATACCTGTGTGTGTGTGTGTGTATGTGTATATATATATATATAAAACAACAGTACTGGATTGAAAAATAAACCAATGAACAGACTGTGTGCAAAGCTACAAACATCTTTTGAATAAGTTTTATCTTATTTTATAAATCTAAATTATATTTGTATTTAATTCAGTGATTCTTTCACCTACCACTACAGAGAGCCCTCGTATTAAGAGGCGCTTATATCATTAGTGTTGCTGATACCACACTATACTTGTCAGTGATATAAACAGATTGTTGCACATGTATTTAGTCGTTATTTTGATTTGTTAATCCTTACCAAGGTAATTTGGGGGGAGGGGGGCACAATTACACATTACATTCTCCAGTCAGAGTACAGTACTTCCCAAGACTCTTTCCTGGCTTTTCTGTGATGGATGGGATGGTGGCTCCAGCCAGTGAGAAGCGGAACCTGTCCACTACTTTACCTTTCTTGAGCACTAAAGACCTCAATTTTGCTGTCTTAAAGGTCATCCGAGCCCAGCCGATGATCTCCTCAAGGCCTTGGAGAATCCACCTGCTGTCTGGTACGGATGTCGTGATGACTGACAGTCAGGTCGTCCATGAAGGCTCTGATTAGGGGTTGGCGTACTCCTACCTCAGCTGCCTTGACTATTATGTTCATGGCGAGGGCGAAAAGGATGACTGAGATGGTGCTGGTTATAATGCCTTTCTCAAACCGATGCCAATCTGATGTACCTAATCCTGCGGTGAATGTTAGCCTGAAGTTACTGTAGTAATCCAGAATAAGGTCTGAAATTTTGCTGGGAACATGAAGTCGGTGGAGGGCGAGTTCAACAAGCTTGTGTGGGATGGACCCATTTGCGTTGGCGAGATCGAGCCATTGCATTTGCCTCCCTGAGGAGTTGTGTTACCACACCAGTATGTTCCAAGCAGCCAGGCACTCCAATGGATTCTATCCTTCTTAACGAGGTGTCAATGTAGATGTAGTTTGCTTTTTTTAAATAATGCTAGGTATTCACATCATTCCAAATGTACTTATTATAAAAATATTGCCAGGCTTTCACACGTGTGCATGATGCTGTAAAAAAAGCTACTTCAGTTTTGATAGTGATTTAATTAGTTTCGAAGATGGGTGAGTCAAAATTTGTAACGATACTTGGCGAGAAAATCTTTATATGCTGTAAAGGAAAATACGCAAGCCGGACAGTATGAACTCGTCCACTTGAACGCTCGCTTCGTTTCCCGCAAAATCGCAGAACCCAAGAGCGGGCACGCGTCACTTCCTCTTTCCAGTAGCCAATCGCAGCCGTGGATTCACACAGTGCAGTTCTCATTGGCTGACAAATGAGCAATGCTCTGTTGTTCATTCCAAATTGAAGGGACGCCGCTCGGCGATAAATTACTCTTAGATGGTTATTAATGTCACGAAAATTATACAGTCCATATCCGATAAAACAACAATATTCGTGGCTGTACGCGGCAACCCGGAGATCTACCGGTTCATTTGCCGGTCAACTATGCTAGCATCGCTAGCTAACTAGCCAGCGACCAGGTTCTCGTCGCGTCCTGTTCATCTTCATGGGCTTCCGCTGTTGATTCTTCCAGGCTTGTGCTGGGGGCAGCGAGGCTAACAAATTGATGCCATCCGCCAGGGTAGGTTGTCTTTATTCATGTCGAATGCACTTAAAGGTGAATTACTTCGTCAGTATTAGTTTCACGCCGGACCAAAAGAACACTGACCCAATCTTCATAGCGTGATAGCAAGTGTGGGTTTCGCTAGCCGCCGTGCTAGTCGTTGCGGTAACTTTTGCCGCACAGCCATTGTTTGTCCAGTAATTGTGTGTGTTTTAATGGTAACATTTATGTTATGTCCGCTCGTAGAATTCCGGCCACATTATGAGCGGGGCGGGTTGCAAAGCGAACGGTGCCGTGTACCCCGCCTCGTCGGCTATGTTGAACTCCGTGAAGAAGCCGAAGATGGAGCAGATTCAGGCCGACCATGAGCTCTTTCTCCAGGCCTTCGAAAGTGAGACTTCAGTCCTTTACTACGTCGCTGTTTGGTTTCGTTTCTCCAATATGTTCAATCAATAGTGTCTATTTGGTACTTTGCTCCCAGTTTAATTCTATTCAAGTCTTTTCCTCACAGCCCGTAATTGTAAACTGTCATCAATGTACAGTGGTATATTTAGTAATAAAATGTACTGTGTACATAATCATTTACTACTTTTGAATATAACAAAAAATAAACATGAAAAAACAGGAATAAAGTAGTGTCTCTGTAGTTAGATTATGTACTAACTAGTTTAACTCAGTAGACCAGCTGCCTTCATTTGGTTACAGGCAAGGTAGGGCAAGTTTAGTTGCCCACCGCATTTCATTTCCAAAACAATTCCAAGTGCTTCACATCAAACATTGAAAGCATTACACAAAGAAAAACTAAATATTAAGAGATTATTTAAAAATCATCTCAAATAATTAGATTACAGTGAAACTCCTCTACAACGAAATCATGTTTGCAGCAAGCCATTTTTCACAACAGGGGGTTTTTCACTGTAGCAAATTTGATCTCAGATGTAAACACACACACACAAACGTATGTGTACTCTTTATTTTTATTCCAATAGTGCATAAGTATGAGCACACACTTATTTGACACTTCATATAGTCCGTGTAGAAAGAAAAAAAAGGGAAAGAAATTGCGAAATTTACGATCAGCGTTCACTTTCACTTACATCAATTTCTTGGATAATGTATTTTATTTTGCTTCCTCTGTCTTTCATTTTGATCACTTTTACCCTCTCTTCCAGCGTCAGAGCGCTTCTTGTCTTAGCTGCTTAACATCCAAAGGTCCGTTTTGTAGCCATTTTAGCAATGCAACGTCCATGCTCGTATGAATCTAACAATAACAAATACTTCCTGGACCCGGTGGCTTTTCTTTCCACCATCTCACTGTCTCTAACTCGATCGCCACTCAAGACAGCGTTGCTCAGCGGATGTCATGCAATGAACTTTTAAAGCCAGCCACGGGACGCTTCGTAGCCCTCGATGGCCATAGTTAGCGCGATGGAACTCGCCTTCTCTCTAATTGGCGCCCCAGTTAGCGTAAGGTTTTTAGCATGATAACAAGTAAAGCATTCCAGGAAACGTTCGTTTATTTGACTGTCCGTCGAGCCACAAGCAATTTACTCTGAGCAGCTAATCGGATGGATTCCACTCTATCTTCCACGGATCTAGCTACAGTATCTACACACATAGATAGTGAGGTCCCTCTTGGCCAATCGGAGGCCAGGATGATGCTCAGTAAGCCAATGGCAGAGCAGCTATGAGTATGTTGCGTTCAGAAAAGTCGGAGCTGTGAACGAAATAAAAATCGTTCACTATTCCTGTAAAACTCATGCTATTAGAGTCACTTACATGTTGCCGTTTTGTATCCAATGAGAGTAAATAGCGGCGCGGACAGAGTTATTCCGTAGTATCGAGCGGGACTTGCTTGTGTTTGCGCCACTGCATGCTTCTGTATGGCTTCCGGGTTCCGGGTAGTGCAAATTCCGGTGTTATGAATTGATCGTTACTGTAACATCGTAGTCGAAATTTTAATGCATAGGTTTTTAGTCCGGGTGAAGGAATTTCCTTTTGAAAGAACTCTGTAGATGGGAATATTTACTGTCAACCAGTGTGGTGGTTGCTGTTGCCGTTTCCAAACGAAGCAGTAGAGGTCGCTGTTGGATTAGACTTTGTTGTAGTGAATCTCTTCGCCAGGCAAGAGCAGAGAAAAAGATTTCGTATAATGCAACAGGGTTTTTTGTTTTTTTTTTTTGTTGTATGGGGGGCAGGAGAGTGGGAATGGTGTTAATGCATGAAGATTTTTTCACACTACGGGGTACTTTCGCCCATGTAGTTCTCGCTGTAGAGGAGTTTCACTGTAAAACCAAGCATCATTCTAGATAAAAGTTGCTGTGCAAATGGGGCTTAAAAGAAGAGAATAAAGGATACATTTATGAGAATGCTGCAGTAAACAATATTATTAGCCCTGATTTAAATGAACTGTCAGTTTTAGCAGACGTCGGGTATTCGAGGAGTTTGTTCCTCAAGTGAGGAGCATAGTAATTAAATGCTGCTTCACTTTGGTTCTGGTTCTGGGAGCACATAAGAGACCTGTCCCAGTTGACCTGAAGGGTCTGTATGCTTCGTAGGTTTCTGGTACATCTTGTGTGTATTTTGGTCCAAGACAATTCAGAAATTATGAGACCACCAGCAAAGTTTTAAAATGTATTCTTTGACTCACAGAATTTGTGATTTGTGAATGGTGTGATGTGGTCCAGTTTCCTAGTGTTTACATTAGAGAGACTCATTTGATTGTTTTTCTCACAGCCCCAATCTCGAATCATTTAACTTGTGACATTTCTTTTCATTTGGTTGTTTATAACGTGTTAATATACATAGGGTTTTGTAGAAGTGCAGATTATTTGCTTTCTTTCCCAGAGCCAACACAGATATACAGATTTCTTCGCACCAGGAACTTGATTGCAGTAAGTTACGTTCTTATTTTTTTTCCTGAAAGAATTGAGTATCTAAAAAAACGACTGCATCCTCCTCCCTTTTAGCCGATATTTTTGCACAGGACTCTGACCTTCATGTCTCATAGAAATGGTCGCTCCAATGCCAAAAGGTACAAAAAGTGTCACTTATGCATCTGTCTCTACTCTCTGTTGTCTTATGTGCAAAACTTGATTCTAATTATCTTTCTTTTTGTTCCCAGGAAAGCATTCAAAGTAGATAACATGTTGCAAACTGTAGAGAAGATGAAGGGAGAGCAGGATTCTCCCAGGTAACATTGGCCGAAACGATCTTTCAGTGTTCCAACCAATAACCAAATAAATAATTGCATTTAACTTAATTTCCACTTTTGTGTGTGTTTTAGCTTATCTTCTCATCTGCAATTAACTTTTACTGGGTTCTTCCATAAGGACGGTAAGTAGACCTATGCTTGTACCCATAAGCATTGATGCACTGGCCAGAATAAGAATTTAAGGGAAATATTTACACATTGAAAGGTGTCCTCTGACTCCAAATGCCCCAAGAAAATAATGTAATGTTCTAAAATATTTGTATTTGCCATCTTTCATAGTCAATGCCCAAATTAGTCGCTGAGTGAGATGTGCGCTTAAGACAAATTAACACCTCCCTCACAAATATGTCTCCCTTTTCATATAAAGAAAAATGTTGTCATTATTTCATGTCATAGCCATCATGGGTCACAAGCATTATTAAATAATTATGAGCTGAGCCAATTTTCAACTCTCTTGGTAACCAAAAAGCACCTAGTGAGGCATGTAAACAGCCTGACAACATGCGTCCAGACTCAATTCAGCTGACCGTTTCCCGCCAAATATTAAAAATAATTTTACATGATGTGGTGATCTACTCTGACCGCCACACTTTTCCACCATAACGATGACATTGTTATTTTGACTTTCCTACGTCTAGAAAAGCCATCTCAGAACTCAGAGAATGAGCAAAATTCCGTCTCCTTGGAGGTGCTACTTGTCAAAGTCTGCCATAAAAAACGCAAGGTTAGTCGTCACATTCAGCCTCTTTCGTCGTGTCATCTTGTTTATTCGCTCATTCTTCTGCTCCTTGCAGGATGTCAGCTGCCCAGTTAAGCAAGTGCCTACAGGTAAAAAGCAGGTGCCTTTGAACCCTGACAGCCAGCAAAGCAAGCTGGCCTCCTGTCCCTCCTTAGTGGTGTCCAGCAACGAATTTGAGCCCAGCAACAGCCACATGGTCAAGTCGTACTCGCTCCTCTTCAGGGTGTCGCGCACGGGCCGGAGGGATGCCAATGGCCTGCCCAACGGCGAAGCCAACGAGAACATCGGTCAGCAGCTCCTCAAAGTCGACAGTGGCGCCTTCTATGATACAAATATAATGACAATATATCCGTGTGTGTAGATGTGAGAGATACTCAAAGTAGAAAGAAGAGGAACTCGTCTCATAAGGAAGAAGGGGACACAACAGAGACATATGTTGCTCAAATGACTGTCTTTGATAAGAACAGGTACATTTATGGATCTTTTATGACGCATCTACACTGATAAGAACAAATCATGCTGATTATAATGCGTGTGATGTTCCTGCTGCCAATATACTGTATTTTGTAAATACAACGTATTTTGAATAATCAAATTGTTTGCATCAGGCCAGAGCCTCCCGTGTCACAATTTAGTAAATGTCATATTTTTTCACGATTTATACTATTGGTCAGTCTGCACGTGTTACGAATTAATGACTACTCAGAAGTAAACAATGGCGTGTTCTCTTTGATGATGCAATGTTAATTGTTGGAACAAACGTGCTGTTTTTTCGGTCCTCTGAAAAGTGATGATTTGGGAGGTGTGGGGATTATGCCCAATGGCAGCGAAATAAAACGGACATCCTTTTTCTGTCAATGAAAATTCTGATGACGTAGATGCATACAGAATTGCACTGCTGCACCTTGCCGGTTGCCTTTCTGGTGTCATTTTCTTAACAAGGTGTGTTCCTTTTGTTTACAAGTCCATCATCCTTGAACAATAGAACTTTACTAAAACCGTATTTAGTTATTAAACTCACCTTTTGGCATTTACACACAATAACACATTAGGGAGGACAGTTCAGGCAAAAGTCGAATACATTGTGTGTGTTGGATCGTATTTGATTGTTTTCTTAATTAAGGGACTGGTTATTGTAAATGCCTCCTTTTTTTGACGTGTGCAGGAGGTTGCAGTTGCTGGATGGAGAGTATGAGGTGTCCATGCAGTGGATGGAGGACAGCCCTGTGAGCAAGAAGCGAGCCACGTGGGAGACGATTCTTGATGGCAAGGTGACGTTTGGCTCCGTGACGCTTACAATCCCGGTTCCACTGCTGGTCTTTGTCATCGCAAATCACTGACCAACGTGGTGTCGTGTCTCCCCTACTTCAGAGGCTGCCACCGTTTGAAACATTTTCTCAGGGACCCACATTGCAATTTACTCTACGCTGGACTGGTGAAGCCAGTGGGAAGTCTACAGCCCCCGTCGCCAAACCCCTGGCTACCCGAAACTCGGACAGCTCTGGCCCCATGGAGACCAGGACTAGTCACCACAGAGCCACCCCCTTGGGTGAGACCCTTGTTTCTTTACGAGCTGCATTTGAAAGACTCACCTGCATTTTCATTTTCATGTTGTACAGTTCAGCTCCAATATATTTATTTATTTATTATGAAAATGAACAACTGTATAATAGTAACAAGTTTTGATAAAGTGCTTTATTGACTGGTTGAACAACTCTCCTCCATGTATTCCTTTTCAGCAGTGAAGGAGTCGGTCAGCACAGATATCCAGATGAGGAAAGAACTCATCCCATGTGAGCCACGGCAAAAGTTACGGATATTTTATCAGGTAAACCACCTTTTAAGAAGAGTGATGATGCATAATGTACCACCGTCGACATGGCTTTCATCATCCAGTTACTGGACGTGTTGTCTGACCTTTTCCTGACTTAGTTCCTGTACAACAACAATACGCGGCAACAGACAGAGGCGAGGGATGACCTTCACTGCCCTTGGTGCACGCTAAATTGCAGCAAGCTCTACAGCCTCCTCAAACACCTCAAACTCTCACACTCACGTTTCATCTTCAACTATGTGGTAAGGAAGAATAACATTCCTATCATATCTTTTGTGGAAGTAAAAAGTATTTAAAAGTCATGAGGGTTTTTTTTTTTTTTTTTTTTTTTAAGAGGCATTTAAGAATCACGGGGAGTGCCTAAAATCAAAATATTCCGGTCAAACAAATTTAGATCTTGGCCGACAACTGCCATAATTATGCTAGTATTTCTGCTTGTGAATAGAAAGCAGCAGTCCAACCAACAAATCCAATTTTTGGGAGTCTTGATGAATCTTTCAAATGCATTTTACTGAAATAACACCTTGGCTAGAGATTATAGTTGTATTCATAAATTTACTCAACCTGGCAGTTGTGTACCAGACCTGAAAGAAAACACCCTTTAGTACATTTTAAACAGAATAATGAGTCATCATAAGGGGGTGCCAGGTTGAGCGAAATCACGATTGGCTGCAGACTGGAAGAGATGTTGCAGTGGGTGTACATTCGAGCCTGTGTATCACCGGGATGAGCTAGAAAACACGCAGCGGTTGACGGAGGAAGTGCGGCACAGTGTGCCGCAATTGGCAAAAAAAAAAAAAAAAGTTCCATGAAACATGTCGAGTGAAAAGTCCCAAAAATGATCTGATCACAAAAGCGATTGGATGCAATAATTTCACTTTTTTTTAAATACACAATAGACACTTTGTGATTTCAGCAAGCAGCTCGTGATAAGGAAGATATGCACATTTAAAATGAAACAAAGTTTTCACTTCCTCGGTTTAGTTCCTCTTGAAGAATAGCACAATCATGAAATGAAACATGGGGGGGAAAAAAGATGAGGTGGTCTATTGTTATGGTGTCAGTGATATTTTCCCCCAAATTGCCAGTATTCGTGCCAGAGTATATACAGGAAAATGTTGAGCAAAACGTCTATGCAGAATTGACGGTGTTATAGAGCAAATACAAGTGATTACTCATTGTTGTCCAAAGGAACGCATGTATCCCCCAGTTATTATTTTTAATTCCTTTTGTCAAGTTTGGTGGGGGGAGGGTGTCATTGCACACATGTACCACGGAAGGATGATACCAAAGCACTTCAAACAGATAATCAAAACCGACATTCACACCATACATCTATTTTTTTTTTTTAAAGCCTGCTTTTGCATTTAAGAAAAGATAGTCCTTTGTTTTTGCTTTTCTTTGGACACTGGTGATATTGAAATCTATGTAGGGGGAAAAAATTCACCATGGTGGTTGTCTTCAACAGTGTGTTTCAGATATTTTTTCCCATGTTTGAATTTGCAGCCTCACCCCAAAGGAGCAAGGATAGACGTGTCCATCAACGAGTGTTATGACGGCTCGTACGTTGGCAATCCTCAGGACATCCACAGCCAGCCGGGCTTCGCTTTCAGCCGCAACGGCCCCGTCAAGAGGACCGCCGTCACTCACATACTGGTTTGCAGGTAACCGAAAAGTGATTAAGATTGCACGACTGTCTGTCCAATGTGTTGTGTTGTGTCATTTGGTTATTTTGACTTCAAGATGGCGCCGCGAGAGTGGCTGCCTTTCCAGCAGCTCCTATATTTTGTTTTTCGACTTCTTCCTTTCATAACTTTGCTGCTGTGAATTGAGAATTTCTCCATTGCGAGACTAATAAAGGATTTCTTTTCTTATCTTATCTGTTGACCACACCGTAACATCGCTTGGAATGACTGCTTAAATGCATCAGCGCCAAAAAGTTGAGGCGGTGGTATTGTCACATGATACTATATGGTTACTTTGTGTTTTTCTTTTGCAGGCCTAAAAGGACCAAGCCGAGCCTGTCTGAGTTTCTAGAGTCCGAGGAGGGCGAGATGGAACAGCAGAGGACCTACGTGAGCGGACACAACCGCCTTTACTTCCATAGTGACAGCTGCATGCCGCTGCGACCCCAGGAGATGGAAGTGGACAGCGAGGATGAGCGGGATCCCGAGTGGCTCAGAGAGAAAACTGCAACGGTAAGAGCTGCCACTGCCTGCCATTTTTTTCTATTATGCCGACAGACTACTTAAACTGTCGGAGAATCGCATCTTTGCCACGACTTATCAGAAACTATTTGGTGAAATGATTAGAATGTTGTGTTGTGGGGGCGCCCTGCAGCAAATAGTGGATCTGTAATTCTTGCTCGCTCATAAAGGTGTGTAGTTGCGTATCGTTCTATAGATGCCACTAAATCCCAGAAAAAAATGTTCCATTCAACAAGGCTGTGGCCTGACTAAATGAAGCTTCTCCTCTCACTTCAACCGAGATGCTAGGTCTTAAGATGCAAAGATCCAAAGCAACATTTACATATTAGCCTTTGGCACGACCACAAGAACCGCTAATAGTAAAGTTTTTCGTTTCGTGAATAACTGACTGTACAATAATTAAACAGGTTCACGTCGCAGTTTGCAAGTCAAAAGCACAATTGCAAGCAGACGTCACACGCGAATGGGAATGTCTCCATTGTGAGACAAATAAAGGTTTTCTTATCTTATCCTTAACATCACATACACAGGAAGTCGGAAGCGAACTTTTTAGTTGAGGCCGTGGGAAGATGCTGAAAGTGTGGGAGCATTTCAGACTGAAACGTAAGGCGAGAACCGTGGCATGTAAACATTGTAATATGAACCTTGCACTCTGCTGAAGACGTCCAATGTGAAGCCACATCGGACCTGAACCAAGGTTACACTGTGCAAATTAGTGAAATTCTTTTTAATGTCCGGAGGTCTCCTTTGTGACTACTGTCGAATTTGTGGCTTGTTTTATTACCAAAATGACAAGTACAGCATAAACCCGTGATACTAATTGTTGTTCTGAGCATTTATTTACTTATTTGTCCAGCAACTGGATGAGTTCACAGATGTCAATGAAGGAGAGAAGGAGGTGATGAAGTTGTGGAACCTTCATGTCATGCAGCATGGGTATGTGGACACCAAATCATCATATATACTCACCAGCCACAACATTGATGCACTATATACAGTAAAATAGAAATACAAAATAAAAATTAATATAGAAAAAAAGGTAACAAATTGGCGTAAGAAGTATTTTCCTTTGCGTTAAAGGACGGAATTTGACTTGACTCTTTGAATCAAACGACTGAAATTAATTAACCTTTCGACCATAATAGAGATGAACCTGTCTACTGACTTGGATTTCTCATCCAATAAAGTTGTGGTGTGGTCTGTGTGGCAGCTTCATAGCGGATAACCAGATGAACCAGGCCATCATACTGTTTGTGGATGACTGTGGCGCGCACATCGTCCGCCGCAACCTCTGCCGCAACTTCCTCCTCCACCTGGTGAGCATGCACGACTTCAACCTGGTGGGCACGGCCACCATCGACCGGGCCATGGCGCGTCTGAAGCAGATCCAGGAGGAGCTCCCGGAGGATGCCGAGGAACGGCAAGAGCGCGCGCTGCTCGCGGCGGCGGGGAGCTGCAACGGCGGCGCGGCGTCTTCCGCTGTGGGGAAGCAGGGCAAGAGGACAAAAAGCGCTCTCACGGACTGATGCAGGCTTGTAGTAGTCGCAGGGGAGGGTTTTAGGGTTCTCCCCCTTCAATAAACATTTCCAACCTTTTGGTGCTTAGAGGTGGTCAGCAGAGCGTCTGACTGCAAACAGACCATTATACAAGGTAAACAAGTTTTTAAAACTTGAACTCAACCAAATATGAATGATGTAGAATTGAATCACCCACATCACGACTGGGTGATATGAACAGATTGCAGGGGTGGGGATGCCCGGTTCATGAGAGTATTTGATCCAAGCCCAAACAAATTTTTAACCCACAAAAGCTCCTAATATATATAATCTTGGTTTTTGTTTTGTTTCTTTTTCCTAATACAATTATATGGCCTACTCTGGAGGACTGGACCCTGGTTCCCCACCCTTGTTCTTGTGTGTCCGGCTAAGATGAGGATCGTTCGAACAACAGTTGAAACTGTACTGCTAACGTGAATTGTACACATACATGATAACCTTTTTAAAACCCATAGCTGATTACTTTTAGCACTTGATGTTTTTGTATTTAGAGATTTTCCGTTTTCATAAACTCAGAGCTACGCCCAAATGTGTTATACAGCCTTTCCTTAGTCATCAGTGGAGAATCTGAAGAACTTGTGTTTTAGTATCATTGTTGATACTGTGAGTACAAGAAATGTCAGGCCGTTTATACAATAAGGGAGTGTGTTTGGGCTACCCAAAACCTTTTTTTTCTGGACAATAGAGTTCAAAGAATAACAGTTAGATTATAGTTTTCGGTGCCGGTTTACCAAAGGGGTTATTATCAGTATTTTGAGTTCTGTTAGGGGTTTTTTTTTTTTTTTTTTTTTTTGGTGGCTTTGGGTATAAACTGACATTGATGGTTCATTCCCAACCCTAATTTGGTATATTTTTATCTGTAGAAGTCAGATTTATTTCTTTCATCTGGTGAAGAAAAAAAAGGGAGAATTTCTCGCCTTTTATTTACAAAACATCCCATTGAGAATCATGTAAAGACGTACACTTTGGATTTAGGGTTTTTATATTTAAATAAATAAATAAAAATCACCCTAATTTATGCTGCATTGTTCAAATGAGCCTTTACAAATCGGTCATAGTTGATTGCGATATTGGGAGCTGGTTGTAATTTGTTGACCTCACGTAGCTACAGTATCTACAGCAAATGGACAACATCTGGAACCTATCCCATGTACCTGGCTGGGATGCGAGGCACACCCTGGAATGACTGCCATTCAATTACAGTGCACATGTAGATAAGCAGCCATTCAGTCTACTAAATCTACCACTTGCCCCTGTCGAACAACCTGTTCATATATATCGTGTATCCTGAAAGAATACATTTTTATTAGTGTTATTACAAAAAATTGTGTCTCCCTCCCCCAACCACATGAAAAAGGTTTTATTGAAAGTTTTGAAACGCTATTAAAACAGTACATTCCTGATGCGCCTTTAGCAACAATTGAATATGAAGATGCCCATTCCTTCTTCCACCGCTCATTCTCCATCAATTGCAATCGATTTTCATCCGTCTCTGTACATTACTGCCTTCTGACTATTCGTCTGCCAGTTTTTGAAACTACAGTCGCTCCCCCACACACGCACAAGTTTTATTAATAAAAACGGTCTCAAGGAAACTAATCAATAGTTGCTATTCTCTTTCATGCGCATGTATTAATCTTTAATCGAATAGTTGAGCCATCACAACTGCAGGTGGCAGTAGTGTGTCAAAAAGAGAGTTTGTTCTGCTGGGAAAAAATAAGTTGGGCAAAACTCGTAAAGTTTTACTTCCACTACTTTTTGATGTCGCTTCCAGTCGTCGGTATCGGTATGTAACTTTTTTTGTAAAATAAACTCGCGTGAACTGCGAAGTCGAGTGTATGAAAGGGTGAATGATTAGTTCGACCGAAACGCAAGCAGTCGACTCGACGTAAAGGCGCCATGTTCAAAATGCTACAAGGCTACTTTTTGACATTTTGGCTTTTTCGTCGCGACGAACAAACTGAAACACACCAGAACGTGTCTACACAATGTTTCGTTTAGTCATGAAGCGAGATCTCAAACACGAGGTAAGGGCGTTAGTGTTGTCTGTCAAATCTATCAATCTATAATTTATCTAATCTGACTTCAGTATCAATACATGTATTTAACCTACAGCAGGACGGCAGAAAAAGGAGCAGGTGTATGCAGACAGAGCGGAAGATGCCCCATCTTCAGTGTGAAGCTGATATGTTGGCAACGGGTGATAAGGTGCCAAAGACTTCATCATTCCTGCAGCAGTCACGTGTATCATCCGAGCAAACTCTGCACAGCCTTTTGCGGGACATCCAAGCATCCAATACAGCATTCCCAGTCCAAGGTGTGTTTGGAACACTGCAGAGGAAAGCCAGAGAGAGGGTACCAGATTCTGGAATGACAGGTGCAAATCAATTAGTTCATTTATACATTCATTCTCTGTACCCCTATTCTCACTCGAGTCACTCGTGTGCTCGAGCCTATCCAAGCTGACATTGGGCGAGTGGCGGAGCTGGTTGCCAACCACCTGCAAACAGTTTTTTTTTTATGGCACTCACACGCGTACCTGGGCGTACCTGCTCCACACACTGGTCCTGCCGTGTCTTCTCACCCCGGTAATGGTACACTGCGAACGATCTCCCATCATTTTTTTAAAATGCACGCCAAAAAAAAATGTCAGTCAAATTAAACACATGTTAATTGGTGCCGTGAAAAATAATTAAAGCCGGAGACTTTCATGAATTTGTTAAACTCCCCTGGACGGCGGGACAGGGTTTAAAACATGTCCAGGCAAAAGAGGGTGTTTGGTCACCCTAATCTGCTATTTGTTGATGAAATAGACATGTGGCTAAAGCGCAACACTGTTCAACTTCCTGTCCCTTCCCGAATATGTTCCATGCGGGAACTCTGTACACCTGTACCCTAAAGATTCCTGAATGTTTTGTACAGAAAAATCAGAATCTGAATACATTTGCTGTTACACATATTACATAGTTCTCCCTGCATTTGACTGAAATCATCCAACAAGTTTTGAATAGAAGTCAAGGAACAATGGTGGCAAACTTTCATTGGCCACAGGAAGTGATCTGGATGGCCGGAGTTTGACCTCTAATTTGGTGCATGGGATCCCGTTTACAATGTGATGCTATCTGCATCTTTCTTTATCTCTTAAAGGGGCAAAGCACTTGGATTTGAAGAAGAAACAGGACGGCTCAGAGAAGGCCTCCAAAAGCCTGAGGTCTAATATCTTCACTGAAGATACGGCTAATTCCAACCTCTCAACGAAGTATTCGGTCGAAACGCGTCCCAAAGCGAGCAGGCTGAGCCGCACTCGGAGACTTAAGCAGCAGGTTGCGAATGGAAGCGGGAGAATTATTTACACAGATCATGACGAAACGCTTGAAATTATGCGAAAAGGTATACATTCTGATTATATCTTCCAAAGCTCGCGTTTGTGTGCTATTCAGTAATGTGTGCTCTAGTGTCCAGTTGGGAGGATGAGCTGTGGACAGACAAGTACAGTCCTCAATGTGCAAGTGAACTTATTGGCAATATCCTCCAAGTGAACAAACTGCACAGGTAAGCGCTCATAAACGACAGACACACTTTCAACTAATGTTGATTTAAGTTCAATGCACACTAGCATCTTTTTCAGTTGGTTGACAATGTGGAAACGGTGGATCAACTGCAATGAGAATAGGATCGTGGAGCAAATAAAAAATGAAGAAAAGAGCAGAGGAAGCATTTGTACTCAAGGTAAGGTAGGTTTTCCCATAGAAGGAATGAAAATATAAATAATCGGTTCCTGTTGTTAAACCGTTATTAGCATATTTTTTTTTACATTCCTAATTCCAAACTTATTTTGACACTATATAAAATAATACATAAATCCTTCACACTGACCAAAATGAAGCATTATTTTCTTCAAAACTGCTTTTTTTTTTTTTTTTTTTTTTTTTTTTTTTTTGTGATTAATACTTTGTATTACTACTCCATTGTAATGTGGATTTATTGTCCGCTCACATTTTTTCGGTCAAAAAAAGATTGAAAGGTGTCATTTGTAGTGTAATGTCAACTAAAATGTCTCACGTGTCATTTGAATGCAGATTCGTGGGATTGTGGAGACTTCCAGGGTGAGGTTGGCTCCGCGGACAACCATGAAAAGCCGCCGTGGAATACCATGCTGATCACGGGTCCTTCAGGCGTGGGCAAGACTGCATCAGTGTACGCCTGCGCTCAGGGGCTCGGCTTCAAGGTCACAATCTGCAAAGTCTTCAAGCAAACTCTCGTGAAGACCTTCAATTTCCTTTTCTCGTATGAACTGACAGGTATTTGAGGTGAACTCTTCCTCCCAACGTAATGGGCGCCAGCTTCTGTATCAGCTGAAAGAAGCGACCCAGTCCCACCTTGTGGAGACGGCCGGGAAGGACCCGCTGAGACCGGCCTACTTTCACAACTACGGCACCAGAGGCTGCTCCTCTAAAAGGCAACATTTAGATGGTAGGATTACGAACTAGGAAAATCGTACTTTTTTTTTTTTCCTTGCTGTCTGTCCATCCATTTTGTGAAGCGCTTGTCCTCATAAGGCTTGCAGGGGGGCATACCCTGGAGTGGTCTCCAGTCAGTCACAGGGCACGTATAGACAAACCTGAAGATTTAAGATAAGATAAGATAAGATATCCTTTATTTGCCCCACACTGGGGAAATTTACAGTCTACAGCAGCAAAATTTGGGGGTAGAAAGAATAAAAACAGTGTTAGCTTACAGTGGCAAGCATCCCATAATATTAAAAAATAAAAATAAAATCCTCTCTAAAATTGGTTATAGGTAGTTAAAATGTGTAATTGGCTTTCTATAGTATCTTTAATTGCTTTATCTCATTTGATAATTTGTGAATTGATTTTTTTTGACAATCATAATAAAAAGCTGTAAAATAAACACATACGTAACTTGTTTTCATTGGTTAATTACACTATCATCAATAAAACAAACATGAGAGAATCATTTTATTGTTAAACTAATTTATATACGCATTTAAACTACACCCCCCCCCCCCCAAATTTAGAAATGATCTGGCCCATCAGTCCTTTTTTAAAAATCAAACATTTGCCCACCACTCCTCTGTAGGGACGACTAAAGTGGAAGCATTAAACCAGCAGATGGCCCATGTCCCCGCAATTATTCATTTCGCATCGAAGGCCCCTGTCTTCCTGCGTGGGTTTAATTTGCATTCTTTACCCTAGGAGGCAAATTGCCACCTCCCAAGAAAATGGCCCCCAGCTCAAGAAAGCAGACCTCTGGCCGCCGCGGATGCACAGGAAAGGAGAGTCCAGCCGCGGTCACTCTGACAAACTTCTTTAAGACGAAGGCCAAAGCAGATCACCTGTGCAATCTGTCGCCAGCGGAGACATCGCATGACAAACTGAAACTTGGGCCTGAGCATCAAGCGAGACCGCAGAACAAAAAAGGAGCTATGTCGCTAATCCTGTTTGAGGAGGTGGGACAGTCACGCCGGAATATCTTATTTATTGTACATTTAAATGTTTCCTCTGCTTCTTCTCTTATAGGTTGATGTCATATTTGAAGAGGATGTCGGTTTCTTGGCAGCCGTCAAGACTTTCATGATGACGACAAAGAGGCCAGTTGTTCTTACCACTAACGGTAAATAAAAACAGATCAAAGGACAATGATTTCCTCTCCGTCCCATACTCTCATCATACAAAGTACCTCATGCTTCATGGATCCCGAATGTAGCCTGCAAACAAACATAGACGATATATGAAACGTACATATACATTAGCATATGGTTAATGTTTTTCTTTTACAATGTTTTTTAGTTTTCAAGTTAAACGGACTTAGAATGAAATCAGTAATGTACCATTATAGACAAACGACAGTGTCTTCTGCCTTTTTTTTTTTTTTTTTTTTTTTTTTTTTGCTTTTGGAGACAGAAAGCAGTTACTGGCACCATGAGCTTGTATATTTAACTCTGGAAATTGTGTTGCGAGCAAGAGATGATTGGAGAACTGAGTATTTGTGAGAATGCCGAAACCCGCATTTTATTACTATGCATGCTTTTTATTTCATCCTTAGATTCTACATTCAGAGAGCGATTCAGCAGCAGCTTGGAAGAAGTTGTTTTTAAGACGCCATCAGCTGTGAGATCCGGCTGCTGCGTACTTTTTTTTTTTTTTTTTTTTTTAACCCGTGCTCATGTTGACCGGCTTTTCACGCTTCAAGTTGCCTCACAACAGGTGAACGTCTGCAGCTACCTGCAGCTTCTATGTTTGGCCGAGGGCGTGAAAATGGAGATTGACGATGTGAGAAGCCTCATCACACTCGCCAGGGGTGACGTCAGACGTTGTCTCCTCCAGCTCCAGTTGTGGGTGAAAAGTGTTCAAGGTTGTCGTGCTTCTCTCGGGATACACTTAAGCCACAACATTTGACTGCAGAAAGCAATCGTTTGTGTGTGTCGTGTGTGTTTGGAAGGCATCAATGTAGAAGGGGAAGTTCTCAGGCTTCCCCAACCTAGTGCAGGCTGCACTGCGAGCATGCTGGGTCTTCATCCTGTGAGTCAAAACCATCTGCTGAACCTTCTGAAGGTATGTTACACACATTGGAAAAATTCATCAGGTCAAATTCAAATTCTGCCTTTCCAAAATAATAATCCTCCCTTATTTAATTATTTCTTTTTATTTATAATGTACATTACATGCACATGTCGTGACATATTTTTTAAAAACAGTGTGTCTTTCGGTTATCCGATTCCTTGCCTTTCCTTTTCCTCGTGTATATTACTGGCCAGAACACGAGAGAAAAATGGAGTCATGTCACTTCAACCATCCATCCATTTTCTTGCTCTTGAGCCGGTTCGGGGGTCACGGAGAGTTGAAGCCCGGACTGGTCGACAGTCAATTCTCGAGTGAACCCCGACGCCATCAGTGACGTCACATCAATCTTGTAGTGTAAAGCCAGCCTGGGTAGAAACAGTAGTTCTTTATCTTTGTGAAGGAAGAATTTTAATTCACTTCAAATCTTGTATTTAGTGGCATTGTGCAGGTGTACAAACTCCGGCTATTATTTGAACCATCAATTAATTACCTTGTACAAACTCCGGCTATTATTTGAACCATCAATTACCAGTGAGGATTAATTTCTGTGCGATTCTTCAGAATCTGTCGACTGAACCTGACGTGAACAAGCTGGTAGAGAGCTGGAGAAGAGATGTTCCTCTACTGTACACCAACCTGGAGATGCTTATACCCATGAGGTCCCACCAGCAAACTCCAGTGCTCCGGTCTAAGCTGGCGGCAGCGGACATCAACCCAGTGAGGGATGGATTTGGGTTTCGCAGCATGATGGGAACCGGATCCCGTTTGACACGCAGATCAGAAAGATGCTCCCACTCTCGGAAGACGACGCTGCATCACAGGACTGAACAAGGCGCCGCCAGTGTAGACTTGAAATGTTTGAATGGTCTGGCTGACTTTTTTGACGTCATGTCGTACATCGACGCCACGGTCGCAACAACAGAAGCGCTCGATCCAGTGACATGCACAAGGGACTTTGTCTGGACTGGAGCTGACATTAAAGACGGTTTATTCGATGAAACGAGCGAGGAGGAAGTGCGGAGTCACAGCCGGGAGAGACTCTTGGAAATTCGGGCAACTGCGGAGGCTTTGGGGTGTCGCGGGTGTTGGAGTCACATGTCGGACGTTGAAACTGAAGCACAGATGCGCAGACCGGAACTTGGACAAACACACCTCACTCGTCAACCTCCAGCTGACCCAATGTGAGTGTTCTATATTTCAACTTCACACACGCGACTACTTGTTAAAGAGAGTGGGCTGTCCTGTTTTTACGTGAAAAGAACGACTGTATAAAAGTTGCCCTTTTTTCACCCTTTAAGGGACAGCGGTTACCTTAGTGGACAGCTTATCATGTTATCAAGTTACAGGGTGCATGAAAGGGTGAAAGTTCTTCACTGTGTGTTTGCCATTTTTGTCATTCGGTTCCCCTGGCGCGTGTACCTTATGAAGTGGTCAGCGAGTGTACGACATGTGCTTTTTATCCACAGCATGTGCTATAGGAGGTACAAGATGAGCCAAGCGGTGCTGAGCAGTCAGCACTTTGGCCTGCTGGGAAACAGGCAGGCTGTATGCGTTGATTACCTACCAGCCCTCCGCTCCATCAGTCGCTCTACAAGGCAGCAAGAGGACGAGCCATCCCGGTGAGCAAACAATCAACAGCTTCAATAGTTTCAGATTTGATTGTTTTCATTGAAGAGACTCTTGATTGGTTAAGATCACAATGACTGAAAAGGTTAGGGAATTGGAACAATCTGGCATCTGCAAAAATGGGAAGCTCTACTCTTCAGTCAGTGACAGAAAATGCTGTCGTAGAATTGGATCATTATTTTTAACACGTGTAGAGATTCAAAAAGTGCTGTTAAATTCCGTATACTTAACTCTGCAGATCAGTAAATAATCATACCTGCTCACTGTATTGTGCTTTTGCGAATGTTTTTCAAAAGGAATGTTCATTTCTCCTCCTACATAGGTGTGTGAACTACCTCCGAAGTTTACACCTGGGCCTCTCCAAGTCAACACTCCAACTCCTGGCCCAGGATTTCTCCAGTTCTAATTTGACAGCCTAAAAAAAAAAAAATTCACTATTTATTTTCCACTCAGCCTATTTACTCGAAACTGTCAAAATTCATGTTGAGACAGCTGCTGGAATTATGTGCAACCCTGAATCCTAAATACATTTTTTTAACTGTTCAAGCACTGAGGTCACTTTCCTTTATTGCACAATGTACAACGTAGACACACACACACACAAAAAAAGCAAAACAATTTTAAAGGTAAATTTTATGCATTTGCACAGGTGTCTTGATAGGATGATTGTGACATTATTAGGTTAAAATAAAGTAGTCAAAGGATCAAAAATTACAGCATGTTTAATTTCCGGTTGTCACACTCCGGTTTTAACTGGTAGTTTTGGGGGTTGATTCTGTGTTGTGGAAATGTACCAAGTTTGGCTTTTATTACTTCATGTCTACCAGCGGTAGAGCTGCATGAGATGAAGTGAGAGCTACTCCAGATGTTGCCAAGGCCCTCCAAGTGACTGGGGAAAAAAAATGAACAATGAACAACAACTCTTTTGACTTTTTGTGGTGTTTAAAACACTTCTGGAGACGGAAGTCCCTCGAGTCCAAACTGCAAATGAACGCTATGTGCATTCAAAGTACTGCTGGCACATTGAACCATATACATGCTTATCCATCCAACCTCAACAACAAAGCAGGTGCCCATAAAGGGGAAAGCAAATCCAAAATTTTCCGACATAGTCCGATCATAAAATAATTACAATATTTTGTTGCCTGATTTCACACTCTCGAGCCCCAACTAATGTTATACAGGACAAGTAATTAAATTCACATCTTACAATAAATTCAAATGCGGGCAACTTGTGACCAGTTAGCTATATCCAGATGCAAGAACACTTTTTTTTTTTTTTTTAGAAATAAATATTAGGCCCCAAAACAAATAGCCACAAAAAGCACACACTATATAATAAATGTTTTCAGCGTCACGATTTCTTTTTTTTATTTTATTTTTTTAGTTTAACCGTCCGAGGACAAAAACTAAAATGTCCCCTGATAAGAATGGTTGCACACCCCAGTTAAAATGGTTTGTATCCTTGAAGTTGAGCAGGAAGAAAAAAAGTTTTCAGGTTGCCCGCCAATGTGTTTTTGTGTGCATTGCCAGATCAGCGGCGGCTAAGCAGAGGATTCACTCAGCAGCTCGTAAAAAGCCACGGCCTGCAGCAGAGCGTCGCAGAGCTCCTCTCCTCCGCCACTTCTGCTGCTCATCTGGAACCAGTTCCTGTATTTGACCAGTAGCTCCGGCGGGAAGTTTATCCGCGGCATCTTCTGCGTCACAGACTCCGTCATCAACCGCCGCACTATCTGCGCCCCACTAGTCCGCGACTCGCCCACCATGAGTCCAAAGTGGCGTCCCACGGCGGTGCGCATCATGTTCAGAACTCTGTGACGAGAAGTTGCTACTTTAGGTGTCGGCATTCTCAAAAAGCCAAGCTCCAAGCAAAAGTGCCAAACCTGGGAGGAATGTTGGTGTCCTGTGGGAAGTTTCTGGGTTCCAGGAGTGCAAATAACATGGCCTCCACCGTCCTCATGTGCGCCATGACTGGGAACAGAGCTGTGTTCTGCACTGAGATGGATGGCTTCTCGATGATGTAGAAGTCCGCCGAAGGGAGGAGGGACACTACTGCTGACACCTGATGATCACAAAAACACAATTTTCACACCACAAGGTAAGTCACTGATTAAATTCATGGGTGGTGGTTAAGAACCAGACTCACATCGTGTAAGTAAGCTGACGCCATGTAGGTGCCCTTCAGGAAGTTTGGACAATCGAGATACTGCCACTCCATGACGGTCATCCCTCGGCCCATGTGTGCCCACGCTATTCGATTAGTGGCGCACACGAGTGAAACGATGGAATTGGCATCCTGGATTAAACAATAAGATCTTGAGACAAAGAGGACGCCCAAAAAAATGGATCAATAACATTTTGCCCTTGCAAGGCTTCAAACACTATGTTGTCAGAAGTGGCTTGCGGTATTAAGCTTAGGGTGTTATGAAGAGGTTGCAAATGAGAGACTGGAAGAGTCACAGAAAGGCAAAGAAAATATATAAGAAAATATCCCTTACTTTTTTCTGAGTAGTGTAAATCAATTGTATTTACTGTATATATGTGATAATGATAAATGGATGACTAATCAGTTTTCAAATTACTGGTAATCAAGAATTATTTTTGATAACTGGTTAATTGTTTAGAGACCCATTTGTCAAAACTCAGAATTTCATCTTCAGCAGAAAGTAGATTTCTGTAGACTGACTGATTAGCTTTGCAAACCTTTATTGTGCCAAGGCAAAAATTTTACATTATAAAATGAAATGTGATGTTACCTCAAGAAGCGGAGTGTTTTAGGTGTGCCTTTACAGCCGCATATCGGTAGGTGTCTCGAGAATTACTTCAATGTTGTCAATGAACAACAGACTCTTACAAAGACATGGTAATATAATCTGGATTTTCCCAACTTGTTTAAAATCATAGTTTACACATCATACTTTGAAGAAAGTAATGAAATTCTACATATCTGGGGCATTTAGCAAACAGGACTACTTTCTAATTTGCCTTTAACAGGAAAAACATCACCTGATTTCATGTCACACAAACGAGAGAAAAACGCCTATATCTTTTTTTTTTTTTTTAAATAGGCCATGTCAACCTTTGGGTTGGTTTCACAGTCGTCATGGGGGAACCAGGACTATATTGTGGCCATGGCAAAAATGAGTTGAACACACCTGTAAAGTGACAAATATGTGCTTACCTCCAGCCAGGACCTGTCCACCTCAGGCCTGATAAACTTGGCCAGCTGAATGCGCACCTTCTTCTTCTTCACCGGGTTGAGGATGGACTCGAACACCACGACGGCGCTCTTGTGCTTTAGTAGCGGCACGTTAACCACACTCTCCAGTGTCTTAAAGGGTCCGTGTTTGCTCCGGTAGTCCACTATGTTGACAGATTTACGCCCTCGGAGGAGCTTGACGCCCGCCAGCTCAGTGAGCGAGGCGTTGTTGAGCAGCATCAAGATGGCGTCACGCTGCTCGGAGGTGTAGCAGGCATCAAGAGGAGCGGTGTGCTCATCGTTGTTGTCCTCCTCTTCACAGGGGGTAGAGATGGTGGTGTTGAGGCTCTCGATTCCCGCCACTGGGATTCTGCTCCTCCAGCAGCATGTGCACTGGAGGTAACGCAGCTCCATATCAGAGGACGAACCTGGTCGAGGGCGGCGGAACAAGCTGGAGTCACCAGCATACTGACCTACACAGGGGACACAAATTATTTATTCATATCAATGTTGGTAAGTACAAATACTAAAATAGATTTTTCAGGTGTTTGTTTGACTTTGATCTATTTATACAACAACTTTTTTCTAGCTCCCAAAGTTTAAAAACTGTTATATGTACTTTGTAATCCTTACTATGTTCAAATCATTTTTGTTCAACCTCTGTGGATGACGATATGATGTAAATTAAGAAAAGAAAACCTTTATTTGTCCCACAATGGAGAAGGGAACTGAAGGGACATTGAGGATGGTGAACTAGGGAGCATGAATGATGCCACAACAGAGCAGGAGAAGCAAGATATTCCTCATAGGTGCTAAGAATGATTTCAATACGATGTCTCGTGCCAGCCTAAAAACCAACAGCTTTTGGCATTGAAAAAGAAAAAAAAAACATACTGGTATGGTGTACTTTTTTTCACTTGTCAATTTTTTTTTTCTCGTTCACAACGGAACACGTTGTTTTGATGGCATGAACTCCTGATCCAGACAGCGAGTACTTTTACCGCCTCTGCTATTTATTTACAAGATCAGGTTTTTCATTTTACGTTGGATCATTTTAGAAGATAGTGAGCAAATGTAAGGGTTTCAAAAGTTTTTACACGCAAGCCACTTTTGTGTATAAACCAGCAAAATATCCACGCATTGCAATCAAATAACGAAATGGAACGGTACTTACGACTATGGGCAACAGACGACAAAACTCGCCTGGCGACCCACATGTTCACCAATAAATCTTTCTTATCGTATTAATCGCTTTTCAATTGTGACATCGGATAAATATTTCGTTGTTGTCCGTTGCGTTAAAATGTCCGGTTTAAACAACAGCATCATGTAAAGTTCCGGAGATGTCTTTTTCCGCCACACTGCCCTCTAACGGTTGTTTTCGTCATTAAAAACCACATACCCGTGACCCAAGTGAGGATAAATGTTTCGGATAATGCATGGATGGACACTTTATTGCTATAACTCAACCCTTTATCCAAGATGAAAGCTTATAGTTTTTTTTTGCTTGTCATTTTCATTATGCCGATTATACATTCATTTGTAACGTCATGAAATAATTAAGTGGGGCTCAGACACTCAGGCTTAAAATAACCTTTGATCCCCCCCCCCTCTTTTTTTGGGGGGGGCGGTGTAGTGCCATCCCTCATGACAGCACACTGCTTTTTAGACCACTTTAAACAATGTAAACATGTCATTTTGTTTAAATTTGAGATTAGATTCAATATCATTCCAAGGCAAAATTCCGACATAAAACTGCAACTACATGTACATAATCTACCATTTACAGTAAAACCTTGGAAACCTGATCCCGTTTCTGTAGAGCATGGTAACCGCTCTCACTTCCTTTCTCTGTTTTTTCCAGACCTCGCTGTTTGTGTGCAGAACAATAAACGTCATGATGCTGAGCGGCAAAGAGGAAACACTTGGCCACCACAGTGCACTGAAAGGAAAATATATTATTTCACCTGCCCGGTGTGTGTTTTGTCTGTGCATATAGTATGCGACTCCATTTGACAAGAGCCAGCAGAGCCTTTACCTATGGCCAACCTAGAGAGAAACAACAAAATCTTGCTTGATTTGATGAGACAGCCTTGGAACAATACGTGTGCTGACTGTGGTGCTCCTGGTAAGTTTTGATTTCTATAATTCAGTGGTGGGGAAGCGTTATCTTATCAGGGGCCATTTCACTCTTTACAAATGCCTCGTCAATAGCCTAGCTAAAGTTGTGGGGAAAAAAAAAGATATGATGCAGCATCCACACAACTGTCATTAATATTCTTGCCATCATCAGTTAAAAAAAAAAGAAAAAAACACTACTCAGGCTACTAAAACTGGACTCCTGAAAAAAAAAAAAACACCACTCAGGCTACTAAAACTAGACTCCTGTTTATAAAAGTGCCTTAACTGTCACATACAGAGCTTTTAGCCATTTTTGATAGTACAGTACTTGCCTTCATTACGGTCAAAGGTAAGCTTGGGCCAGTCATAGCTAGTCAACAGCCAATCACAGGGCACATCGAGACAACCATTCACTCTCACATTAACATCTATGGACAGTTTAGTCTTACACATATCGGGGGAGGGGGGGGTTGTTTGTTTTTTAATGTGGGAGGAAGACGACACGAAGGAAACCCACCCAAACCCTACATTGGGGAGCCAGAGTTAAGATTCGAACCCAGAACCTTGAAACACCAATTGCATCATCCTGCTTTTTTTTTAGAACAATGTCTTGAGTTTAGATTTGTATGGTAGCGCGGATCATATGCTTGATGTCTTCTTTGCGTTTACTTCTTTTGTGTTTTTTTTTTCTTTTAACGGATAAGAGTTAATTTCACTGTGCCGAATCCTCGCATCTGCAAACCGATCACATGTGCTAGAAAAAAAGGTTTGTTTTTTTGAGACATTAACATTGCATCGTCAAAGAGAGCAAAGTATTTTCAACTGTTTAGATAGGTCAATAATTTGAAAAATAGCCAACCCCACGCGGATTCTGACTAGTGGTATCGATATGTGAAAAAATATTAAATTCACCGAATTTGGGTTTCTGCCCGGCAACATCGAATCAGGTCGCACTTAATACTTCTAGTTTTTCTGGTTGTATTCTGTGGAAAGAAGGAATCAAGCATATTCTGAATAAGTATTTCTGGTCATTCTAACATTGCTAAAACAAATAATCTGAAGCTTTTACACACTGTTCGAAATGAGCTGCAAGAACAGGCACATTGTGTTCATTGTAATTTAAAGCCACACTTTGGTCACATTTTATAGGATCAGAACAGGAAATGGTGGCTGTGTCCCCAGTGTTCCTCAACCTTACTGTCATCACTGTCAGGGTAAATGATGTACAATGTGTGTATCTTTGTGGGAATAGGTGTTAGTTGTCATATGGGCTTGTATTTCATGTTCTTGTATGATCAGCTCACCCCGTCTATGTTTAGTTCCCGTATCAACATTGTTTGCGTGCTTGCCCTGCAGAGCCTGATTGGGCTTCCTACACGCTGTGTGTGTTTTTGTGTGTCAACTGCTCTGGAATGCATCGGAACTTGCCTTCTATCAGCAAAGTCAAGTCCATACGTCTCGACCATTGGCAGGACTCTCTTGTGGAGGTATAACTTTGTTTTTCTTTTAGGCTCACATAGCCTTATTTAAATACACGTCTTTAAATAAATGTCTTTGCTCTCATCAATACCGTTTCTCAAATAGTCTTCTCTTTTTTTTAACCCTTCTTATCGTCTTCAAAACTTGTGACATCGTGAGCATGTACTCAAGATAATACCACTTTTTCCATGAACTCTAAGAAAATTAGCAACCTGTACAATGCGTGCGTTCAATGTCACTTTTTTTTTGTCACCGCAGGCCATGAGTCAGCGGGGAAACTTGGCAGCCAAAGCCACCTACGAGAAGTGTGTTCCTGCGTTCATCTACCGGCCGGAGCAGAGAGACTGTGTGTATGTGATGACTTGTCATCAGTGCAGTTTATTAAATAGCTCAGTGGAATTGAAAGTGAAGGCTCGCCGATATGCTTTTGGAATCTCCTTTGCAAACGTTAAAACGGGAACAAACACACAGGGAGCAGCTATTAAAGCAGTCTGGTGATTTATAACCGCCAGGGTTCTTAAAGATCAGTGGATTCGTGCCAAGTATGAAAGGAGAGAGTTCATTGGAGAGAAAGGCTACTTTCAACAGTCGTATGGTGCAGGTATTACAACTTATTTATTTATTTTTTTGGGGATGCATGTCCATTAATTTGTTTTGTGTGCTTGATGTGTTAGACACCATTGAGGCAACGCTGTGGAAGAAGGGCAAAAACAACAGGCACTTTTTAAAAAGGATCTTCCTGCTGTCCCACAAAGACTTCACTCTCAGATACTTCACAAAACAGAATGTGGGTCCTGAGATTGCTCTCAATAGAATTTGGGAGAATTTGGAATTCGGCCAAGGGCATTGAGTTTCATTGTGCAAATTAATTTTTGTAATAATATTAAATAATGTTAGCATTTCTTTTTTTTCTTTTTTTTTTTGCAATACAGCGGGACTTCTATTTTTGTATGCCGTATTTTTTTGTACAGTTCAGTTTTAGATATTGGTGTAACTTCTAGTTCGATCATTGCTACTGTTGTTCAAACCAAGTCCAGAGTTCCCAAAACTGTGATCAGCATGAAGGAGCTGAATGCGGTTTTCCAGCCCGAGAAGATCGGACACGCTCACGGCCTGCAAATCTCCTACTTGCAGGAGGTACGGACCAGGAATATCTTTGTTTACCACGAGAATGGACAGGTGAGGCACAAATTGCTCAAGCACGGTATTCTCCCAGTTGGTCTAGAAGTCACCAACCTTTCTGAAAGTGAGAGCCACAACTACAAAGTACTACGACTCATGAATGCGAAGGGCTACATTCTGAAATAAAACACTTTAAATTACCTTTCATTATTTTTTAAACTTATTATTGGCAATTAATGATTTGCCAGTGGTGGGTCTCTGGACCGGTACTGAGGTTAAAATTGAATCTTAACAATTTTAAATAGGATTCCCTTTTTAATACCTTGTGTTGTACTCACACTTCTACAGGTCATTGTTTCCTTTTTCAATGCTATTCGAGCAACACGCTTGGCTTACCTCCAGAAGAAGCATCCCACGCTACGACAAAGTGAGGTGGGATCAATGTAGTGATTGTGATCAACGTAGCACATTTATATCAGAATTATGAACAACTTTAACGTGCGCTTATCGTGGGTTTATCTGCAAAGTTAGTACCTCAGTTAACAAGACACTGCCTTAAGGAGGGATACATGGAGAAAACTGGCCCGACGGTGCGTCGCCGACCAAAAATGATGCGTCAAAAATGTCCACATTTCTATTTGTTGTCTTTTAACGTGCTATATTCTGTTTGTTTTGCAGCAGTGGGAGCCATTCAAAAAGAGATGGTTCACTCTATGTGCATTGAACAGGAAGCTTCTCTATTATAAATCCCCACTGGTAATGCCCCCCCGCCCTCATCCCCACCCCCCAAAAAAAATCTGTCATGTTTTTAAATAAAAGAAAAACATTATTTTAAAACACGTTCACTACATTTCAACTTACACTATAAAGTGCCATGCATGTCCCCATCCAGGATACAAGCGATCTGATTACAGACGCTGACTAAGAATGATTAAAAGACCATATTTCCTCAAATATGGACCATCCTTTTAATAGATGTCATGACCCGATAAGTTGCTGTGTGCATCATCCACTATACAGGCAAATAAATGCGTTCTTATTAATTTTCCTGTTTGGAAAACAAAACCATGCATATTCTCTTCATACTGTTCATATACTGTATTCAGTAATGCTTGAATGTTAGCAGGACTGCTGAGACAATTTAAACTCTGTTGCTAACCAAAACAGCAACACCAAAGCACAACATATCCCGTTCCCATCATGAAAAACAGTTGACAAAAATCTCAACATGATGAGACCATGTTATAAAATTCCCCAAAAAAGGCATCCCCTCGAATAAACTTCCATCTGCTGTTGAATAAATCATGTGAAGTGTAATCCTGTGCTGTCTTGTCCCATGTTAGGATGCTACAGAGCTCGGGGCCGTCTTCATCGGCACAGAAAGTCACGGTTACTTGGTGTTGGAGGGCAGCAGGCGCCACTCCAGAGGGGGCCGCTGGCACTGTGCCATCACTCTACACTCGCCAGAGAGGGAGTTTGTGTTCATGTGCGAGCAGGAACTGGAACAGCAGGAGTGGCTGGAGGCCTTCGGGAAGGTCATCGGTCAGCCAATGACGCCAGAAGACTATGCAAGTAAGACAAATGTAATGTGAATATCCATCCACCCATGAAAGGAAGGACTTTATCCTCATGCAAATCTATGTTTACAGGCTTGTTATTGTCTCAGTCAAGACACCAGTTCATATTTCAATGCCAAATATGTGTACTGTAAGTCTGTTGTTTGTCTTTGTAGATGAAGCCAACATGAGAAGGTGCAAATGACCTGAAAAAGTTCTGACACCAATGCACACGATCATTTTTATACTATGGACAAATGTATTGGGAGATATCTGGCTCATAAAAGCCTCACTACTAAGTTGGATGCATGAATATCTAGGTAAGATGAGGGAGGTGTTATTATTTCAGGGTTGCGTGGGTCTGACTAATGGTTTGCATGGACTCTTCCCACAATGTAAATAGTTGTACATGTGTGATTTTGGTAATGTGTTAGGGTTGTACTGCAGCATTGGTGAAAGGTTTGTTAAAAGTACTGACACCCGTGTCATTTAAATGTTGTGTTGATGGCTCCAATAAAGAACATTTGAGTATTACCTCCTGCCCTGTTTTTGTAAGAACACACTTTCCAGCTGTCACAATATCATTGTTTGGACATAAATCAATTTTCTTTAATAGTTAGGGTTTAGGATCTAATTAAGAGTCAGATCCAGCCACTAGTTTACTGATTTAAAAAACAAATTTGGTTGAAAAATACGGAGCCGAAAGAAAGAAAAAGAAAAGCTTAATTTAATTAAATCGACAATCTCGCTTCTCGGTCAGCTGACTTGGAGGGGCGTGGTCAAAGAGCCTAGCTACCGCCTGCTAATGCAGTTAGAGTAGATTAACCAAGTCATCTCCCTGCATGCACTTTCACCGAGGCCTCTCGTCACCTCGTGGCTTACGACTCACTTATCAGCATAAACAGCTTATGTTTGGAATAATTTGGTTGAACCATTTCTCATGTTGAGCATCGAAATGTCAACGCCGTGACATGCCAACGTAGCGGCTAGCTAGCTGTCTTGCTAGCCGGGGTGTCAGTGTCCTCTTTGCCCACGGGAGCATAAATGTGTGACACATTGTACGGCCGTGGCGTAGGTGAACGACACACTGGGGACGATGCGGAAGGACGTCAGGATCTTACTGGTTGGCGAACGTGAGTGTACCTTGGGACTCAGTCATTTCACTGCTGCGTGATGTCCATCTTCATTGCTGTGTACTAACTGGGTGCCATTCATTTCCCACAATATGTGCAATCCCATTCATTGTTGCAGTAACCTCAATTTATACAAGACGTTATTAGTATCCTTGAGGGCATGATCACACCCATTTTAACACGACTTGATGATGTTATACTTTGCAAAGTGTGATAACACATGACCCCTTCCGTGCATTCATGATGACGAATAGATTTTGCTGTACTACGCTTAAAACGCAGGACTTGTTTCATTCGCAAGTGAAAGTGTTGGCCCCCCGACAGAAAAAAATGGGTTATAGATTGATTGGTCTTTGAAAGACCATGGAAAATTATGCCCACAAAAGTGTGCACAGAATGTTGTTTTTTTTATATACAACCAAAAGCATCATAATGGTCTCGTATGCTGGTAGTTTCAATTTATTATTCTGTGTTTTTTTTTTTAAGTTTCTTTACAAACCATGAAGACTGCATGCTTGTTATTCCTGATCAATAAAAAGCTTGTACTGGATTCTCTTGTAGGTCATACAAAAGAATGTTTATTTTTTTGTGTTGCTAATTTATTTTTAAAAAAGGGCAATTCAAAAGCTTATTACATTTGGACTAACGTTCATGTTGTTGGACAGTGACAAAAGTCAATTAAATCCCAAAGTGTCTTCGTTATGAATTTTGTTTTTAGCCACCCCACTAAAATGCTTAGGGGTCATGGTTTTAGGTTCAAACTAAATCTTAGCCCCTGTGTGGAGTTTGCATCGAACTGTATGCTACTTAAAACATGGTGTAGTTTGGTGCATTAACTTCCAAATTCTAACTTGTGTTGTTTGATTCACAGCCAAGGTGGGAAAGACATCTCTCATCATGTCCCTGGTCAGCGAGGAGTTCCCAACTGTGGTAAGGATGCCTAACTATCCTTACACTTCACAGAAAGTACCCGCGGTCTGTTGGGAAGAGATCAGTAGTGAAGTGACATGAATGTTTTCTGTCAGGTTCCTTACCGAGCTGAGGAGATAACCATTCCTGCAGATGTCACTCCAGAGAGAGTCCCCACACACATTGTCGACTTTTCAGGTCCTTCATAAAATACACAGGCAACGTTTTAACTAGCATTTGAACATTACTAACTGTAAAAAGAAAAAAACAAAGAGAAAGTAACAACAATTCACTATTTGAAGCCTGGAATGAAGTAAGTTGGAAAGTAAACTAGTAAGTCATTCAGCTGCATGCTATCCATCTACTAGACATTAGAATCTAGAATCTGCTTCTGAAATGAATGTACACATTTCATGAATATTGCATGACAGTCACTGTACTCTATTGTTCCGAGCAACCACGCTGTTTTCTACTTTCATATATGTTTCTACGTTGTGGTTCGATGTGTGATCGTTCATCAGATCATTTGTCTTCCCTGCGCAGATGCTGAGCAGACAGATGAGCAGTTGTTCCAAGAGATCTCAAAGGTCAGTCTCAAGATTGTTATTTTGTACGTCCCATGTTAAGTGCTGGCTTCAACTGACACTTACTGGCCCCGCTGTCTTCATTTCCCGTAGGCAAATGTGATTTGCATTGTGTACTCCGTCAACAATAAGACGTCGATAGAGAAGGTGAGTCTTGCACCGAGTAAGAATAACAATAATGACCATGGTGCGACTAGCTGGCTTCTGGCAGCTTGTCTGTCTGTGCATCGGCTCACCAGGAAGAGATGTGAGAAATATGATATGCTCCAACCCACCTGCGACTCTACTAAGGACGAGCGCTACAGAAAATGAATTGATGCTAATAATTTGGAAATGTCATTGATCACGGTACCTTTTTTTTAATTCTCTTCTTTAGGTGACCAGCTACTGGATCCCCCTCATTCTTGACAACACAGACAAGGACAGCAGGTATGTGTATATTGTCTACGTTTTAAAACTGCACTGCATTATATCGAGAGTTTTTTCAAATACTTTGCTTTGCACATGAAGCTGAAAGTATTGTACAGTATTTGGTAAAAGCTCTCATGATGATTCTGTCCAGTTCTTCACCACTGCAAATAAAGTGAAATGTAAACATTCATTTTTATTCAAATGACCCTTTGTTACCATAGTGACCATGGGTGGAGCATGAGTCTTGCGACTAGAGTGGCTACTAGTTGCAGTAGGTGTCTGTGGAGGAGGGAGAACTCACATATAGACAAAAGCATTTTCACTCATGGAGGCAGCACGTCATACACGACTGTACGCTACGTGTATAAATGAGCCCCACTGTTATGTAACAGCGGGGGCAGTTGTTGAACAGCTCACTCACACACGTTTTGAGAATTTGGCACATCACGAAAAGATTTACTTGGTTGTTTAACTTTACACATGATGGGTGGGGAGGCATTCCAGAGACCCAACTGTTTATACATAAGACCCTAAAAAGTCTACTTTCTGTAATATGTGCTCTTTAAAATACTATTTTTGTCCCTCATATATGTTCCTGTGTATCCAGGGTTCCTCTCATCCTGGTGGGAAACAAGTCTGACCTAGTGGAGCACAGTAGCATGGAGACCATCCTGCCCATTATGAACCAGTACAGCGAGATCGAGACCTGCGTCGAGGTAGGGGGAAACCTTTTTCACCAATAAGGCAGCGCAAGTGGATTAATGTTCTCGACTTAATGCACTCACTCTGACCTAAGAGACACATTCAATAGAATGAAGTGCCGTCAGCCCCTCACACTTTTACAGTTTGGCATTGTCCAATTCAAAGTCAGAAAATAGGTTTTTTTGTTTTTATTGTTATTATTTTTATTACTGTCAGTAAACCACGCCAAAAAAATGTCATACTCGTCGTCTGCTTAAACTTCTACCTTCCGCCTGTCGTATACAAGTAGTCCCTCTCAGTAGTTCGGCTGGCTCCTCGGGCTCGCGACTTACTTATCCAATTACAAATCCAACAGCAGCCATGCAAGATTTAGGATTCCCAATCAGCGGGAGAGGAGAGCAAGATGGCACGGGCCATGTCTGCTGTGTGTGCTTTGGATCTCAATAGTTTTGCCTCAATAAAATTTTATGCAATCGTAGTTTGTGGCAGAAACTCTAACGCAGGCATCTCTTTTAGGGGAGTTATTTGTAGACATTTGCCGTTCACTGTTGCGTTCAATCGCTTTCCGCATGAACAGTGGCGGTTCACTGTGATGCTTTTTGGACCTCAAAGGACTTCCCCGTCCTCGAAAGCCACGTATTCATTTCCTAAGCTAATGCTATTCTTCCTGTATTTTTTTTTCTTTGTTAAATAGCATGCAAATGGTAATTAAAGACTTCCTGCGTTCAGGTCATCGCCTGTCTTTTTTGCAGACGGGATAATCAGAGCAGGCATGGTGCTCAGACGGATCCTGTGTTTTAATACCCTGTCTGGCCATGCCAAACGCACACACGTGGACGCACACACACACTGGGCGAGAGAATGTTTCCATTGCACTGTCACTTAGAATTCTCCCTCATGCCAAGTCAAGTGTAATTCCACCCTGCTTCAAGGCTTATGTCCTACAAACTCACGTGCCACACAGTAGTAGCCACCCCCGTTATACCGTTCTTGTTTTTGTACCTCTAGTGCTCAGCAAAAAATCTGAAGAACATCTCCGAGCTGTTCTACTATGCCCAAAAGGCTGTCCTTCATCCCACTGGCCCCCTCTACTGTCCAGAGAAAAAAGATGTAAGTGTCGCCGTCATAATGAGCCAGAATTACTACAGTATGCATCTTATGACAAGACTTGATCTCATTGTAGCACATTTCTGACCCTGTGACACTGACAATTTAATTTAGCAACTTCACTGCAGTACAAGTACAATAACAATGCACATTTTCAGCAAGTTGGTGCGATGTGGTTTCGACCCAAATTTATTTCTCGATGAAGCGGTTGGGCATTTATTATCAAGAGCCCTGCAATATTTGTGTTTGTCATTGAGCTGCTCTGTCCTAAAACTTGCAAATTAAAATATTCATTTCTTATCCATATTTTATTTAGTTATCCAGCTAATTAATTGTATATGACATAATTATACATTTCATGAAATTATTTTATTTTTATTTCATTTGTTTGATCTCATCGACAAATGATGTGTTAAAAAAAAATCAATTGTGGCTTTTGAGTACAAAAATGTGCCCACCCCTGCTCCGTGGGGTTGACTCTAAATGCAAATGCATCACATGGTCGTGTTTTGGTCCTAGATGAAGCCACTTTGCGTCAAGGCGCTGACGCGAATCTTCAAAGTGTCCGACTTGGACAACGATGGTATTCTCAATGATAGTGAGCTCAACTTCTTTCAGGTAATTTCCCTGTTTGCTGATATTGTTGAGAATCGACTGACTCAACAATGCGGATTAACTAATGTTATTTTGGTACCCCCTAGAGGACATGTTTCAACATGCCACTGGAGCCGCAGGCGTTGGAGGATGTGAAAAATGTCGTGAAGAAAAATTTGAGAGATGGGGTGTGCGACAATGGACTCACTCTCAAAGGTTGGCACTCTTAAAACACACACTCGCGCGTTAGACCCGACTTTAGTCTTTAACCGTGTCGCTTCTTCGTCTTCCCTCTCCAGGCTTCCTGTTCCTCCACACGCTGTTCATCCAGCGAGGTCGACACGAAACAACGTGGACGGTCCTGAGGAGGTTCGGATATGACGACGACCTGGAGCTCAATCAGGACTACCTCTTCCCTCCGTATGTCTTCTTCACGCTGACATAATCATCATAAACGGGGACTACTGTTCGTGCGTTGGGACTTTAGCCATTCCCTCCGTCTGTGTGTTTCCCCTTTTTTTCCTCAAAGATGCTCTGTTCTCTGACGGTAGTTTTTCATGGTGACGTTACAGGCTGAAAGTCCCCGCCGACTGCACCACAGAGCTCAACCACACAGCCTACCTCTTCTTGCAGAGTGTCTTCGACAAACATGACAAGGTATAATCCTTGACGTCTGGCTGCATGTTCTTTCAACTCTTTAAAGCTGCTCAGTCTGCATTACTGTACGTAACCCAATCGCCCCCCCCCTTCTTACTGATACCTGCCAGTCCTGACCCCCTGCTAAGGCTCGAGTTCACTTGTTGACAGGAGAATTGGCGGTGAACTCCAAAGGGCAAGCGCGACAGTGAAAATGAATCATGTGCTGTGCTCTGTGTTCTGTCAGGACCGTGACTGTGCCTTGTCGCCAGAGGAGCTGAGGGACCTGTTTGATGTTTTTCCCTACATGCCCTGGGGTCCTGATGTCAACAATACAGTGTGCACCAACGAGCAGGGCTGGATCACCTACCAGGGTTATCTCTCACAGTGGACGTGAGTGGTCTCTTTTTTTCTAACGCAGGAGTGGCACACAGGCTCCAGTCTATAAACAGGCCCAATGATCATTTTGCATTATCAAGAGTCCTGCAGTATTTGTTGCATTAATTTAACACCCCCCAATTTTTTTTTTGAGGGTGTGTGTGAATAAATAAATATATTAATTAATTGCTTTTGGGGTAATTTATTGCACATAGTAAAATATTAGTTAAAATATTACATATACTGTATATGCTCAACATTTGTTTGTTTTTGTTTGTTTTATTAACGTATTGGTTCACAAATTCAAATTCGATGAATTAAAAATAAAGTCAAAATGAGAATGAATTATCTTTTCAAACTTTTAACTCATTTACGAATGGCTTGGCCCATCTGTCCATTTTGGAATCAAAGTTTGCTCACCACTGATCTTATTTGTACTAAAAATAATTTGTGGTTTTTTTTTTTTTTTCATTTGTCATAAAAATGGCATAGTAATGAAGACAATTATTTGTATTTGTCTTGTGTAATTTTCTTAATCTGTTAAAATAAAAAAAAAAAATCGACTTAATTTTGTTGCTGTATGTATTACCTATGCTAAGTAGTTTTATTTCTTTGCATTTTATTTCAAATACTCTGAGTATTTAACACACTTTATTATTTTTCCAGATTTAATTAAATTGTTTTATATACTTTTAAAAAATCAACTTACCGATTGTTTCTGCATTTGTTCTTTTTTTCACACAAGTCACACAATTAGTCATTTATATTAAGTTTTTATAATGCTTTTTAAAGAACTTTACATTCCTGTAATTGTTAGTTTACCCTTATTATTGTTATTATTTTCAGTTTAACAACTTATCTGGATGTCCAGCGTTGCCTGGAGTATCTGGGCTACCTTGGCTATTCAATCATAGCTGAGCAGGAGTCCCAAACAGCAGGGATAACAGGTAAACCAGAAACACAGCTTTTTCTACACACACACACACACACACACACACACGCGCACACACACGCACGCAGACAGACTGCTGTGGTTTGTTGAGACTTGCGGACATGTGACGTGCATAGGACACGTCCTAACTAATCCTGTGATGTGTACGTGACATCCCCCCCCTCGTCCCCCAGTGACCAGGGATAACACACACACACACACACACGCAGACAGACTGCTGTGCTTTGTTGAGACTTGCGGACATGTGACGTGCATAGGACACGTCCTAACTAATCCTGTGATGTGTACGTGACATCCCCCCCCTCGTCCCCCAGTGACCAGGGATAAGAAGATTGACTTGCAGAAAAAGCAGACACAGCGTGGCGTCTTCCGCTGCAATATCTTCGGAGATGTCGGCAGTGGGAAGAGCGGCTTCCTCCAAGCCCTTTTGGGGAGAAACCTGATGGTAAACCACAAAATGTGTCAGCCCTGAAAAATAAGTCAATAAGCTATTTGTCACTGTGGCTCCACTTCCCAAACTTTATATGATTTTATTTATTTATTTATTTATTTTCAGCACCAGCAAATGATCAAAGAAGAACATAAATCCTACTACGCCATCAGCACGACCTTCGTTTATGGTCAGGAGAAATACCTTCTTGTAAGTGTCTCGCTAAGATTGATGTCTGTCTTCATATTTTCCATTTCCGTAAAGGTGGCAACGGCTTTTACCTACAACCTGTGACCGTAGGTGGACGAAATTTGTGATCAAGAGCCGCATTTTATTTTTAAATGGACAGACGGGCAAAGTTATTTGTTGATAATAGATACAGTGTTGCCTTCTGAGACGAGTGACTCCGCTTAGGAGTTTTTTTTTTTTTGGCCTAAACACTGTTGTTAGGCCATTTTATTTATTTTTTAACTTGTGAGCTCAGACTTGAGATACAATCACTGTATGGTGTGAACTCATCTCACTTCATATCAAGCAGCCCTTTCTCAAATAGTGAAGAATTCATCACAAAAAGCGGATTCAAGCTGTTTATTGCCACTCCTATTCAAAGTTTAAACTAAACCAACCATATAGCTTAGCCTTTCCCTTTGCTAGCTTCATTGCTAAAGCTAAATCTCATCTGTGTTGCTGTGCTTTTAAAAGAATGAATCGAGCAATATTTGGTCCCCGTGCAATCTTTTGCCCACCCCTGCTGTAGACAAATAAGACCAAAGTCAGTATTTTATTTTATTTTTTTGTTCTTCTCAGCTTCATGAAGTGTTCCCTGACTTGGACTACCTGTCTGACGCCGACCTGACCTGTGACATCGTCTGCTTGGTGTATGACATCAGCAACCCGTACTCCTTCGATTATTGCGCTAAAGTCTTCAAGGTACAATTCCCATGCTAACGGCTCTTTTAAAAAAAGAACAGAAAATCCCTGAATTGAATAGCATCTAAACAGGCATGTCACCCTTGCTTTCACAGCAATACTTCATGGACTGCAAGATCCCGTGCATGATGATAGCGGCCAAGTCGGACCTGCCCGAGACGAAACAGTTCTACGGCTGCAGTCCTCTGGAGTTCTGTCGGAGGCACAAAATGCCTCCTCCGCAATCGTTCACTTGTAACACAGCGGGGCCGCCTAGTAGAGACATCTACACCAAACTCAGCACTATGGCCATGTACCCGTAAGTATGCCCATGTCATCGCGCGATTATCTATTTCCTTCTCACAGGCAGCTGAAGCAAAGGAATCAGGTCGTGACTGAATAAACGCAGCACCGCGATGCCACTAGTGGGCAGTAATTACCTTTCGTGTCAGCGACACCGCCTTGTGCCGCAGGAGACGTTATTACTGCCAAGCACATCGACGACACAACTGACACGGCGTCTGTAAAAGCTGATGTTTAAGGTGGAGTTTGAAGTAAAAGATGGTTGACGTTTTGACAAAAGTACAAAACAAATTAAGGATTTTCTCAACATTTGTATGCAGTGTTTTGTAAAAATGCATTTGCACAAATGAAGCTCCCCTATTAATTCCTGACTCCTAAATTCCTGGAGCTCTCTGCAGTTACGTAATTACATTCTCCCTCGCACCACATGAGGAAAAAACATCTCCTATAAGAATCACCTTCCTACCTTTTCTTCCTTCTTTCATTCCTCTCTTTCTTCTGTTCTATTGTCTAGTTTCCCTCCTTCCTTTCATTTTCATTCATCTTCCCTCCTTTCTTTGCAAGTTTTCTTTCATCTTCCTTCCAGTCATCTTTCCTTTTTACTCCCATCCTTTCTTGTTTTTTTTTCATTCCTTCCCATCTCTCATACATTTCTTCCAATGTTTTGCTTTCCTCCTTTTTTCTTTGTTCCATTCCTGGCTCTAACCTTCCTTCAATCCTTCACTTTCAACTCTTCAATCATTCCTTCCTTCTTTCAATCCTTTCTTCCCTTCACTTTCCTTCCTTCTTCCTGTCTTTCTTTTTCCTTCTGTCTTTCATTCTTTCCTTCTCTCTTTCATTCATTTTCCCTTTCCTTTGTTTTCCTTCCTTCTTCCTTCAATCTGTCCTTTCTTTCATTTTCCTTGTTTCTTTCCGCTTACTTTTTTTTCCAATTCCACTTTCTATTCGTGTTTTGTTTTTTTTGAAAGCCCTGACAGTTGC
>NW_017842060.1:7644161-7676928 GCF_001891065.2 Hippocampus comes | reverse complement strand
CTTTTGATGGCGGCGCGGACACCCGCAGCGGCTCCTCTTGTTTTATGTTGAGAGGGAAGAAATTTCATCTGTGCTGTACAGCACATTTGACAATAAAGTTGTATTCAATTCAATTCAATTCAATTCAAAAACCACAAAATGTGTCAGCCCTGAAAAATAAGTCAATAAGCTATTTGTCACTGTGGCTCCACTTCCCAAACTTTATATGATTTTATTTATTTATTTATTTATTTTCAGCACCAGCAAATGATCAAAGAAGAACATAAATCCTACTACGCCATCAGCACGACCTTCGTTTATGGTCAGGAGAAATACCTTCTTGTAAGTGTCTCGCTAAGATTGATGTCTGTCTTCATATTTTCCATTTCCGTAAAGGTGGCAACGGCTTTTACCTACAACCTGTGACCGTAGGTGGACGAAATTTGTGATCAAGAGCCGCATTTTATTTTTAAATGGACAGACGGGCAAAGTTATTTGTTGATAATAGATACAGTGTTGCCTTCTGAGACGAGTGACTCCGCTTAGGAGTTTTTTTTTTTTTTTGGCCTAAACACTGTTGTTAGGCCATTTTATTTATTTTTTAACTTGTGAGCTCAGACTTGAGATACAATCACTGTATGGTGTGAACTCATCTCACTTCATATCAAGCAGCCCTTTCTCAAATAGTGAAGAATTCATCACAAAAAGCGGATTCAAGCTGTTTATTGCCACTCCTATTCAAAGTTTAAACTAAACCAACCATATAGCTTAGCCTTTCCCTTTGCTAGCTTCATTGCTAAAGCTAAATCTCATCTGTGTTGCTGTGCTTTTAAAAGAATGAATCGAGCAATATTTGGTCCCCGTGCAATCTTTTGCCCACCCCTGCTGTAGACAAATAAGACCAAAGTCAGTATTTTATTTTATTTTTTTGTTCTTCTCAGCTTCATGAAGTGTTCCCTGACTTGGACTACCTGTCTGACGCCGACCTGACCTGTGACATCGTCTGCTTGGTGTATGACATCAGCAACCCGTACTCCTTCGATTATTGCGCTAAAGTCTTCAAGGTACAATTCCCATGCTAACGGCTCTTTTAAAAAAAGAACAGAAAATCCCTGAATTGAATAGCATCTAAACAGGCATGTCACCCTTGCTTTCACAGCAATACTTCATGGACTGCAAGATCCCGTGCATGATGATAGCGGCCAAGTCGGACCTGCCCGAGACGAAACAGTTCTACGGCTGCAGTCCTCTGGAGTTCTGTCGGAGGCACAAAATGCCTCCTCCGCAATCGTTCACTTGTAACACAGCGGGGCCGCCTAGTAGAGACATCTACACCAAACTCAGCACTATGGCCATGTACCCGTAAGTATGCCCATGTCATCGCGCGATTATCTATTTCCTTCTCACAGGCAGCTGAAGCAAAGGAATCAGGTCGTGACTGAATAAACGCAGCACCGCGATGCCACTAGTGGGCAGTAATTACCTTTCGTGTCAGCGACACCGCCTTGTGCCGCAGGAGACGTTATTACTGCCAAGCACATCGACGACACAACTGACACGGCGTCTGTAAAAGCTGATGTTTAAGGTGGAGTTTGAAGTAAAAGATGGTTGACGTTTTGACAAAAGTACAAAACAAATTAAGGATTTTCTCAACATTTGTATGCAGTGTTTTGTAAAAATGCATTTGCACAAATGAAGCTCCCCTATTAATTCCTGACTCCTAAATTCCTGGAGCTCTCTGCAGTTACGTAATTACATTCTCCCTCGCACCACATGAGGAAAAAACATCTCCTATAAGAATCACCTTCCTACCTTTTCTTCCTTCTTTCATTCCTCTCTTTCTTCTGTTCTATTGTCTAGTTTCCCTCCTTCCTTTCATTTTCATTCATCTTCCCTCCTTTCTTTGCAAGTTTTCTTTCATCTTCCTTCCAGTCATCTTTCCTTTTTACTCCCATCCTTTCTTGTTTTTTTTTCATTCCTTCCCATCTCTCATACATTTCTTCCAATGTTTTGCTTTCCTCCTTTTTTCTTTGTTCCATTCCTGGTTCTAACCTTCCTTCAATCCTTCACTTTCAACTCTTCAATCATTCCTTCCTTCTTTCAATCCTTTCTTCCCTTCACTTTCCTTACTTCTTCACACACACACACAAAGTCGCTTAACATTCAACATCTTGCTCTTGTGTGCACATCCGGAGTCGGACAAAGATTGTGTATTAGGGCCTGTCGTGATGTATGTTTCACCACTTTGCTGCGTCACTCACTCGACTTGATGCATCAGCGCGCTTGGCTGCCCTGCGGCCTGGCACCCCCCCCCCCCCACACACACACACACACACAAAGTCGCTTAACATTCAACATCTTGCTCTTGTGTGCACATCCGGTGTCGGACAAAGATTGTGTATTAGGGCCTGTCGTGATGTATGTTTCACCACTTTGCTGCGTCACTCACTCGACTTGATGCATCAGCGCGCTTGGCTGCCCTGCGGCCTGGCAGGCACTGTTGCATTTCCTCCACTCAAGCACAGAGTTCGATCCCCGCAGAGGCTTCGAAGCCTGCAGGGGGAGCATCAACAATCACATTTCTGTTGTGGTGGCAACTCTGAGCGCATTTCTAGAGGATGGCATCTTTTAAAGGCTTCTTCATCTGGCGTGTGTGCGTGTCTGTATGTGTGTCTTTCTCCTCAGCCACGCACGACTGCGCTGCATGTGCACTTGTAACCGCTGCACCTTCTGCTTGTGTCAGAACCTGCTCAACTCCGAGCTGCTGCAGACGGTCAGGGCCAAACTCCACGCTGTGGTTCTCCGCAGGTCCTAGTCCAAGATCTTCTCTCTACTCATCCGGATGTTTTTGTGTAACTTGACTTTCACTTCCACATTTCCAAGCAAGTTCCTTCAGAGGAGAGCTGCCAACAAATCTTAAACGTTACATTAAGCATTTTGGATCTCGGCTAAGGAGATGGTAGAAATGTATTCAGATATTCGTTCTGGGTCCAAAGGAACAAAATGTAATGATCACGCAATCTCATGAGGTTTGGACAGTGATGGACATCTGAACGGGATTTTCTCCAATTAAATGGAAATCTGATAACCAAGTTGAACAAGAATAGAAGTCGAAATAAAGTTTTAATATTTCCTGATTCAAGGCACACGAAGGCAGTCATGATATGACGGTAAAGATGGAATGTTACAAGAACCGAATTGGAATAAGAATAAAGCAGAAATGTGTGAGTACTAATTGAATGTAGTCTTGACTAAGTTGTAAAAACTAGTAATGTTATGAACAAACGAATATGAGAAAAGGTAAGGCTAGATCCTTTTTTTTTTTTAAATTGTCAAAAATATTAATTGGCATCTTCATGTCATTTTAATGAGGGAATGTTGAAGGTCGCACACAGAAACATTCTTGAAACGATGATTTTGACTTAATTCTGGTAATTTCATGACACGACCATAGTATGCACAGAATTTAAACTCCAGCCATCACATTCTCTTTCACTTGTCCTCTTCTTCCATATTATTTATTCTTTTCTTAAATTATTTTTTAACGAAACCGTTTCCTTGCATTCCCTGGCCCGCATGTTGTTTAAAGCGTTTCTATTTTGACTCTTCCCTTTGTTGTCTTTAGGTTGATAGCCTTTTTATTCATTTGGTGAGCCATCAACTGAGTGTCCTTCATTCTTTTTCATCTTTTTTTTTTTTATGGGCCACTTCATCACCATCTTTCATCCTTGACATGTCACTGATGGACATTTTTCTCCATTTCATCCTATTTTGCACATCCCCCTTTGTTCATACACCTCGATAGCAATTCTTTGAAGGGTGTGATGATGACATCATAAATTCCGATGCCCTTTTTCGCTGTCTTTGTCACAGACACATGAGCCAAGCGGACCTGAAGAGTTCTGCCTTCTGGCTGAGAGCAAGTGTCGGCGCCACCGTGTTTGCTGTGCTGGGCTTCGCAATGTACAGAGTTCTGCTCAAACCACGGTGATGCCTCTCATGACTACCCACAACCCTTTCTTGTACGATACATACTATATGGACAAAAGTATTGGGACAGTCATTCAGCTATGGGTGTGATCGACCATATGAAAGTCTTAAAGGAGACATCATGTTCGTTTTAAAACGGTTTTCAGGTGTTTTCACATGTCTGTGACTTTCGGTGAAATACCCCCAAATAGTCTCATAGGCCACTTTGTACACTGCATTTCCTGTCTTGCTGAAATCAATTTTAGGGGCCAGCAAAAAGACAAACAATAAAAAGTCAATTTTTCCGGATTATGTCTTCCGTATTAACAAGATATTTCGTTTAACTTTATGCCTCCATCTTGTTGAGAGGCCCTCTCTTTTCAAGCCACATTAATAAAGACGGTGTTGGATGGGTTCGGTTTAAAAGAACTCCATCACAAATGAGCACCGTCCATCAACATGCTCTCCAAAATCTTCTAAAAAGAATCCCAGAAGAATTGAAGCGCTTAAATCTGCAAAGAGAGCCTTTCTTCATCATTTCCTTTAATATTACTGCATGTGGGTGAAATTGCAACGTGTCCCAATCCTTTTGTCCATCCAGTGCATCAACACAGGTACCAAATTTCTGACTTGAGATGCACTGATATTTATTGTGCTAAAAAAAAAAAAAAAAAAGTTGCAATATTTAATTTTCTACTTCAAAGTGTAATTTTGCTTATTGTGCATGTGTGCAGAAAGAAAACATATATTTATATCGGAGGAATATAAGAAGCTGCTGCTGATTGAAGCGTATTAAATTGTATACGGGTGTGTTCCATAATGTTTTTTTTTTTTTTGGTTGGCCCGTTGACTGCACTTGTCAAGCCGGGCGAGAGATGCAATATTTTAATTAGTGATAGTGTACATACTGTAAATAACTCTGTGCTTGTCCTTCAGACTGGCTGACATGATACTTAAGCATCGATAGTATTGATTTATTTATTGTTTTTGCCTTTTTATGGCCAAGTGTGTGAATGGGGACATGTGACCTGCACAATTTAGTCATGCTGCAAAACACATTTTATCATTTCTGACCACATTCCATCCATTACTCGCCATAATTAGTATGTGCTGTGTAGCTGAAAATGAAAACATCTTTGTTTCTCCCCATGACCTTTTTCGAAATCTCCACCGAATGTCTTGTAGCGGAAGATTCAACGTCAGTCTGTAATGTACAACTGCTTGCCATATGTTACGATTGGATGAACAGTATTTCACAGGCACCACCATTTGGAAAAATCACAATAAATACCAATCATCTGGTTTGACATGTCTGAATGTTTCTGTACAACTGATTAATTCCTCCTACTTGAGAGCTCAAAACGTGGTTCACCAAAGACTGGGTGTCAGCAAAGGCTGCAGATAACATTTGAAATGAAATCCAATACCTGTGCTGCAATCAGACAGTGATTCATTCAGTAATTTGTTCATCATTATTGTGGTTCCAGTTTGCGATGGTGTTTTGCATTGTCGAGAGAACTGTTTTAACCCCTTGTGTACCTACATAAGGTACTGTAGTCAAAATAAATTCTAATTAATCAAAATCTCAGTATGATGTAGTGTTTTTCCCCGAACACCAGGTAGCAGCATTGCGCAGAAAAAAAATTCCACTTAAACCACCAATGTACAGACTTGGACTGATGTTAATGTTAAATTCCCTCTTGGACTAACCTGCAATTTAGCACATTTTCAGGTTCTCCTCATTAAATCTGTTTTGCAACCCTCACACATGCGGCTAACACACCCACAAATTCTCTCATCACGACAAACACATAATGTTGCGGTTTAGCACATTTTCAGGTTCTCCTCATTAAATCTGATGTTAGGTTTTGCAACCCTCACACGTGCAGCCAACACACCCACAAATTCCCTCATCACGACAAACACATAGTGTTGCGGTTACTTTGATGGTCTTAATGAACTCACACACCGCAGAGCTCATCTTTGTGATATTCTCCGTGCATCCTCACACACACAATTCCACCCCACTGTTACGCATATCGGATGTCTCCAGCTAATTTATGGGTTGCTTGTCTGAAAAGGCACCGATCATTAACTTTCTTTTCCGAAAACACCCTCGAGGGTAGAAGGGCAAATTAAAATCACTTCGAAGTGTGGCCCTTTCCCTTTTTTTATATGCCATTTAGCACTGAGCATTTAAGTTGCCCATCCCCGATCTAAGCCACCGGCGTATAGTGGCAGGCACAACAATTAAGTGGTCCACTGGATGGCGGAAGATACAATTAACTTTTTTTTGTGAAAGATAAGATCAAATATGTACAGTACTTGGTAAAACCGTTTGTAAAAGACAAATGGGCAATTAAAGAGTTCGTAAAATACGACTGAAAATCTACTGTAGTTTTGATGACCCCCCGCCCCCAAATAAAAACGTATTCCATTAAATTCACAATTCAGTACAACAATATTGATCATCAACAAAAGGACCAAATGACTTCAACGGAGCGTGTGAGTGACAGTCAGCTGCTGAAAGGGGAGGAGGGAAGGAGGTCGTGCGGGGAGGGGAAGAGCTTTTCCCCATCCCCTCCCTTCTCCCGCCGCGGACGGAGCTCCGGAGCCTCCTGGAGCTAAACCAGGTGGCGGCGGCGGCGGCGGCGGAGTACGCCGGGCGAGCAAACACCTCCCATCACCGATCCACGAGGTGGAGAGAACAAACGTTCCAAATAATCGTGCAGGCGTGGAAAAAGGTACTGTGACGCACTTTAAAAAAGAAAGCTTGAGTGTTTGCTGCATCAACCTTCTTAAAAACGTCTTGAACTCAACTAATATTAGATGGGATTCGTTCCTGTTACTAAGCGATGATGTCATTTCATTTTATTACTATTTTTTTTTCTAGAGTCCTCGACTCCCTTGCTGCTGTTGCGCAGCATCCTGGCTGCTTCCCAAACTTGGACGCTTGCCGCCTTCTCTCCTGTCTGGGATTATCCTAGTTTTCTCTCCTCTCCTTTATCAATCATTTTCATCTGAGTCGGCGGATTTATCAACTTTTCCTTCAGCGAATCTTGAAGTAGCCTCTTCTCCGCTATTTTCTTTCATCACTGCAACTCACCTCGCGACGATGGTGGTCAAGTGAAAGTGACGCCGAGGAAGGAGCCACAGTGGAGGGGAGAATATAAAGCCATGCGGAGTCATCGGTGAGGTACCGCGGCTGACCGAGGAGGATGGCGGGCGGCAACCGGGAGCTGACGGTCACCTCCTCCCCGGCGGTAGCGGCCAATGCGGAGGGAGAGGAAATCGAAGTGTTGGAGAGCACCGAAGTCCTTCCCGTGGCTCCCGAAGACGTGAGTAGGGGGATAACTTTATTGGCGGGCAAAAGTATTGGAACATGTTCCTTTTATCAAGTCACCGTGCACTTACTGTATATTTGTTATATAGATATATCCATCCATTCCCTGATCCGCTTATCCTCTCATGGGCTTGCTGGAGCCTATCCCAGGTGTCTTCGGGCAGTAGGCGGGGGACACCCTCAACTGGTTGCCAGCTAATCGCAGGGCACACATAGACAAAAAAAAAAACATCCGCGCTTACATTCACACCTAGGGACAATTTTTGAGTGTTCAATGAGCCTGTCATGCATGTTTTTGGAATGTGGGGGGAAACCGGAGTACCCGGAGAAAACCCACACAACATGCAAACTCCACACAGGGAGGCCAGAGCTGGAATCAAACCCTGCACCTTTGAACTGTGAGGCCGACGTGCTAACCAGTCCATCACCGGGCCGCCCTATATCTATCGATCGACCGATTGATCGATCGATAGATATCCACTTATCAATACATTTTTGGACAGTTCCCTACTTTTCCCCACTGATTTTCTAGATGTGTGAATGGCAAAAATATTCTAAAATATTCCCACCGACACGCTCTAAAATCTAAGGCATCACTTAACATTCTCCAGTTACAGTTTTAGTTCAAATTGGCTTTTGAATGTGGATTTAAAGCACTTGAATGTGTTCCAGAACAATGGAAAGAGCCGCTAATGACGTCATGTAGTTTTGGGAGAAGGAGGCAATACTCGCACAAATGAGAGCGGCTCCTTGTTGTCATACGCTTTCATATTATCTTCGGCTGCAGCTCAGTGAACACAATGATTAGGTAATAGCCCAGTGCACACAGCATGTTTAGGATAGTATTTTTAGGATCATCCTTTCCAAATAGGTACTCAAGCCTCATGTCTAAATTCCCCTCTTCTCCTTCTCTTTTCCCAGAAATGGAAGGAACTATTTGACAAGGTATGTACCGCAAAATTTCTCAACTCTTGCTTGCATCATCCAATTGTGTTCATTTTCTGTGACCTTTTTTTTTTTCTCCACATTTGCCAAGAAATGCTTCTCACTATTGCCGCCGTTTCAGTTGTTTGGAATAATTATTGGCCAGAAGGATCCAAACAGTGCTAGCTATTAAGCTAATAGTCGGAATATATATAGTTGAATACATATGAAGGAGATACTGTATGTTCGAGACCCACCTGTTACAGGTACAGTATATCATTCCATTCCTAAAGTAATGGTTTAAGTTAGGGGTGTCAAACTAATTTTTGTCGCGGGTTGCTTTGGAGTTACGTCTTCCCTTGGAGGGCCGAATTAATGTTTAGTAATCACATAGTATTATTACTTGTACACAACAAATTGATGGATTCTTCATTTTGGAATCAGCCAAATATTTGTTTGTTGTTTGTTCAGTTATTGTTCAAGTGAGTGTAAACAGGGTCAGAAAATGATTGGAAAATCTCAATGTTATTTATTACACATGACAATTTGACATTTCGGTACAGATTATAGAAAGGATCATGAAAGTTGATTTACATGATCTGCTTTCGCAAACGACATAGCGGGCCAGATCTGATCCCCCGGGCCTTGAGTTTGACATCTGTGTTTTAAGTGATATCTTCTATCCCCCCCCCCCGAGAAAGCACTAAAAACAGAACTAAATACGACATTTATTATATTCATTAAACATTAATAATATTAAGGATCTGTTCAACTGTGGATGTTGGCAATTTTAGCAGAGGTGGCCAGCATCCTGAGGTGTTGATTAAGGGGGGGGGGGGGAGTCGCGTAAAAGAGACTTTTGATATCAAGTCATGTATGTCACTTTAATGCTCGCTGAATTGAGGGATGCCAAGGCTTCACAAGATCTGCTAATTGTGGTTTGCGCTACGAAGTAACTTTCGAAGAACATGTTACCCCAAAACATGGATCGAGTTGACCTTTGAAGTTTGCACTGTTTGCCAAGCGGTGTAGTTTGACTTCTTTCTCAAAAGTGTTTGGGTCTCAGCTGGTCGAGACTGGACGCTCTCGCTTCCCGTCAGCTCCGTTTTCGTGCAGGCTCATTAGCCAAATGTATTTTTAGATTCAAATCGTGCCTCGTGCTGCTCGCTTTATATCCTTTTTGAAAAGCCTGCCAGCTTGCCAAAAAGCAAAACCGGAGGCTTTGGCTTTTGTCAAAGCAAACTCCTGCAGCGACCAGTCGTGTGGGGGGGGGGGGGACACACACGCACTGTAGGGAATTGACCCTGGTCATGCAGTGACGGTGGCACAGACACACATCAGCCAGGCCACTTTGGTTTTAATCACAAGAGAGCGGAACACAGTCCAGCTGACAGACGGTGGACAAACCCCGATGACCACAAAACACAAATGCAAATACACAAAGTCATCACTCTGCTGTCCCAGCACCTGCCTGCCCTGGGGCCCCCATACTTTCCCTTCGAGGAAATTGTATGCATGAACATAAGTGTTTGTGTGTGTTTGTGTGTGTGTGTGTGTGTGTGTGTGTGTGTGTGTGTGTGTGTGTGTGTGTGTGTGTGTGTGTGTGTGTGTGTGTGTGCGTGCGTGTGCGCGCATGTGGCATTTAATGGGGTGAGGCAAAGGCTCATGTCAGACCCAGCTTTTTTTCTTTTTTTGCAAAGACGTGGGGTCCCAGGGGATTACGAGAAAGGGAGGAGCTTCCCGTGTGTGTGTGTGTGTGTGTGTGTGTGTGTGTGTGTGTGTGTGCGTGTGTGTGTGTGTGTGTGTGTGTGTGTGTGTGTGTGTGTGTGTGTGTGTGTGTGTGTGTGTGTGTGTGTGTGTGTCTGCGCATACACGAAGCCTTAAGACTTCCTTTATGTGCCTCCGGCGTTGGTGTCAATGTGAAAAAGTCTCCAAACGGCAGTGTGCCGCTTCCAAATGCGCCGCCGAGCTTTTATTCAGCACGCCTTCCCTTTTGTCTCACAATGACTTGCTTCATTTGTCAAGCGGAGGGCGGGTGACCCCGGCCATCCTCGCCGGCGACGCCAGCATCTCTTAAACGACACAGGTTGCTGCCTCACGCGTCCCGATTGTGCCGGGGATGCCAGATAAAACAAACAGGAAGGAATTCAATCAAATTTGACATGATGCGACGGAGTTTTTCCTGGCTCAAATTAAGCAGGGGCGGCACCGTTCTGATCACTGGAAACAATAGATTTTTTTCTGTGAAGTATTTACAGGATATTAATTTCTCATAACAGTTCTTCTGAGGTCACATTTTTTTTGAACTGGCGATTACCCCAAATTTGATCTGGCTGACCAACCAGTATGAAGTGTCAACTTAGTCCAGATTTGCACGATATGGTTCCAGTGAACCAATGTAATTTTTTTTTCCCCATTTTCTCTCATGTATCCCAGGTTTGATATATGTCATGGAAGCATGAGCATCTTAACCCTTTAAAATAAGGCCGATATCACCCCGATACTTATTACTGGTATTGATTCACGCCCATCTCTCCTGGCCCAGATGAGTATTTGACTCAACAACTCTATTTTCCCTTTTGTGTTGTTACATTTCACTTTGAGGCCAAGCTGGGCAGTGAGGCACCAGATCCAAAAGATGCCCTTATGTGTGACAGTTTCTGCAACCTTTTTCATGCGCTTGCAATCCACAACTCTGGAGTGCAACAGTATCAACCGTGTGGTCAAGTGAGGCTTTTCCCTCTCTCAGCAATTTTTACATTTGCCATTCTTCCCAATGAACACGTTAAATCTTCATCCATATCATCTGTGGCACGCTGATATGCTCCTCCGCATAATTGCCATTGACGTGCGCGCAGATGGCGAGGTCACACTACGCTGACCCTCTCAACATTCCCAGAATGATTGACACCAGCTGAGTCTCGACGATCCCAAACAATTCGGAGGAGCTGCAAATGGTCCGCACTGTATTAAGGAAAGCAATAAGAACAACAGATAACATCTTAAACGATTTAATTGAAAGATTTAATCTTTGTTTATTGTTCTCTGCTGCTGCTGCTCCTCCTCGGGGCACAAAATATATTTCCGTACTGAAAAGCCAAGTTCCAGCTGGCGGAGTGTGAAAACAGTTTCCGCTTTTATGCTCAGGTAAAAATAGCCGCCGCGCCTGTTGATCGGCAAGTGGGAAAAAGACGATGTGCCAGGTTGGCCGTAATTGGTTTCACGGCTCAAACTCACAGCAGCGCTGGCATGAAATTGAAATGTTGCGCTAGGTAAAGTGGCACTTTATGGTTTATCCCTTTGTAAATACTGTGCATATGTGTACATATGATAAATCACAAGGTCAAAACTAAGGCTCGACCGATATGAATTTTTATTTTTTAGTTTTTTGGGAGGCTGGTGCAAATTCCAAAATTTGGCAGAATAAAATTCTGACAAATGATTAATTATACAATTATTTTAAAAACTATGTAATGAATAAATACATAAATATATATACCAATAAAATATAAATGACAAGGATTATTTGTCTTGTTTTTCCCCAAATTGCATTTTGACTGTGTATAGATCTATGAAATAATCTGACTTGAAAAAAATTGCTTTGAAACCGTGTCGATGGTACACTGGAGTAGCAACTCTGCCGTTGCCATGACAACCCAGGAACCTTTCCAGTGATCCATAACATTTATTAGACCAGCCAGGACAACCACATATGAGTTAGCGTCAATTATCAGTGTAGCATTTTGTAAGAGCATTGCCGCACCTAATGATCAGACCCTGTTTGTTTTTGTACCTATTCGAACACAGCCATGTGTTATTGTTTTGTTTTTTGTTGTTTTATTATTTTTTTTAAATTTTAAACATGTACATGAATTGACTTGGCTCCTTTTATCCTGCAGTTACAATCTCTTGAATTTATGGAGAAGACTGCATAAGCTCCTTTCAAACCGTTTAGGACACAATGGTGGTTAAGTCTACGCGAGGAACAAAAACGCTACATGCTGTTCAGTTCTTTGTTCACGTTCTGCGGATGAAACTGTAATACATGCCCACTGGGCATAGTAAAACATCTGTTGACAATGTGTGATGGAAGCTAGAGGTGACCCCTCCCGTCAGGTCTCAGCGAATGTTCTTTGTCCAATCAGATTTCAGCCTCTATGTGCTCTGAGAATCAGTATAGTGATGGCGATGAGAGTTTTATTTTGACCAATCGGATTTCATATTATATATTATCATAACTTTTAAGATAACAGCATTATTCTGTCTTCTGATCGGTTGGCCAGAGCATATATCAGGGGTGTCAAACTCATTTTTGTCATGGGCCACATTTTATTTACAATTTCCCTTGGAGAGCCGTTATGACTGAAACCAAATTAAAAAAAGTCAAGAATAATGGTTTATTCAACTATTGTTTAAGTTACTGGAATGAGGGGTTTGGTTACAAGAAAATGCTTCCAATATGTCTCTTCTTTATTACCTGCGAGAATTTTTCATTTGGGTCGAGATTTTAGCAAGCAACATAGAAGTTGACATGTTTGACTTGCTTTCGCGGGCCACCTAAAAGGATGTGGCGGGCCAGATCTGGTCCCCGGGCCTTGAGTTTGACACCCGTGGCACATATCTAAGAAGTTTAGCAAGCAGCAAGTCTTGTGACTTTAAAAATCTTGCCCAGTCAATCCCAATTTTTTTTTTCATAACCAACAGTTTACTTCAATTTTCCAATCTCGTTTTATTGTCAAACACCAATGAAACGATGCCGTTGGGTTGTCTGAATTGCACATGAAGTAGTTCTCCAAATAAATATGAAATATTTGTCATCTCAGAGCAGCAGTGGTTGACTTTTTCAGACCTCTGCAGAGGTGAGATGAGATCAGCGGACACAAACGGCCAATCGCCAAATCCTCCAAAATTCAGCAAAATCGCCGCCGATTCTCATCCCGGGCCAATCGATCGATGCGGCCCTAATTTTATTGAAATATTTTATACTTGTATCATGTTATTTGATAAAGATTCATTCTCAAGCGTTCCAAGGGATGTTACATGGCACAGTTGCCCGCTGTTACATATTGTGCTTGTGTTAAATATTGATGGTTTCAAGCATCGGCATGTGCTGGAGTTAAAAGTTGGCCAAAATCCTCATCAAATGCCCTGATACCAAATGCACAGCCTGCCACTGAATTTAGGAGAGGCTATTTAAAAAATCTTGGATGGGTGGGCTCTCATTAATGATCCGTTGACAACACTTGGGATCCTCACAGTCACAGCAAACTATAACTTGAAGCCAAATCCCTTTTACAGTGGTCCCGTTGCTTTAATGGGATCATAATAAGCAATAATAATGAGTTTGTGGGTGTGCGTGCATGCTAACAGGCTCTTTCGTAGCCCAGTAGTGAACGTTTCCACCGGGGTGTGCATTTTGCAGGGAGGAAGTTGAGTCTAGCCAGGCAGATGGCACGCCGACAATCGCCTCAAACAAAAGCGGACAGCTAGCAGGATCCGCCGCGTTTAAACCTCTTTGTTCAGATTTATGACGCCAGATACGCTCTCTAAAACGTTGGTTGGCTTTTTCCGATCGCTTTGCGTCTGCCTTCCCGCCAACTGCTTCACTCGCTTGTCGTTAGAATCCGAAAACAAATGTTAGCATAATACGGGGGGGCACATAATCCCTGTCAGTGATGGATATTACCGAATAGAAGCAACATAATCTGCAATCAAATGAACATGTGTCATGGTGATTGTATTTTCTTGATGGCTGTGAAAGTTTGGTGTACAGGCCTTGTTTCGCTGCACAATCTCTGATTGTTTCTTTTGGCAGAGAAGTTTTGGCTCTGTTGTAGAACCACGATGTCTAGTGTCATCAAATCCTTGATCAGATTCCTCTCAAGTCGAGAGTATCGCTCAGATGGAGCACACAAGAGGCTTCCCAGTTTCTAAATTTGAGGGGCCAAAGAAAATGACGTTTTTTTTTAAAAATTCATTTTGACTGCTGGTAATTAGATTAGAAAAATAACTCTTGATTTGAAAAAGGATTGACCCCGGATGCTTGAATTCATTTGCGTGACTGGAAGCAGTGAGATGGCACTTACTGAAAGAGGCAAGTAGCGATGCTACTTATTCTGTTTTTTGCCTTTCATTAATTGGAAAGATGGTCACTATTAAGACGAGTGGTGAGAGTCAAAGCATACAATGCATCGTACAATGTGCAGGCTGCGTGGGTTCAGTTCCCAATCTGTGACGGGCTGAACTGGAATAAGCGGGATAGGAAATGTTTGCATTTTGCAGACGATGACGACAGTATCACAATGCGGTGATTCTGCAGTAATATATGCGGACGCATCTCAATAAATTCTAATACCATAACTGATTTCATTCAGTTGTCAAGAAGTGGAAATGAAACGCGCCGAATATATCAATTCATTCCACACAGGAAATGAATCTTCAGAAAGCTCATTTTCATTTGATAGCAGTGGAATGTGTGACCAAACATCTGACCGGTAGTGTATGTGAAGAAAATGATCATGCAAAATCTTACTGATTGCTCGGCTCTTACTTATTTTGTCATTGCATGCGGGATCTGGGTCGTCTCAGCTCATCCAAGGTGAGCGACAGTGCTTAGTCATAAAGGCCCGACCTTTTGTTTTCCGTTCCCCTATCATCTTACCGGAATGTCTGGCTGCCAAAATCTGACAGCAGTGCCATCGTGCTGAAGTCGGTGACTGTGATGCAGAGGTATTGTAAAGAATAGTTGAAATAAAGACCTTCATGAAAAGTCTATAGGGAGGGGGAACAAAAGCAAAGATTTTAATCTGAATTTAAAGTCATTTAACTAGTTACGAAGGAAATTTGAATGCCACTATTGTGAACCATCTTTTCTGGAAATTCGCTTGCGTTTTCCCCTCATGTCACAATATAATTTGAAATAGCTGCCTCCCAAGAAAGGGCGTGAGGCCGTACATGGACTGTTGACCTCTCAGGATAATGCGAAGCGGCCTGGGAATTCACGTGAGATTCTCACCACTTGGTCGGATCTGTGCCCTGTCTGATGGAGGGGGTGGGGGTGGGGGGGTCAATCCAAAGATCCATCAGGAAATATTTCGCCAAAGTAACACAGCAAGAGGAATAGCCCCCCCCCCCCAATCTATTCATCCATCCAGGTAGTGGAGGGCTTTTTATTGGGGATTGGCAGGCAGGTCAACCCTGAAGGCATCCTTGAAAATGTCCCCGACAACCCCGCTTGCTCCCCCCCTAAAATGACCCTTCTTAACCATTTTCCTTTCTCAACATTTGGAGGAATTGAAGGGGGAGCAGACAGTCGCAGGTCCATTTGCCAGCTTTTTAGAGATCATAAATCTGCGCTGAATGGAGCCGCTGCCGTCACTGGCGCTGGGTTTTGGGTTGACCTCAAGGCAGGCCTGAAGGGAGACGAAGCGATTGAATGGGAGAAGAAGGCAGCCAGCAAAGGGCTCGTCAAACAAATGTTTCTCCCCTTTTTTTGTCTCCCTTCTTCTTGTCTTACAACGCGAGTCAAAGTGCTTGATGGAAGCTTTGGCCCGACGGTAATGAGGAGCTCTCGCCTCGCTGTAAATGCTCGGTCTTGCCAGTTAACTCGCCGATGTGCGTCTGCCTTCGCGCTGACCCGAGCATGCCCTTTTGCCTGACTGACACGGCCACTCCATCGGTGTTTTGTTTGACGCATGTGTGCCTTTTTGACTCTTGCTTTTACGATCTCCGTCTCAAAGAGAGCGACTTTGATGGCGAAAACTCCCCCCCCCCCCGTCTCCTTCAAATGGAGGTCTGTGCGTCTCGTTGTCACGTGCGCATACAAACCTTCTCTCCAGCGTGAACGCTTTACGAAGCAGCAGCGGGAGGTTAAGTGTTTATATGAGCGCACGCTCAAGCGCCTGCTGAGACGCGCTCAGCTTCACTTGGTTGCGACCCCCTTTTTCTCTACTCCAGACACCTCAAGGGGCTTCCCGCTCCTCACTCTCGCGCCTCCTCCTCCATCCCTTCATCTATCAACTCGCGTTTTTAAACCGTATTCCCGCATGCGGTGTCTGAGTGTGTTTATTTACGCATCTGTGAATGCGAGGTGTGTGTAAAGAAGCAGGGGGACTAGATGAGGAGTGAGGACTTTGTGTGTAGACGTTTTGGACTGATATGAACCGTTTGTCTATCCGCTTGACGAGTCATTAGAGCGCTTTAAGAACCAAGAACCAAATCCAGTAATGGCTTCACGTGACGTCCTTGAAATGTTGCCACGGAAACTCGGGCCTTCTCGAAATTGTGATGTCAAGACTTATGACCTCCGTCTGACTTGTACATACGTGACCGACTCCCATCTCAAAAGTGTCCTGAATGGTGACGTCGGTGACAGCATGTCCAGCGTATCATGCGGCTGTTGCCATCACACGGGACGAGTTATTTCCCCAAAAAGCATTTTTAATGAGCACTTTCTCATTCAGTCACAAGAGCACGAAGCACCAATAACGTCGGGGAAATGAACAGGCGGCACTGTGGTGTGAATGACATTAGCTTCAATCAGGGTTTTTCAGACGTTCGTGAAAACTCACTTGATTCTTATTGCGTGCGTGCGCCTGTGCATAAAAAGTGGGGATTTAATATAATACCGCCGCGCGTGACATCCAACCACACATCTTCAAGTACCATATGTGTCAAGTGCTTCGGCGCACATACGCCCGCTTGGGTCATGGCGGTTGCTTGGTTACAGACCATTTGACGAGGAAATGGTGCATGTATATGTTGGCCTCAGAAGGCTGCGTGGGTGAGTGTGGGTCTGTACCGTACTGTGTTTGTGTGTGTGTGCGTATGTGAGCTCCAATCTGGAGACAGGTGATTCTGATTGACGGATTTTGTGTAAATCCTGAGAGAGACACACCGTCAGAAATCGACAGTCAACATGAAAAACACTGCTCTCAAGTTCAAAATGATTGATCTGTCTGAGTGAATTGTTATTCACTATTTGAATAATTGAGATGTATTTTGCAGGCCGTGATTATAGCGGCGCTTTTTGATTTTGATGACAAAGCGGAGGAGCCACTGTCTATCAGTCTCCTGTATAATTTTCCGATGATAAGAGACTGTGTAAGTCATTAAGTATTAAGTGGACTTGAATTAAATCAGGCTTAATTATCTTATCCAGCCATACATACGAGTCAGAGTCCAACTTCGGCTGATTCACTGAGACAACACTGGAATGACTTTTTTTTTCAGTTTGGTGCTTCTCTGTAATGCCAGTGAAAACAGAAATGAGACCGTTGCGCAACGGCTTTTCGGGTTACAACAGCACCGACAAACGACATGATGAGGTCACCTCCGTACCCTGGTGCGTTTAAGAAGCCATTTCAATCAAGTTGAATTGTGCTTCCTTAAACCTACAGATACCCTGCAAAAACTAAATGGGGCCTATTTGTAGATTCTGATGACAGCTGCGTGTAAAAGGAAACATTAAACACATGTGCATGGGCATGACTTTTTCCGAAATCGTGTGATGTAACACCAAAGTGTGTGATATGTCGAACAATTATACTGCATTATGCTGAGAATGAAATCCACTCTGCTAATTCTTGTCAGAACAAGTTGCTCTTTAATATATCAACGAGAGTATACCGTGAATGGAATACAGTGGTACCACTACTTATGAAATGAATTGGTTCTGGAAGAAATTTCTTAACTCGAAAATTTTGTAAGTAGAGACGCATTTTCCATGTAAATGCCCTAATCCGTTCCAAGCTCGCCAAAATTCAAACATATATGTTTTCTTAAGCATAAAAACGCATCCAAATATGTCACAAATACATGTTAAAATTAGATTATTGCGCAATAAATGAGAGTTGTTCTTAATGTAAAAAACAATGAATACAGTAAAGAATGAAAATGATGCTCATTTAACTTTTAACTGTGTCCTCATTGTTGTTGTTTTTTTTTGCCATCTTTAGTTCATTGCTCTCTCTCTCAGAAGTGGTTTATGCCTGGCGTTTTGTCAAGAACTGATCCAAGGACGTTTGCTTCTGTCGGCTTTTAACAATCCTTCGAAAACGTCCAATGCAAACATCACCATTGTGAGCGATCGCCCGACCGGTGAACACTTTTTCTGGGTGATTCACATTTACGTAAAACTATCGGAACGCCTCATGGCCCGAGCGAGGGGTGGATGACGAGGACGCTGCATAGACACATGTCTATCTATTGATCTATTTACACACAGACACGTACGGTAGCCAATGGGATGCCAGGATGATGCTCGGGAAAGGCCATTGGCAAAGCAGCCCTAAGTATGTTGCATTCAGGAAACTGAGCTGCGAGTAGCAGCCCATACTGTATTTTTACCTTTCGCTTTTGTATCTTGAAATTGCTTTCGTAACAAGAGGATATATATTTTCCTGTTGAGGCGTTTCGTAACTTGCAAACTTCGTATGAAGAGACGTTCGTAAGTAGAGGTACCGCTGTATTCTAATGTAGCACCACCAAGTGTGGCGGTTCACATCATCGCAAAATGTCTTCCAGCTAGCATGAGATTCCTGCCGTGACCCTGACCGAAAGTGAAAATCGGATGATGGTCTTATCTTGTAAACAATATAAGTGAATTCATCAATCCCGCTTTAATTCTTGTGAGTTTGTTTTGCCACAATTTTGCTTTCATGTGTCTTAAGAACTTCGCCTTCGCCTCTGCATCCACTTGGTGTTTCGCTAACGGCATTAACCGGCATTAACATTTGGAAGCTGGTAGAAATCTCGCAGTGACATTAGTCATGTGTCTTGTGTGCGTGGTCAGAGCACCGGCCGGGCCCGGCGAAAAGGGATGAATCGTGACGTGAATGGCGAACTGCTCTTTGTATGAATGCGAACGCTTGACCTTTTCTTGAGGGGTTTTCCACAATGGGAGAGGTGATGTGTGGGCAATTAATGATGTGAAGTCAAAGCCGCTTGTCACATTCCTCCTTTTCGTGAGTTCCCCGTCTTTTGAGGACTGAATCGGAATAACAATTTCGCTCCGTTGCAGCATTCCTGCATCTTGACCTTCTTGGCTAAACAATACTTCTTTTGTCGGGATTACTCTGAATCCTCGCTCTATCGGAGAACAATGAAACGAGCCACTAGCTAGCGAGTTGGCAGCAGTGCTGGCTCGAGCCAGGAGCGGTTGGGTCACGCCCACGCTGCGGTAGAGGTCAGTTTACCCGCTTGCATTTGGTGAACAAAGAAACATGCGTACTTCCATTCTTATCGCGGCGCAGTCTCAGAATTTGATCAGCTGAATCGACTCGAGTCTCGTAAGGAGAAGCCCACCGCACAATTTCAACTTTGCCAATGATGGGCTTCCAAACGACTACCTTTTTTCTAGACCTCGGCCTCGCACTCAAAATCCCCATTTGCTTTTTTGTGGCCACATTCACTTGAATAGGTTACTCATTGTTCCTTTGCCGCAAACCATGTCAGAGTCCTAACAAATAAAAAAAATCTTTCCACCTACTGATTTGAAACGTAGCTTTAGTGTAAACCGGTGTTTTGACATCCTCTGGACAGGTTTTCCTTTTTTAAGTTTAAAATAACTTACTTTGACCTCCACCATCTCTTGCCGTACCCTGGCTGACAGCAGAACCCGGGGTGTTGTTTTGTGTTTTAAATCCTTCCACACGTTTGATGTATCAGCTAGCTAGCGCTAGGCTAATGTGGGAGGGTTTGTCTCACTGCTCTAGCATCCAAGTTTGCAACTCTCGTTCGTACTAGGATGGCGTCAGGAGCCATTCCTGTGACGCCGCTACACACGAAACTATGTTATGATTTCTTTTCTTTTTTTTTTCTTTTAAATAGAAATTGTACATGAGTTAAACATCATTTCCCATCCCTTCAAACACGATGTGGAGCTGAGGCTCCAGCCCGGACTGAGCTCAGTGGTCAGCGCTCTTTGCTTCCAAACCAGAGACGTTGTGGTGGAGCAGGTTCGACCGAGGTTTGCTGAGGAGGTGTGGCACACCTTGAAAAGGCTGCATTTGCCGCCCAGTGTGCATATCTGGGCTGTTACGTCTGCCCCTGCCCGAAACCCTCTCCCATCACACATCCTCCCAACTCAAGTATTTGAGTTGTCGTCGTTTACGTCTCCCATTCATGTGGCTGTCGTAACAGTTTTTCCAAGCCCATACTGTGCCCCCCCCTAGGAGCAAAGTTTGGGATTTTGTTTTTCTGTCTCTCCCTCCTCCTCATGTTAAGTGAATTTGTTCTGGATTCATGTGCAATAACAATACATTTGATTACATTCCGCACGGATTTGGAGATAAAAGATGAGAGAATCACAGGGTATCAAAACATAGCTCTCATCCATCACCACCTGTGCATCCATCATGACATCAGGTGGCCTCACACACTTGGCCGTGTTTCTTTTAGCCAATGTCAGCTACCCTTCAGAATAAGTGAGCACCCCCCCCACACACACCCTCACCCTACCCCCCGATCCCGCCTCAGCACCTCCCATTCAGACCGCCGCCCGCTGACAAGCTGTCGGCTCCATTCAACTTGAACTAGTCCGCTAAATGAGGCCAAGTCTGCCGACGGGCTTGACGATAAACCCCCAGACCCACACGGTGTCCCCACTCTTACAATGTCCAATGGCACTGATGATGTACTTTCTCAGCTGTGACAGATCATGTGACAAAGGCGTGTGTGTGTGTGTGACAGAAATAGCAGCTCGAACAGTGTCACATTGAGCCAACCCCGCCCCAGTGTGAAGGGGCTGATTAACATGAGAAGGCCACTGGGTGTCCATTGTACCTGCAAGCTACTCTCCTTAGCTGCAATTAGTAAAGGAAACTAGCCAGCTTCTCCTGCACTTTCTTCATTCCTGACCTCCTTCCTTCCCTTCCTTCAGAGTTGCTTTTTGTTCTTGCATTACTTCTGTCCTTTCTCCGATGAAAAACTGTTTGCCCTTCTTTTTTGTTTGTTCTTGTGTTCCCTCCCTCCTTCCGGACATCTTTCCTGCCTTCTTTTACCTCCGCATCTTTTCCTTGCTGATCTCCTTCCTTCCGTTCTCCATCCCTCCTATCTTCCGTTAGCCCAAATTTTTCTTTGTGCATCCTTACAGCTTTGCCTTCCTTCACTTAAACCGACTTTTCTGCTTTCCTGATTTCCATCACTTGAATTTAATCACTCTTCCTTCCATCGTTTGAACACAATTTTCTTACTGTCTTACCTTTCGCCTCAGTCCCACTTTTTTTATTTTCTTCCTGGCTTTTCTTCCTTCGCATATACCCTTCTTCGTTACCTCCCTCTCTCGACAATGGACCTCTCCTTTGTTCCTCGTTTCTGCCTTCCTCATAAACTCCTTCCCGCAGTCTTTCCCTTCCTTCTTCCTTCCACTTCAGACCTGCCTTTTTCTTCCTTCCTTCCCCCCCTCCTCACCCCTCCTACTTTTCTTCTGCCTTCCTTAGACTTGCTCATTCTTCTTTCTTTCCATCCCCTCTGTCTGTACAGTTCACAATTATTTTCCATTATTCACAGCATCCGCAATATACATTAATTTAAAGCATTCATACATACTTTCGGGACACCCAGTATAATAGTAGTGCACGCACACTCTGTGGGTCTTGTCACGCCAGTTGCCACGGTGATTAGCCACAGTCACGCCTGCCATTCCGCATCAGCCTGCAGGGGGATGTTACAATCCGAACATGCGGCATTTCGACTCCCGCAGGCCACCGTTTTTTTTTTTTTTTTTTTTAATACTCTACCCGTCATGCTTGTCATGTCGCACAAGCCAAATGGAAGTCATTCTTTGCACAGTATTTGTACCTGGAGGTAGCTAGCACGTAGAATGAGACAGGAGATGCATGTTGACAGTAAATCATGCCCATCACTGCCATGCGCTGTGCACTGTAAGCCGGGTTCGACAGAGTTCCCAGCATGCATCCTGTCAGATCTGGTCAAAGCCTTCGGGGCTTCCATTTATTTTACAATTAACTCCTTCACTGCCATGGACGTTTATATTTGTCAACTGGAATCCAACCGTTAACTGCCACTGATGAACTTTAATGATGTTTAAAAAAAAAAAAATAGAGAATTTTTTAAGTATGTTTTACAACGGGTACCCATGGAAGAGAATCTCACCCAGCATGTCTGTGAAATCCAAACTTTAACAGAAGTGCAGACTCGATAATAGACTCTGTGTTTAAGCGATTGATTTTTCTTTTCTTACTTCTTGGTTGATATTTTCAAGATGAAATGTTCATTATATGTTGGAACTATTGAAAATGATTTCACAAGCTGCTTGAATGTTTCTTTATTTGGACTCAGTCAATCACCTGGAGGCTAAAATGTCATTTAAAAAACTCGTTTAAATTAAATTATTTTCACGCAGACACAAGGTAATAAACCCCCCCAAATCCGTCAATCTTGATAATCATTTATTTTTCAATGAATTGATGAATCGGGGAACAAAAATAAGAATTTCCCCCCTTTTAAAAACAAAACAAAACAGGACATTGTTTCAAATAGAGAATTCAGTAAATGCACAAACATAAATTGATTATGATTCAAATACTGGTTTGATCTGTAAATTGAGTTTCGGCAGTTTTTTTTTTTGTCGTTAGATTTGAAATGATTCTGATTGAAAATCTCAGATTAACTGTTTATATGCGACATATTTATTCTGATTTGGTGTAATAAGTAACTTTGTTTCAAATAATATTAACCCTTTGTGGGACAGCGGTTACTACAGTGGTTACCGGGTGCATGAAAGGGTTCAAATGCCCTCAACTAAAAACTCGTTTAAATTAAATTATTTTCACGCAGACACAAGGTAATAAACCCCCCCAAATCCGTCAATCTTGATAATCATTTATTTTTCAATGAATTGATGAATCGGGGAACAAAAATAAGAATTTCCCCCCTTTTAAAAACAAAACAAAACAGGACATTGTTTCAAATAGAGAATTCAGTAAATGCACAAACATAAATTGATTATGATTCAAATACTGGTTTGATCTGTAAATTGAGTTTAGGCATTTTTTTTTTTTTGTTACATTTGAAATGATTCTAATTGAAGATCTCAGATTAACTGTTTATTTGCGACATATTTATTCTGATTTGGTACTTGTGCCACTACATTCTGAAGTTGTTTCGCAGATGTGTGACATTCGCACTTTTATGTAAATGTCTCATGATCCATCAAAATGGAGGTCGGTCATCTATTTAGTGGAATAGTTGGAATTGTTTTTACACCTTGATTATCGGGGTTTTTTGTTGTTGTTGTTGTTGTTGTTGTTTTGTTTTTTTTTTTTAAGTAAATACAAGTTGTCTGTCGCAGAGCAGCTCTGTTTGGAGGTTGGCTGTGGAGAAAGGGAACAGAGGAAAGCTGGGTTGAAGTCACTGACGGAGTTGTGGTTTACCCGCCTGACTTCTGGGCAGGCAGTATGGGTTCAATTCAGATAACGAGTGCGAGTGTGAATGCTTGCTTGTCCCTATGTTCCCCGTGATTGGCTGTCGAACAGAGCAACAGCTAAAACATGTAGGCTAGATTTCCTCGAGGACTGGACTTGGTGACTCTTGCTATATAGTAAACGTCACTCCAAATGCTGGACGTTATCAAGCATCCTATTATCTGGTTTGATCGGTGTGGCCCACTTGGTTTGGTGTCACAGGCAAACAAACGTCAGCTCTGCATGGGGAGAGGTCTGATGATGGTTTTAAAGAATATGAGTGAGTTTGTGTGTGTGTGTGCGTGTGTGTGTGTGTGTGTATTGGGGGAGGGCAATGGGGGAGGTGTCCTGTGAGGGTCCTGGATTGAGCTGTAATCCTTTCGCCCTGGTTGGAAATGACCCTGCGCGGTCTGCCGCAAACAATATGACAATGAGAACACACACACGCACTCATCTGCATTGTTTTAGCGGTGACCCTGCTTACTGTAAATGTTTTTACTTCGTCATGGGCAAATGCCTGCAGCACAATCTGGCTGATGTACTGCAACAGAAGGTTGGTTCTTTTTGTGGACTAATGCTTCACTTCCACTTTTAAATAGCGAAAGTGTGTGTGCGTGTGTGTGTGTGTGTGAGTGTTAGGAGTAGATGTCACTGTGTATCTGGTGTACTCTCCTGGGGACAATATTGTGGGTGTTAAGAGATGCAGTGCAAGTTTAATCATAGTCAGCCTGTTTTTGTTTTTTGTTTTTTTCCTCATCAGGGAGCGAATACGTACATGCCGCCTCCTCTGCAGCAGATGTTAAATATTTTGACTGTTGTCCTCGCGTTTGGTACGAGCGCACTTGCTAAATGTAATATTCCGGTGCATGTAGACAGTAACAGCCGTCTGTGCATCTCCCACGCAATATCAACATTCGGTTTACTGCCTCGTGTGAAATAACAAACTGTGGTCTGGTATGGTTCCACTTTGTCGTTGATCACCGATTCGGCGGCAATTTATCGAACAGGACGTAAGGTGCGGGATATTGGTGCCGTCAGTCGTTGAGATAAGATGTTAGTTTGTTGTTTGACCAAGCTCGTAACTCAAAGTGCACGTTTCTCAAAACAGGTTTCCAAGGTCACGACCTTGTAAGTAAATTCCTTTTCATAGAGTTTTCCTCCCCACCCTAGAAAGCGTCTTATTGTGGATCTAAAAAAAAACAAAACAAAAAAACTGCATATTTTGCCTTGAACATTTCCGGTTTATTTATTTTTTCAAGCTGCCACACCTCCCCTTTGAGAACAGATGCTCTCGCAAATGGCAATGTGTTCTGCTCCAATATGCACCCGTCCTATTATTTACACGTTCAGTACCATATTTGTCCGATAAAAGCAACCCACTAAAGACGAAACGTTTTAATGAAGGGGGGTACTCAAAAGGCATCGACCTGCCCCCGAGGGTGTGAACATTTGTCCGGTTCAAAATCAATAAATACTCTATTTGTGCACGCACACCACTCACAAAGCAATATTGGCAGTGTGTCTGCTGTAGCATTGAAGTTCATTATTTCCGTTGGTCCGTAGAGAGTAGAACATGGCAGCTTGCCAAGCTGCGTGTTGCTGCCTGTTGTCTTGCTGACTTTCTTTTTTTTTGGGGTGTGGGGGTTCCTGCACTTTAACGAACACTCGTGGGTAACAGTGTCATGTTGGAAATTGCTTGCAGTGGCGACAGTCACATGTTAGCTATCACCTGTGGAACAGGTGCCTGAACGGGTTTTTGTTGTTTTGTTTTTTTTCATCGAGCACTTTTCTACATGGCTTCCTATGCTGTTCAAAAATGTACAGAATTCTTATTTTTACATTTTCCAACGGCGGTCCGGTGTTAGAATGGTTAGCGCGTCGTCCTCACAGTGCAGAGGTGCAGGGTTTGATTTCGGCTCTGGCCTCCCTCTGAGGAGTTTGCATGTTCTCCCCGTGCCTGCGTGGGTTTTCTCCGGGTACTCCAGGCCCTCCCACATTCCAAAAAACATGTGTGGCAGATTAGTGGAACACTCTAAAATTGTCCCTAGGTGTGAGCGTGAGCACGGATGGTTGTTTGTCTGTATGTGCCCTGCGATTGGCTGGCAACCGGTTCAGGGTGTCCCCCACCTACTGCCCGAAGGCTGGGATAGGCGCCTACTGCCCGAAGACGGCTGGGATAGGCTCCATCCACCATGCCCCGCGACCCTTGTGAGGATAAAGCGGATCAGAAAATGGATGGATGGATGGATGGATTGAATGATGGATGGATAAAGAACTTATTTGTTATTGTGCCCTATTCATCCCTTTAATGAAAACAGATGGCATCCCTGATTTTGTTAATAAGTCTGCCTCATTTGTTTTAATATGTGTGTTTACCTATAGTATGACCCGGACAATTCCGGCTTCATCAGTACAGAGCGCTTCAGGGACCTGTTGGCGACGCATGGCTCAGAGCTGGACCCCCACAAGCTGGAAGTCCTCTTGGCCCTCGCCGATGGTAACTCTGACGGAAAAATCTGCTACCAGGACTTTGTCAATTTGGTGAGACTGTCACGATTTCTGTAGTTAGACTTGTATGCCATCGTTTGGTCTGCCTGGTGGTCCATCAGTCACTTATGATACACAATGTATCTCTTAAACTAACAACAAAAATAGATTACCCGTAATACTGTTTCTCTAATGGTAGGGGAGAAACAAGATAACTTGATTAGCATGTTTGCATTGAGCATCTGTATTCCAAGTTCAGCTTTGAGATGTAAAGACGGCGTAATGGGAAATGAATTTCTGACAGATGATACATTTCCTCTCTTGCTTCGCACCTTGCGCCGCTTTTTAGCTTTGACCTTGAAACTGCTGCCTGCTGATTCTTGTTCAACGTCTCCCTTCAAGCAAACATCCAGCGCACCCCATACTTGGGCATTTGCAGTCAAGTCAAACATGATTCGTTCCAAAAGGCTGCTTGACCTTCAGTTTGTTCAAACTTTCCCCTGGAGTTAACTGTAACAGGATTTAATAATGATTTTTTTTCGAGGGATTTTCTTTAGGGGTTAGGTTTTAACTAATGTATTAACTTTTCGAGGGATTTTCTTTAGGGGTTAGGTTTTAACTCATGTTTTAACTTCCATCCACTTTCTGTGCTTCTAATATTTGCCTGTCACTTGACTTTGGAAGAAAGGTAGACATCCTGGGCAGTCCCTGGGTGATTGTGGCACCGATTGGGAATATATTCCATCCGAGAAAAGTCAGCTATGTGAAAAGATCCACAAAATTGCTGAACAAAATGCTTGACTGGAGTCACTCTGTTTCATTCAAGGTCAGTGTTATTGTTCATCCTCGGGACCACATTTTCCTGGGACCTTCTGGCAGAATACCGATTTGTTGCCTGATGACAATGTTTGATTCACTGCTCCATCCCTCTTTTTCTACCACCTCCTCCCTTCCACTTTTAAACTTAATTTCTTTATGGCATGCTCTCAAGCGTGCATCAGGTGCTTATCTCAGCTTCTGTCATACATTAAATTCAAACTTGTCCAAAAATACACAGCACCACTAGGTAGTCAGGTATTTTTTTCCCCCGCATGGAGGTGATGATGTGTTCATTTTAGTTACAATCTATCGCTCTAAAACATCCATCACACCTAACCAGATCCAACGCGTCAAATATTCTAGACAAAATTGCTTTTCTAATGGTACAACACTTGAAAGCTATAAAAAAAAAAAGAAAGACGTTTATAATGCAATCAAACACTGATGGACTGTACAATAATTGCCAAATCCTATCAGACCAAATTATTCCCAAAATGCTGATATCTGAAAATATACCCCGATGTCATGGAATGACATGGTGATGCAGCCAAAGAGTTGAATATGACGCCTTGTCGAGTACTGAATGGATTCTCTGAAATCTTTGTCTGAATCAAGACTGAAGTCATCATCTCATTAAAGTCTGCAACTATGCGCCGTTGTTGAGTCAGCTCTTTCTACGTGAAATGGATAAAAGTATTGAGACTTTGTGGGAATAGTTTGGAAAGGCAAGGCTACCATCATGACCACTATGACATTGCAGTAGTATAGGGTAGCTTTGTGTCGCGTGGTAGGGCTAAATGTCCATTTTTCTTTTCATTACTACGACTGCTTTTATTGGAAGTAAGGCTGGAACCAACATTTTTCAAAATCAATTCATCTGTCGATTATTTTGACAGTTAACTGATGAATCAGATTTGACAACAACTACGTATTAATGTCCAAAAGGAGGTTGACAATTATTTCAAATTCACACGGTCTAAAATCCGCATATCATTATTTGGTTACTGGTTTGCTCCATAACATGTTAAGAAAATAGGGGGAAATGTGGCTCATTGTTTTTCCAAGTTTCCAAATGTTTTATTTTGATTCAGTGAAATGCAAAGTTTTTTTTGGATTGTTTTGTTTTGTTTTTTTAATAGAAAGACAGGCATGTGCTTGAAAGCATCTCCATCCACTCCTGGCCTTTGAGTGTTTTGGACTATTTTTTTTTTATATATAACAATTTCCTCTTCTTTTTTTTTTTTTTTTAACTCAACTCAACTGTATTTTAAAACCGCCATCGCTGTATACAAAGTACTGTATATGGAGCAAATATCATCATCATCATCAATATCATCATAAAGCTGAATCATATACTCTTACACAGGGCCCTTGATCAACCCTTAAATTAATGTCATGTGACAGAATAACTTGTTTTACCACTTCCATTTGAGATTTTCTGCCGCACCTGAACCTTCGCTACCCTTATAACCAGTTTCCACGCGCTGGGGGGTGGGGGGGGCCCACAAAACAAAAGTAGAATTGATCTACGGTCCATGAAATAGAAATAAGAAGGTGGAAGGTGAGGCCGACTGCAGGAGAGAAGTGAGGAAGCAATCATTATGTTGTCATGGAGATTGTCGTTAAAGCACACGGCCAGTTCAGCCCAAAGGCACATTTACGAAAGTAGCACTGCAGAGCTTCACTGTTGGTGGAGCATATATCATCTTCGGCCATTAATTTCTACTTTGTGTTTTAAAAAAAAAAAAAAAAATCATAATTTTACAGAGTAACTATGAAAGCAATGGCATGGCTCCACTGTGTAAGACTGAGCTGGCCACCCCAATAAAAGGGACATTTGGGGGGTTGAACTCCTTGGAGGCAGACAGCGGTGAGGGGAAGGGATTTTGTTGGTTGCTAGGTGATGATAATGGTATTCTATAGTCTGTGTTGCCTGTTTTCGGAAAGCTGCGTCATCAGACTTTAGTCATACATTGAGTGGATTTGGAGAGTTGACGGAGGATGCTCCCTTCCAAACGTTTTGGAGCAGCGAGGCCAATTCTTTTATTTTTGATTCTTTTACATTTGGTCCAAAGAACTTTGATGAAGTGATACATCCTGAGTGGGTGATTAGCTTTGCGTGTCAGGAAGGAAGCCTGGGTTGCTTCCTGCGCAAAATCAAAAATCATTTATTGACTTGGTCAGGTAATTGCAAGGTACATATGAACTCAGACGACCATTCAGACTCACACTTAGACTGTCTCAGTGTGGGAACTCAACTCAGACTGTCTGCATCAAAGTCAGGCGAGTGCACTTCTCAGTAGGGTGCGTTAAATTTCGATTCAAATGTCCCTTGTTTCCAGATGAGTAACAAGCGTTCCAATAGCTTCCGGAGAGCAATCCTCCAGGGGGGCAGGCACCTAAAGGGCAGCAGTCTGCGGGATGAGGTCGGTCTGGGTCTATCCCAGCGCCTGGTCCGACACGTTGCTTATGAGACGTTGCCGCGGGAAGTGGATCGCAAGTGGTACTTTGACAGCTACAACTACTGGCCCCCTCCGTGGCTGATCCTGACCATCACCATTCTTGAGGTAAATGATCCAATTCGATCTTAGATACGAAATGTTCGAACAGTTGTTCTCAAACGTTTTACACCAAGTACCACCTAAAAATAAGAATAATTCAGGAAAAGAGCAAATACAATGATTTCCACACTATCGGTTACTATTATGGCGAATGTTTAATTGTTGTTTGACAATGACAACCACCTTGAAATCTTCACCCTCTTTTAATGATAATGTCACCTAGAAGCCATTTTCAGTCAGTCAGTGCCTCTACTCGGTCTTATTAATGTGAAGTGGGGGAGGGGGGGGGGCTTAGATAGCAGATGCATCGCCATGACAACAATGTTGGTCCACTGTTTTGTTTTTTGTTTTTCTTTAGCACCATATGATTTCTCCAAGTCTGTTAGTATTGAGGTTGCACAGCTTGATACTATTGACGGGCTCATCAGTCAACTGCTGGAGTTTGAGTTGATTCGATTTGTACAGTCAAACCTCCAAAGTGGAACTAAGTCTTACAAATTGAAGTTCAGTCGCCATTTAACTTCCTCAAAAGTCTAACCAAACGTCTTCATCATGTAACACATCAAGATCATGATTTCATCTTTTTTTTCTTTCTTTTTCTATGTGATCAAGAAATAACTCTACTGGTATGTTTTTCCGATTGATTTCCTTGTGATGTTCCGACAGAAAGCCATCAAATGGTGATCATTTTTGACTTTATTTTGGCTGACAATCCAAATGTTAAAATGTTCCACTTTGGAGGTTTGACTGGATCTTATTTATTTCCCCTTGTCTGTTGTCTGCTTTCACACACACCTTTTTACTTCTTGTCAGAGTTTCTTTCCTCAAAGTTGCCATGACTGATGTTTATAATTGGTCGGGTTGTCAAATAACTGCCGATGTCTGTATTTCCTGCCCTAGGTAGTTGTTTTCTTTTATTATGGATGTCACCTGGACCGCCTAGTTCTGCAGGTGTCCAGCCCATCATTCCTTAAGAGTCCTCTACCTTACCACCCCCAACTCCGGGCCCAGGCCTGGAGGTACCTCAGCTACATTTTCATGCACACTGGGTGAGTTGTATGGCAAACTACAACCACAACACAAAATCATCTATTCATTCATCCATCCATTTTCCAATCCGCTTGATCCTCACAAGGGTCACGGGGGGGTGCCGGAGCCTATCCCAGCCGTCTTTGGGCAGTAGGCGGGGGACACCCTGAACTGGTTGCCAGCCAATTGCAAGGCACACATAAACGAACAACATTCCGCACTCACGCTCACACCTCGGGACACTTCTAGCGTGTTCCATTAACCTGCCACACATGTTTTTTGGAATGTGAGAGGACCTGGCAAGATACCCTCTGGCATCCGTGTCCGTCCGTCATTAGCAGATCTCGCGAGACTGAAATTTGCGATCCGGTGACTTCAGAACAAGCGGGTTAAATTTAACTCCGGTGAGTCCGTGATATCAGTCGGTTTTGCCTTAGATTGGAGGTCTTCCCTCAGCGTGTCAGTTGCTGTTATCTTGCCCTGGAGATGCCCTTGTGTGATTACAATCAATGCCACCCCAATGCCTCCTCCCCCCGTGATCATTCAACCATCTGGCGATGGTTTGTCATGCACTAAATAGATTATTGGCACACTTGGTGGAAATTGTTTGCGTGTTTGTTTGCTGGGACGCTTTGCACTCATTCCTGCCGCCGCTCTTTGTTGTGTGCTCATCGCAGTCAAAACATGCCGCTTTTAAGCGCCACGTCGGCCCTATTTACTGCAGTTTGTCATTTATCCCTCAGCAAACATCAAGCAGAGCTGGTGCTTTTATTCACACGGCAAACACGAGCAAATGAGGGATCGGAAAAGAGAGGCGAGATTATTATGGCAGCTGCGCTTTTGGATTTTGGATACAAATGAGTGCGGGTCTGCTGCTTAAATGAGGTTTGGAATGAAGCGCGCTACAGCTCTGAAGGTCGCAGGAAATGTTTATGTCCTGCCTTGGTATGTGTATACACAGTGTTTTTTGTGTGGAAATAGATTTTTTTTTTTCAATATTGCTTGCACAATAACAAGCATCATGTTTCCTGAAAACACAAATATTTGACCATATTTGCACTGACTACAGTTCGAAGTGGAGAATTCGGATTTAGTACCATTAAACCGGAACAATATTTATCTATTTACGTGTACATTTAAGCCCTCAGTCATTGATGGGTTATTTTTCCTCTGACGTGGTGGTTTGTTCAAATCAAATAAGAGTCGGAATGTGGCCAGTAGGTCCGGATTCTTTTTCACAGACCATTTTACAAATGTTCTACTGTCAGGTCATTCTCACATTTGTTGCAATTATGACAAAATTGGATTTGGTCACTTTTTTTTTTTTTTTTTTTTTTGCAAACTCTTGCTTTCATGGTTGTTCATTGGGAACTTGTTGTCAAAGCACTTTTAAACTTCCTTATGGCATGTATTATTCCTACGGCTTGCCATAAAAATAGATTTATTAATGATATGAATTTATCGGAATTACAAAGGTGCTTTTGGAAAAACATTTTTGCAAAGAAAATAAATTAACATTACTTAATGGTAATAAAGTTTAACAAGGGAAGCAAGCCACATTAAAAAAAAACTTAATTAAAAGATTCTGCTTTTCGTTTGCATGTGTTTAAATTGCGCGGGAAAGGTAGAACTATTAAATGAAGAAATGTATCTGGTCTCCCTGCATCACACATATTTCCCCTAACACTAGTGGGTGTGGAACACATCCCCTACACTGCAGTTGATTAAACTGGTCAAGCATGCCCACAAAACGTTAGATACCCACTAATTATATTCCATTACCTTTAGCTTTAAATCCTACGTCTCCCTTGAGAGTTGACGCGTTTTATCTCCTGATTATTCTCTGTGTGTGTCTTCGTGTGCGTGTGTGTGATAGGATTGAACACCTGAGCCTGAACATGGCCATGCAGCTGCTGGTGGGAGTCCCCCTGGAAATGGTCCACGGGGCGGCGAGGATCGGACTCGTCTACGCGTGTGGCGTGCTGGCAGGTGGGCGGGCCAACAAGCACCGCATGAGTTCATCACATTAATGGACGATATCCATACGTGTACTACGCACCAAGACACACAGAAACAAAAACACAAGGTCTCACATTTCAAGCCCAATTGCATGCCCCATCTGTTTGATTTTCAGCATCACTTTCCGATCTTCTGTGTGTGTGTGTGTGTGTGTGTGTGTGTGTGTGTGTGTGTGTGTGTGTGTGTGTGTGTGCGTGCGTGCGTGCGTGCGT
>NW_017842060.1:7641032-7644146 GCF_001891065.2 Hippocampus comes | reverse complement strand
TGCGTGCGTGCGTGCGTGCGTGCGTGCGTGCGTCATCTGGACAGATGGCTCTGTGGGCGGTCTTTTGGGGGTTGAGGAGTTTCCCTCAGTACCCTCCCTTGACTTGTACAATCAAGCAGTGCCCCAAAAATCATGGCAAGCAGAGTTCGATCAAACCAAAAAGCAAAGAATACACTTAATAACTGGTTCGATCACAAACCCAACATGAATTTTCAAGTTTGAATGTCGCTATTGTCATTTTGATGAAGCTACTATCATCACATCATCCATCAACAATCACAGGCTATTGTTGTCTGGACGTCTGTGTGCGTGTCTTACCAAAAGTAGGGGAAGTGCGCTAAATGGCTAAAATATGAAATGCTGCATTCAGACTTGGATTAGTATTCATGCAAATTGTCACCGTTTCTGAATAACTCCCACTGTGCGGTTGCTCGTTTGCGATGTGTGAGTGCACGGGTCAGTGACAAGCCCCCCCTGTGGATACCAGCTGAGGTGGCCTATACAGAATTAAGCCCAGAGTGAAATGAGAAGGGAAACACAGCATAAATCAGACACACACAAGGCAGCTGTTTTAATGAGATATCGACCACCAGCGGAGAGAACGCGCTCGCTGTTTGTGTTTTTAGTTCGTTGTTGTCTGACCGCAGGTCATATTTCCTGTCAGACATCAACATGATCCAGTAAATATCAGCGTAAATGGGCCATCACATTTTCATGATCAGATGTTTACAAGTCAGTCATTACTACTGGATATTTTATCACTCATAGACATCTGAATTTAATAGCTAGCTATGAAATATAACGCTTGGTTAACGGACATTAAAAAGAAAATAATAAATCTCGTGTTCATTTGAAATGTCCCGCGACCATCCAACCTTTTTCGATAGCCCGGGTCCCAGGTCAACTGGAAGCAAACTCAGCTGACTGTGGGCGGGGTACCCCCTGGCCTGGTTGTCAGTCAACTGCAGGGTAGACCAACAACCATTTAAACTCTAGTCAAGTATGGATAATTTGGAGATTTCAAGAACTTCACGTGTGTTGTTTTATTCATTTATTCAGATCTCTTTTTATTTATCTATATTTTGCATTACTATTATAGTTAGTTCTATTTTTTTTTTCATGCGTTATTTTTTTTTGGATCAATAATAAAATGTTTCAAATGTTTTCGTATGATCACATGAGTGAGATTGTCTTTTAAAAAGAACATCCAAACAATCAAGGCGAGCAGACAGCAGCTCAGCTGGCACATAGACGGGGGGGAGAGATCAGGGCAGAGGTCATAGGTCACGTCATGAGTCATTGAGCGGTCAATGGCCCTCTTGGTACAACACACATTTGTGCCCTTTTGTGGGACTCAATGAACTTGTTTGTTGACAGCTGAGTGAAGGGTATAATCAAGAGACAATAACAATTAAAAAAAAAAAATGCTTGCTTTGCATGCATGCAATAGTGAATAATAAATTGAATTTATTTTTTGTTCTATTCATCCAATGAAAATCATATATTATGAAGATTTAATAAAGACAGAAAAATGCTTTTATGAAGGCCAGATTCCTACCAAATTGCCACATTAAAAAAAAAAAAAGATTGTTTCTTACCGTATGTATAACAGTATTCCGATTTCTTCAGGTGTTAAATTTGGGATTTGTGTTTTCTGTAAACTACAGTATCATCTTTAAAATTATAAACTGAAGTATGCACAGTAAAAAAAATTCAATTCATTCTGTCCTGACTTTATTATGAATGAACTACTGAGATAAATGACATTTTGCACCATTTTCTCATTTATTGAGATGTACCGGTATATTTTATTTCACTTTATAGTGTTTGGGGATGATATGACTAATTTGGTTCCAATTATTCTGCATACTTAAAAAAAAAAAAAAAAAAAAAACTCACTGATAGACAGCAATCGAAACAGAACAATACTACTGAACAAGTGCACCTAATGAAGCGTCGGGTGCACGTATAGTGCAATTCAGAGACACTGCGGTTTTGCACACTGCTGTTTCCAGGGTCAAAAATGAAGTCTGCATCACTCATCTAATCCAACACTAATTCAATTAGATTCAAATAGCTTAGCTCGCTAAGATCCTCAATCTTCTTTTTAATTACAAATTGGACGGCCCTTTATAGTTTCATTTTATTACAACCATGAAGCCTTTTCATGTCTGGAAGGGATATTGTATAGATTGCGTTCTATTTTTAAACTGGGCGGTTGAATCTACGCAGACTTTGAAAACTGCGCGAGTTGTATTATCATTTGTCTCACTTCTCATATTGTGTCTAGGAATATCCAGGTGAAGTTTTCTCATATGTGATGCGTCTGGTCTCTGCAGGGTCTCTTGCGGTGTCCGTCACTGACATGACAGCTCCCGTGGTCGGTTCGTCTGGCGGGGTGTATGCCCTGGTCTCGGCACACCTGGCCAATGTAGTCATGGTAATGTGTGTGTGTGTGTGTGTGTGTGTGTGTGTGTGTGTGTGTGTGTGTGTGTGTGTGTGTGGGTGTGTGTGTGTGAGACTCAGTGTGAATAGATGATTATCACATCCCTCACTGCACTTGATCATCAAAGCAGCTTCTTTTTGGGGCCCGGCAGCAGGTGTGGCTCCATCTGCGCATGCCATACATTCCATGATATTTTGTGATGGGAAAAGACTTGATTTTGGAGCATAATGTTGACTCTTTTACTGTTCATCCTGTCTTTTCTTTTCTAGAACTGGTCCGGCATGAAGTGTCAGTTTAAATTATTCCGGATGGCCATGGCTCTGGTGTGCAGTAAGTCCGCTTATTTTGGCTACCCAGCAACAAATATAACCTGAGATTTTCTGTAGTAGATCATCTTCGTAAATTAATCATTGGCTGTGTCTTCTAATTGAACAAATAAGTGCCTCCTTCCTCCCCTCGGAAGTCAAAAAAGTGACTGTAATTACGTAAAGTATGTATTTAAAGTATGCAATTTAACTCTTTCATGCATCCTGTACATAAGCTGTCCATGTGCCGTAATAATTATTACAATCTTCCTGACTGTGTGTATTTTTAAATTTAATTTACCGATAGCTCCCCCTTGATCCTGTAGTAAATTTTACATAGTAGTCATTTTTTTATATATATAT
>NW_017842060.1:7611533-7633105 GCF_001891065.2 Hippocampus comes | reverse complement strand
GACTTTTTGTTGTAGGGGAAGCAAAAAAGTGGGAATGGCTTTCATGCATGAAATTTTTTTCACACTAGGGGGTATTTTCGCCCATGTAGGTTTCGTTGTAGAGGAGTTTCACTGCATAGAGAGCTAGTTTTATTATTCAAATACCAATTGGACATACGGGTGATTTGACTTCCGAGCATGGTCAAGAAAAAAAATTAAAGCACCAACAGGGGCGACGCATGACGAGCTGTCAGCAACTTCTCACCACATTATCCCACCGCGCCCTCTCTCTCTCTCTCTCTCTCTCTACAATTATTTTTCTTCAAGCGATGGCTGCTGTCGGTGCCTATTCCCGGGGCCAAATTTTGGGCCCAGCAACGTCCCTGGACACCACTGTACAGATTTTTTTCATTTGGTGTTGTGCTGTGAAAGTTCTCAAGTAAAATGTATGCCTTGGCTCAAAAGAGGTTGTGAAACACTGTTTTAATTGACAGTTCAACTGCTTATTGAACTGTCTAAGAAAACAAAAAAAAAACAAAAGTTAGACATAAAGTCTGACAAGCTTTTGACAATAGCTGGCGCACAAACGAGCCAGTCGCCAACCAGATGATTTGCTAGTTTGTCATGTGCGTGCGTCACCAGGGTGGAAGCGAGCGGACGTTTGACGCAGGACAGACGCCAACTGTTTGCTTCTGCTCAAGATCATCCCGTCAAACCCTTGAAATGGAGACCGAGGTGATTGAGGCGGGGTAACCACTGAAGGGCGCGTCATTCATTGCCCCTAAGCCTCCAGTGCAGGCTGATCGAAGCCCTCACCTCCATGATTACAAAGGGGCCTCATGACATCAAATGTTGGCATGGCCGGCATTCCTGGATAACAAGCTCTTTTCAAGTGCGTGAGGAGCACTGTCAGAGCTGCTGCCTGTCAGGCGTCATCATCTCTGTTTGCCGACCTCTGTTATATTGCCCAACAAAACCAATTATGCGAAATGGAAAGGGCACAAACAAAGTAAACTGCCACTCTGGGGAGCAAAGACCTCCACCGGGAACAAATTATCCTGAAAGTCGAAGTCATTCCATGACCAAGGTCAGAACTCAATTTGCTCTCATATTAAAAAAAAAGAAATGTTCTCCATTCAAATTGTATTGCATAAAAAAGCAGTAAACCGTTCCAGCAACTCTGCAAAACAAAACCTACAATTTTTTTGTTACATGATTTTGAAAAACGAAAAATAGCATTGTTGTTAAAAAACAAACAAACAATCAAACACAATAAAAAATAAGGAAAATTTCTGCAAAAATATTGAATGGCCAGTCCGTAACCTGCATTTGAGAAGGCCTGCGTGTGTGTATATATATATATATATATATATATATAGTAATGTGAATCCCAATCTTTATTGAAAACAAAACAAAACATGTTTTTCTGTGTTTTTTGCACACATGCAGTGAGTGTCGAATTTGGCCGGGCGGTGTGGCTCCGCTTCTATCCGCCGGCCTTTCCTCCTTGCCCCAACCCCAGCTTTGTAGCTCACCTGGGCGGGGTGATGGTGGGTCTCACGCTGGGGGTGGTGGTCCTGCAGAACTATGAACAGCGGCTCCAGGAGCAGTCCCTCTTTTGGATCTTCTTCTGCGTCTATACCTTGTTTGTGCTCTGTGCCATATTCTGGAACATTTTTGCCTACAGCTTACTTGATGTGCGGTTGCCCCCACCACCGTGACACCAGGACCCCCTTCGTCCTGTTCCTCAAGTGGACTCTGTTTTCACCCACTTGCTGCATTTCTAGAGGAAGCCTTGCAATCCCTTCCCATGTAAAATCATGTGACCAGACTTAATCCTCTTCATCCCGAATAGAGCAGTATAAAAAATGTGAAGCCTCAAGGACATGTCTGCCCTGACTAGTGTGGTTTTGTAACAGTTGTATAATGACCATGTTCAGCGCAACTACATCGACCTTCGTCAAGGCCAAACTACTGACGAATGTGAAAGAAGTCAGTCTTGCAATTTTTCAACTTTTGTGTACTCTGCTTCTCCACACTGGAACGCCGGGGCTTGGAAGCGAACCCATGACCGATCGTGATACTTTTTTTTAAATTATTTTTGACTCAACAGTTGGGATTTTTAATGCATTTTTTTTTTTTAACTCCATGTACATGTGGACATAGTCTTTTGCTACACTCAATCCGATGGTGCCTACTCATGCAGCTTGGTAAATGTTATGGAACTGTTTTGTCTATAATAATAATAATAATAATAATAATAATAATAATAATAATAATAATAATAATACAAAGTCTGAGAGTTTTTCATTGCACATAAGTGAGATGCATTAGGCTGCCATGAGCTGCAACGATATGGTTAATTTCAAGTTCCTAGAGAAATGAAACGAGGGTAGTAGTTCCATGTTATCTGAACCTCATGCATGTGTCTGACTTTTTCTGTAACCACTGCACCAAAATGTGTGTCCACAGCACAAGCACAAGTGCCATTCATAATGCTAAACTGTCGGATGTGATGCCAAACTGTTGTGTTTAGAGATTGTGAATGTCTGCAATGATGTTTTTTGTTGATAATGGTCAACTACTATATCTGTATTATTCCAAAAAAATGGACAGAAGTGCACACGGGCATGGCTTTGATTGTCTGAACTGGTGTCAGTTCACACTCAAGTTTGTCATTATCCAAAAACGGGAAAGAAATCGATGCTCTGTCTGCCTCTGTCAAAGCATAATACCGTTTTTTATTGATTTGAGCTGTCGATAGTACTGTACTTTTAACCTTATATTTCTTTGGTAACTACTTCGCACAAACCTTGATTATCGTGTGTTTAAACACAGATTAACATGTTTCCTTTTTTTCTCTAAGATATTGGTATATAGTGTACATCGTCTGATCTATCTCCATTGTACTGTATATAGTATCTTGTATGCATTCTATTTAAAAGTGAGTTAAAACCCGTCTAGGTATGTATTATAAGGGTGGTGACACAACACTGATGGGTACTAATATTTTAACATTGTGGATATTTTGTAGATTTGATATGTACATACTGGAGTACATTAAACAGTTTTATACCGAAGCCAAACACTTGTCAATTTGTCAATATCCATTCATCCATTAGCGAAAGTGCATGTGGTTATTAGGTCAAAATCCGAACCTCAGAACTTTGAGGCGCTTACCAATAGTCCACCGTGCTGCCAATCATTCATTTTTTTAATAGCTAAAAACGAGGGATTACTATAGTCAAATTGCCATTGAACTGGTATTATCGCACGTCGAATAAAATAACCAATAATGACAGTGCCCTGCACAACTAAATTAGAATTATGTGACACAAAAAAGAAAAGGTAAACAAGCATAGCGTGCAAATTAATACAATATGGAAACTGCAGGGAAAAAAATAAAATGAATGAAACTGAGCACAGCATAGTGCACATGGAATAAACAGTGTTAACCGTATCAGTGTTTAAAATTGTTGACATGCAGTATAAATAAAATGTAGGACTGTACTGTATTTCCAACACCTTTCGCGCGATATTTGTCGCCATCAAGCGGAGTCTTGACGAACTGCGTGTAATCTCGCGAGTGGGGTCTGTCCTGGTTTTTCGCTCCACCCGATTTAGCGTCGTTACAGACGGAAAAGTAACGTACGATATTGTCAGAATACACTAATAATAATCTTTTGTTATCTTTTGTGCCATTTAAAATAAAAACTAAAATTATAGTACAGTAGTCAATAATCGTAAATTAATGGCGTCTGTCCTTTAATGTGACGTCACAACATGGAACGAAACCGATCGCTTCTACTTCCTGCGTTAGGCGCCATTTTCGGCGTTGAGGTTGAATAACAGCATGCTGTCGTCAACCAGATAATAAGAATTTAAGAGATTACAATTTGCTTTTCAGTACTCGTTGCAAGCATGGGGAGAAAGAAGAAGAAGCAAATGAAGCCTTGGTGCTGGTATCCGTTTGAATGGAAAAGCGAACGGCGAGGAAAAAAGGCGCAACATTTCGGAACTAGCCTGACAAAAGACAGGCCTAAGCTAACTCGGACGGTTTATCGATGTGTAAGGTACCAAATGCGGATTTAAAGTCTTTGTGTCCTGCCCAGGTGCGATATTTAGTAATGTTAATGTCAGTCATAAGTAGTTATATTGGTATAATTCAGCCTGATTTTCCTTTATCCATAAGTCAAACAGATGTCAGTGAATAAGTGAGCCTAGCCTGGCCGACTGTAATCAACACTTCGTCGATTGCTAGCGCTTTGACGGCGGGTCAGTGTTACGCTTCGAGGCAATTCTTACAAGATATGCTGCCTTAAAAATCGTGATGTTGAAACAAACATAACTGTTAAAAACGATGACGTGAGTATCTTTCTCGTTGAACAATGTGCTTTCGTTTGCTTTTACGTAAGTCGAGAACATTCCTTAAGTTTCTCCTCTAAGGTATTGCAATCGAGATTTTGACGATGAAAAAATCCTCATTCAACACCAAAAGGCAAAGCATTTCAAATGTCACATTTGCCACAAGAAGTTGTACACTGGTCCAGGCCTGGCCATTCACTGCATGCAGGTGGGTTGACCGTCAATCGCTTCCGATTGTACTTGTCTTCTAGTACAGAGAAGCTCACTTGGCATACATTACAGGTACACAAAGAGACTATTGACAGTGTGCCAAATGCGATTCCCGGACGAACGGATATTGAGCTGGAAATCTATGGCATGGAGGGGATCCCTGACAAAGACATGCAAGAGAGGAGACGGACATTAGAACAGAAATCTCAAGGTTTGTGCTCCCTTGAGCAATAAAATGCTTGATAAATTAAAGCTTGAACTACACAGTTTTAGACAGCTGATTATCAAACTAATTGATACATATATATTGAAAATTGGTTCATCGTTTAGAGATCCAGTTTCATTTAAAATGCTCCAAATTCTCTGAATTTCGGTCTCTTCGCAGTTAAAATTGAAGGATTTTTTTTTTGTAGTACTCCAAGAAAGCTTTCATGAATCGTTGTTTTGAATCAAAATAATACACGCGCAACCATCTGATTTTAATTTGGAAAACAATTATAAACATATTTGGCCATTTCCTGACATGTTATGAACTAAACAAGTAAATTGTGTATTTTTTTCACATTTGAAATAACTTCATTTTAGAATAAAAGGATAAGATAAAATGGCTTTTTCCCCCTCTCATTTATTGATCAAGCAACAAAATAATCAAAAGATTAATCAATTATTGAAATAATCGTTAGATAGAGACCTACATTTTATACATTAATAATTCCTTCCTTCAGATGGCAAAAAGAAAAACCCAGATGACTCGGATGAAGATGACGACGACGATGAACCTGGTCCATCGGTACCGCAGGTGGCCGGAGTGCCACCTCAGTCAGGCTATGCTGCACCCATGGCTCAGCCAGGAATTCCACCTGTTGCTGGGGGACCCGGGATGCCTCCCGGTGGATATCAAGGTTGGAGAGATCAAATTGAGCAGCCTGTGGCTTGCAGCTATCATTCCAATCACCTGGGTAAATGCTCTTTCCCCATCACCGTTACAGGAATGCCTCCAATGATGCCAGGTGTTCCACCCATGATGCATGGAATGCCTCCCATGCACGGCATGCCTCCAGGGTACCATCTCAGTCTTGGATTTTGTTAGATCGTACCTTCTATCATCAGATGTTTTGCAGTGCTTGAAAGTCCCTGAGAAAAGCCAGTTACTCAACTCGATGTCTTTTGCAGGATGATGCCAATGGGTGGGATGATGCCTCCCATGATGCCAGGCATGCCTGGTATGCCACCAGGTTAGTTGACTTGTAGGGAAGCAAGTTTTAACATGCTGTATTTCCTCAAATCGGGGCCTTTGCTCTTCCCCGTACACAAAACTAGCTTTGCAGGTGCCGCATGGCTGATTAGCGTTGTGGCAAAAGAACAGCCACTCCTCTAAAAGTAATTGATTATTGCCCTCATGGTAGCAAATAAGTGACACTTTTGACAAATATCGTTACCACGAGAGGAGTAGTAGTATTTTAACAGCAGAAGGCATGCTAAGGCTAAACTCCTCTCAGTCGTGAAGAGATGCCCGGAGTAAATGACTGATGCTTCGCTTCAGTTTTCCTGAAACAACGTGTGTTACAGCTAAGCGTAACCAACTCTCAACAGCAAATCAACAAGTGCATTGGGAGAAAATACATTACACTGCCACACACAGTATGCTCAGTTTTGTCATGTATTCAGCTCAGTATAGGTTGGGCATGATTTCCATATCATTGTATTCTGTTTTTATTAATCTTTAACACAACATCTCACCTTCATCTGAATTGGGTGTGTACATGTTGAGAAAATAAATGGTGTGTTCTACTTTTTTGATTTATAAGCATGTTCCTTTCCTGGGTCTCGCAGGGATGCCTCCACACATGGCTCCGAGGCCAGGGATGCCCCACATGACTCCCGCCCCCGCAGCAGGAGTCATACCCAGTCGACCAACGGTACCAGCGGCCCAGCCTGCTGTCACCAAGCCTCTTTTCCCCAGTGCAGCACAGGTTGGAACCCGACAATACATCCGCTTGCCTCTCACCGCCCGCACAATATATTTTCATCACCACTTCCATGAAAGTGTTTTATATGATTACCATGTGGAGGTTTTTTGAGTCAGGACCAGTTGACGTTTTCCAGCTTTCACTTATCCACATCTGGTCAACTCGTTTGCCCCCATCCCCTGCTTTTTTCAATGTTCAAATCTCTTGTGACGTGCCAATGGTGTCATCTCCTTTTCACCATGCTGCAGATGGGCACAGCAGCTGTTTCCTCTCCACCTGCAGACCATCAGTCTGCCTCCTCTCAGCCGCCCTTTCCTAACACCCCACAAGTACGCTCACAGATAGACTGTGGCTGCCATCTAGATGCATGTTGCTTCTCACACATACACACGCACACTCTAACTCTGCCTGAAGTGTCGTAAGCGATCGCTGATGGTGTTTGTACTTCTTCCGCAAAGGTAGTCCAGCGGCTACATTTGGTCACAGAATTAGCCAAGACAACCACCTGGCTGTTATCTTTGTTTCGATGCATGAGCTTTTTTTTAAACTAACAATTAGGGCTGGGCAATTAATCGAAATTTAATTGTGATTTCGATTTTGGCTTCTCACAATCGTAAAAAAAATTATAATAGAAGAAAAACGATTAAAGTGATCGTCAAGTCCAACATTTTCTTTCCAGTAATGTTCTGTGTGGCACTACTAGTGTAAACACGGCATTCTGATTAATATTGTGGAATATGAATTCATGGGAAGTCAGCTCCAAGCTTTTCTTAACCATAATCTGGTCTATGCAGCTCCACTAGCCCGAACACGACGTTCTGATTCATTTTGCAGAGTACGAATTAAGCAGCAAAATCCTTGCGTTTTTTTGTCCATCTCATGGGACGGCCATTTTGCCAATTGCTGTCGATTGAAAATGACATCATCGTTGCTCAGGGCTCAGGTACTGACCAATCATGGCTCAGCTTCAGAAAACATGTGAGCCACAACCAATGGATTTTGCCGCTTAACTCATATTCCATAACCGCAATATTAATCAGAATGCAGCTTCTAGACTGTGGAGGCACATAAGGACAACCTACTGTCAAAAAAATATTTGGGTTGACTTCCAACAGTATCTACCCGTTTTTATCCATCTCGGGGGCAGCCATTTTGGTTCTTGCTGCCGATGGAAAATGACATCACAGTTGTTCAGAACTCAAGGAACACCCAATCAAGGCACATTTTGCGAACAGTATGTGACCAAATTTAGAAAACAGGTGAGCCGTGATTGGTCGTTACCTGAGCTCTGAATAACTGTGATGTCATTTTCAGTCGAGTGCCAGTGGCAAAATGGCTGCCCCCCTAAGGTGGACAAAAATGATTGGAATTTGATGCTGAATTCATATTCCGCCAATGCAGTATTCGTTAGAATGCCATGTTTAGACTGGTGGTGCTTCATTGAACATATTCTTGTCAAGTAAATTTTGGGGTTGACTTCACCTTTAAAGTGCTGAACCGCACATTGTGTGTTTTTAAGTTCCTACATTGTGAAAGCACCCTGAATGCACCATGATTTTTGTGCTGTAAGTGTGTGACAAACGTGTGTGTTCTGGCTGAGCCAACATTAAGGGTTTTAATGACCCCCTGCTTGGAGTTTACTATAAAACTAAACGCACAACAAAAACAATTATACACATTGTATTTTTCAAGACAAGATACATTGTGAAACATTGCCACTGCTAGCAGTCAGTGTGAAATTTCATTGACAAACTAATTAAAAGTTTGCAAAGGTTTCTGTGATATTCCTTCAAATAATTAATATTCACATACAACCACTGGTCGTGACACATACAGACAGGAAATATAGCAATACTCAACAGCATAATTCTTCCAAATCTGTAAAAATGACTTATGTTAATAAAATTCAATCGCAACTTTCTTCTTTTACTCTTTTTGTCTTAATGTAAGCGTGTGTCTTCATGCATGATGGCACCACACTGCCCCTAAAAGGCCGAGGCACGCACAGCAGGTACAGCCGGTATTTATCTTTTGCTATTATTTAATACTTTGATATTTTGCTTTGTTTTGTGGCTGTTGTTTCATTTAGAGTTGAATTTTATTAGTTGAATAAATATATATATTTTTTAACTCGATGAAGAATCTTGATCATTGTAATTTCGATATCAGACAAAATCTGGATTTCCCCCTCCCACACATAATCGCCCAGCCCTACTAACAATGATACACAGCGACAAAGTGTCAGTCTGCATCATTTTGCCCTCTGTAGACATGCATGAGTTGTCTGGGTTCGAATACGCAATGTGTATAGTGCAGTCAGTCATTGTATTAAAATTAAAACCCAAAATTCAGTACAAGGTAGGGTTATGCATTATAATTACGGTGGACCCCTGTTTCTTGTGGGGGAAACATTCCAGACCCACCCACAATATGTTAACATCTTTTGATAGTCGTGCAAAACCTCCCATGTTCAGGATTTTCAGATTGGCGAATTCACTTTGGATGATGAGAAAGGAGAAGGATGTTCTTATTCAGACCAGCGGCAAGGTAATCAGGTTCTGAGGTGCCGCACACGTGATCTGCATTAGATCAGATTTCAGTTTTTGCACTCCTGCCATCTTCTTTTTAGCTTTTCCCTACCACATGCTTGAAACACAGTCTAAAGTTGTTAAAAGATACAAACTCAGTCTTTCCTCACTTTATCGCCGACAATAAATTCGAGACGATTGTGTAACTTAATTTTGAGGAAATTTACTTTCAGTTCTCCAAATAAGAGACAAAGCCTCCTAGCTTCCAAGGTGTCTGCCACTCCCTGTTGTCATTTTCTCTTAAACTGACACCGTTTGAAAGAGAATTTCAACCATGTTCTAGTTCACCACCGAAATGTTCAACCAAACCATAAAAGTCTGCTAGTTTAATGCTGCCTTAATGTGAAGTGAAATTGACAGACCAACATAAATTAGCAGATGTTAGCCTTTGTAAATGTCAAAAGAACGGCTACGTCAACAGCCACGGTGCAGCAACACAAACCAACAGCATAAAACAATCTTCACGAGCGTAGCTGTGGACCTTCTATTATGCCTTTCTTGCACCTTTTCACACTGCAGCTACATCCTTTAGCAGCGGTCTACAATGCTTCCCGGTATGTTGCAACACAACAGGACGACACTACACTGAATTTGAGCAGCGAGCGCTAAATTTGAATTTGCCAGGTATGCCGCAGTAACCCATGAGAAACAATCACTGCGATAAGCAGAAGCACAGGCACGAACCGCGAGGCAGCGGGCCTTCACTTGATTGCATTTCCATTCCGAAAGTCGGGATGGATTAGTTAAAGTGCAGTTCAGTGTGTAGCGGGTCGCTGTCGTATGTTCCACTGTTCATCTATCTCTTGTCCACGCAGGCCCAGCAAAGCGCTTCAGGAGCCGCCGCAGCAAATCCCCACAGCGCCACCGCGGCCTCCTCCGACCCACCCAAAGCAACATTCCCTGCATATACCCAACCCTCTGTCTCTTCCTCCGCTTCCACTTCCTCCTCTAACCCCTCTAGCAGCACTGTGGCCAAAGCCCCGGCCACAGTGCCCACTAAACCTGCCACCCTCTCCGCCACGAGTGCAACTAGTAAGTTGATCCACCCTGATGAGGATATCTCGCTGGTAAGTTGCTTGAACTCTCTTTTTTGCCCTTTCCACAGTAAGTAATGACTGATGCATATAATGACATTTTCAATCAGTGGAGGGAAGGAAGGCTTGCGAAGTATTGTTCATTTTAATGCATGCTAATCACAGCGTTAATTCACACACTCTTATCTAGACAAAATTCTAAATTCGTAGATTGTTTCTCTTGTGGCCATGTTGGAAGAGCAACCCAAGCTTGCATAGCCTCAGTTGTGTGCATTTATGGACATTCGTCATTGTGCTGTAAAGGGCCACAGCAGTATTGCTTGAAATCTAAATCGCTGCTCTGTTTCTTGTCACTGACCACAGGAGGAACTGAGGGCCCAGTTGCCCCGTTACCAGCGTCTCTTAGCCAGGACGGCTCAGGCCCATGCGGCTGCTCCCCCAGTGGCAGCTGTCGGCGGCATGATGGCCCCGCAGCAAGGCCTGCCACCGCAGCAGCCTGGCATGAGGCATCCCATGCATGGTTAGGAGACAACTGCTTTTAACACACACTGGAGTTTCAAAGGTCCAACGCAATCTGTTGCGGGGCCCACGTCTGGATTTAGAATCCAGTTTTTCAATCCATGTCAATTACGGGCGTCAGCCGTTTACAATGGTCATGACGTTATGAACTAACTGCACGAACTGGTTTGTGGAGTGATTGCATGTATTTGGCCACGTGGCACAAGAAGCAACGCTCAGTGTTTTTTTCTCTCCCCCCTTCCACCACTACTACTTGCTGCTGCCCACCAAGCATTGACATAAGAAGTCCTATAAAATTTGTCATTGATAGAATTTTTTTTTCCTTTTTTCCATTTGTCTAAAATGATGTGGTTATTTTGGAGTGAATAATTAAATTAAAAAGTACCTTAAAAAAGATGAAAACCAAATTCTTTAAATATGTTTCATTCTCAATAAAATATTTATTCTCCCCCCCCTTCCCCAATACCCAAATGTGTCCTCTGTAGGTCAGTACGGTGCCCCCCCACAGGGCATGCCAAGCTACATGCCTGGAGGGATGCCTCCATTCGGGCAGGGTCCTCCTCTGGTGCCCTCTTACCAGGGAGGCCCTCCCATGGGCATGAGGCCTCCTGTCATGTCTCCCGCTGGGCGCTACTGAAGCGGCAAAGCATCCCCCACATTAGGTTTGAGGTTCATACCTTTCTCTCATCCTTGTACATTTTCAGACCTAAGAGCAGTAAAGCCCGCAGTGGCGAAGACTTAATTGTTGTTGGCAACACATGGACATTTCATGTAACTACACAAGTTCCAGACTGCTTCAATTTCTTTATTTGATCACTTGTGAAGATAAAAACTCTTTCCCCTCGTAGGTTTCACTCAGGTTCTTAGGGGTGAAGTGTGTTAAAGTCATTCATATTTCTGTTGAAGCTGCTGGACTTACATGAACGTACCAACCCCTTACAAAGGCAAGTTTATCCTGTAAACCATTCATTGATTTGTTTTTTTTTTTTTTGTTTTTTTTTTTTTTTCTTTCTTCATTTATTTTGTAGATCACTGGCGGCCCTCACAGCATGCTTAGGTGCTGTTGGACTTGCGTCCCCAACCTTGGTTGGTGAGGGTCTTCCGGTGATGATTCCAACTTTGTAGTGTTACCGCTCTGGCTCATGAGTCTAGGTTTCTTCTTATTTCAGGTTTGTTTTAATATTTCCTGCTTAAAAAAAGGGGTCCCTGTGTGCATCCTTTGTAATGTTTTATCAAGCTGTTGTAATAAAATCCACCTTAAAACTGCAGTGCTGGTTTGTTGTGACGTGCGTGAAGGTGAGTCACAAAGGTTTGTACCAAGTTTTGTACGTTTGATACGCAACACAAAGTTGGCCATCACTCCCATTTTGGTGTCATCCGTCAGAATGACATCGTATTCCAAAAGCCTGAATATTGTCCTAAACCAAAGGCTCTTGGCCTTGAATGAAGATGGTCAACTTGTGGTCCCTAGCGATGCATGATAAAACATCTGGAGAGAGATAGCGATAGAAATGACTTGAAGGTGTTCGGTTTGTACACACACTTTGCGCTTTATGCCGAATGCCAGTCACACCCAGTAATACAGGAACTGCAGCAAATACCAGCTAGTACATCCTTGGTTGGAGGGTGCGACCGTATTTACCTGGCCTAGCCAAGAGAGCACAACAAATGGCCGTTTCCAGAAAAGATTTGCACCTAGCCTTATTTACTGCAGTGTGCGTATTTCAGGGTACTAAAATGCTTCCTTGTTCGTTTGTCCTGTTAGCCACCTGTTTTCTGTGCAGGCGTCTGATCAGGTTGGTTAAGTTCTTCAGGACTTTGTCAGTAAATAATATGGATTAAAAAGCTCCCTCCAATCACTTAACTGCTTTGTATCTTGTTTGTCTGTAGCACCTCCCACTCCACTTTTCAGCCTTGTACCCACTCAGCTGGCGCTACAGGCCTTTTAAACCCAGTAAGTACCCGCTGTTCCTTGTACTGTGGGTCTGCACTGTCCAACAACTGTATTTCATTTCATAATGCTGTATGATTCAGACTTGAATAGGCCGCACAGATGAACTGCTAATTCACATTAACTGTACAGTCACGCAATGGACTTGCATGGTAAGTAAACAAAAAAAAAAGAACGGCATTATACTAAACCATTTAGAAGTTTAAAGGATGTATTAAGAGTGCAATGCCAATTTGAAAAGTATTACACAAGATGCAATTAAAAACATGAACGCCGCTGGAGGGCGTTTCTGTGTGATGTCAGTTTGAAAGTTGAACGTGACTATATGACCTTGATGGTTTCATAAATGTCAAGCGTTTTACATGTTGAGGCATACTACAATATAATTAGAAATATGTATCGAAACCGTTGTTTTGTGACGTTCACAAATAAACTGAAAGTGATTACATTCTGCCGTGTGCTTCGTAATTCTGGCCGTTGATTCAATACATTGCCATCCAGTGGAACACGGGTGGTAGTACAACCAATTGTTTATGAATTCTGCTTACCGCATGAATACTGTACTTTTCGCCCAAACATTAGGAGTTAGTCACCCAGATTTGACCGAGAACCTGGTTTAACATTTCGGGTAATTATATAGCAATTGATAACTGTGTTCTATACAGGAGACAGTGGAATGTAAGAAGAGGTCATTTGACTGCAGAATATATTTAACCAACTGTTGATTCCATGGACTTTGAGTGCCTTTGTGTTAAAATCAATCTCCAAGAGAACATACGGCACATGGGAAGTATTTATACACCCCCGAATGCTCCTGCACAAACAACTGAATGTATCCTGTCTACAATTGCTGTAATTCCGTCAGTCTCGTTATTAAAGTTAAACCATCCCAACTGTTGGTTTCAAATTAATTCACAATCACATTTTAAACTGGGGTTTAAAATTCTTGTGCAACAGATTTAAATTTCAACTTTCTTGTAGAGTGCAAATTAAACAGGTTTAAATGTAATTATTTCAAACTAGGTTAAAAGTTTGGTGCATCAGAATTTAAACCATGATTTAATCAACCCTAATCCTATAACCCAAACCCCAAACCTAATCTGATAAACCAACCCTAACCCGAATTTTAAACCAGCCCCTAAACATTAACACCAACCCTAACCGGACCCTGAAACTCTAACCCAACATTAACAGGGTTCCCACGGGTCCTTAAAGTTCATAAAAATCCATTTTAAAAAAATTAATAAAATTATGTTCTTAATTGCCCTTAATTGTCAGGCAAAGCTTCGAAAATCAATAAAAATCCTTTAAAATTAACCTGTGGTGTGTATTTCATTTGTGTATGTCATTTTCCCCACCCTTCCAATAAATAGTTTTGTCAGAAAATGTGCCTGGCACCCTTCCCCTCAAGCCCTGCTGTCGGGCTACATACCTTCCTGGTTGCTGCTCTGCTTTTCCTGCCGCCGTCTGTGACAGGGTTCCCACTCTTAGACTTGTTTTTTATTTATGGACCTTTTAAGGGCTAATTTAGCCATTTTTTTAAGGACTTTTTCTCCATTCAGCAGGAGATTTGCGGTGAATTTAATGAACGGAAAGCCACATTTCACTGAGCTGGTGTTCAAATCATTGTTGCCAATGTCCTGTTAGCCACCTGTTTTCTGTGCAGGCGTCTGATCAGGTTGGTTAAGTTCTTCAGGACTTTGTCAGTAAATAATATGGATTAAAAAGCTCCCTCCAATCACTTAACTGCTTTGTATCTTGTTTGTCTGTAGCACCTCCCACTCCACTTTTCAGCCTTGTACCCACTCACCTGACGTTTCAGGCCTTTTAAACCCAGTAAGTACCCGCTGTTCCTCGTAGTGTGGGTCTGCACTGTCCAACAACTGTATTTCATTTCATAATGCTGTATGATTCAGACTTGAATAGGCCGCACAGATGAACTGCTAATTCACATTAACTGTACAGTCACGCAATGGACTTGCATGGTAAGTAAACAAAAAAAAAAGAACGGCATTATACTAAACCATTTAGAAGTTTAAAGGATGTATTAAGAGTGCAATGCCAATTTGAAAAGTATTACACAAGATGCAATTAAAAACATGAACGCCGCTGGAGGGCGTTTCTGTGTGATGTCAGTTTGAAAGTTGAACGTGACTATATGACCTTGATGGTTTCATAAATGTCAAGCGTTTTACATGTTGAGGCATACTACAATATAATTAGAAATATGTATCGAAACCGTTGTTTTGTGACGTTCACAAATAAACTGAAAGTGATTACATTCTGCCGTGTGCTTCGTAATTCTGGCCGTTGATTCAATACATTGCCATCCAGTGGAACACGGGTGGTAGTACAACCAATTGTTTATGAATTCTGCTTACCGCATGAATACTGTACTTTTCGCCCAAACATTAGGAGTTAGTCACCCAGATTTGACCGAGAACCTGGTTTAACATTTCGGGTAATTATATAGCAATTGATAACTGTGTTCTATACAGGAGACAGTGGAATGTAAGAAGAGGTCATTTGACTGCAGAATATATTTAACCAACTGTTGATTCCATGGACTTTGAGTGCCTTTGTGTTAAAATCAATCTCCAAGAGAACATACGGCACATGGGAAGTATTTATACACCCCCGAATGCTCCTGCACAAACAACTGAATGTATCCTGTCTACAATTGCTGTAATTCCGTCAGTCTCGTTATTAAAGTTAAACCATCCCAACTGTTGGTTTCAAATTAATTCACAATCACATTTTAAACTGGGGTTTAAAATTCTTGTGCAACAGATTTAAATTTCAACTTTCTTGTAGAGTGCAAATTAAACAGGTTTAAATGTAATTATTTCAAACTAGGTTAAAAGTTTGGTGCATCAGAATTTAAACCATGATTTAATCAACCCTAATCCTATAACCCAAACCCCAAACCTAATCTGATAAACCAACCCTAACCCGAATTTTAAACCAGCCCCTAAACATTAACACCAACCCTAACCGGACCCTGAAACTCTAACCCAACATTAACAGGGTTCCCACGGGTCCTTAAAGTTCATAAAAATCCATTTTAAAAAAATTAATAAAATTATGTTCTTAATTGCCCTTAATTGTCAGGCAAAGCTTCGAAAATCAATAAAAATCCTTTAAAATTAACCTGTGGTGTGTATTTCATTTGTGTATGTCATTTTCCCCACCCTTCCAATAAATAGTTTTGTCAGAAAATGTGCCTGGCACCCTTCCCCTCAAGCCCTGCTGTCGGGCTACATACCTTCCTGGTTGCTGCTCTGCTTTTCCTGCCGCCGTCTGTGACAGGGTTCCCACTCTTAGACTTGTTTTTTATTTATGGACCTTTTAAGGGCTAATTTAGCCATTTTTTTAAGGACTTTTTCTCCATTCAGCAGGAGATTTGCGGTGAATTTAATGAACGGAAAGCCACATTTCACTGAGCTGGTGTTCAAATCATTGTTGCCAACGGAAGGGCACATCTTTATTTTTCAGGGCAATCAGCTAACCCTTTAGTCGACATACTGTATGTCAAATTGGATCGAAATGACCCGAAGTGATCACGTGATCGTCATCGGAACTGATCGGAGACGGGAAAAGCAGAGCGGGAACCAGGAAGCACAATTAACATTTTTTTGGATGGATTTTTATGAACTTGAAGGACCCATGGGAAGACTGTTCACGACCTGCCTCGGAGTTGAATGGTAAGTGCGTCCCCGTTGCGCTGCAGAGGTGCAGGGTTCGAATCAACCTCTGGCCTTCCTATGCGTACGCAAAAAGGTGCATGGCTGTGCATTTTCTGATCTTCTCTGCACAACCATTTGTGCTCACACTCACATATATGGACAATGTGAATTGTTACCTGACTGGTAGTCGAATGGTTAGTGCGTTGGAGTTCCACTGCGGAGGGGCAGGGTTCGATTCCAGCTCCAGCCTTCCTATGAATTCTCAAGAACATGCAAGGCTGTCCATTTTCTGATCCTGTTCGCATTCAAAATTCACACCAACGGACGATATGGAGGATTCATTCCGTGCCTGGTAGTCGTTGGTCCCGCGCTGCGGAGGTGCAGGGTTTGATTCCGGCCTTCCTGTGCGATCTCAAAAATGTGACCGGCCAGCCGTTTTCGATCCTCTTCTCCACACAACTATTCGCATTCACCCTCACACCAAGGAACAATTCACAAAACGCCTTACTCTAGATGGTCGTTTTTTTTTTTGGCCCAAAACACCTTACAATTCATGGTCGATTTTTTTTCGGCCCAAAACGCCTTGCTATATTCACTAACTACACATGGTCATTTTTTTAGTCGTTTTTTTCGGCCCAAAACACCTTACGATACGTGGTCGTTTTTTTTTTCGGCTAAAAACGCCTTACTATACATGGTCGCTTTTTTCGGCTAAAAACGCCTTACTATACATGGTTGTTTTTTTCGGCCCAAAACGCCTTACTACACATGGTCATTTTTTTAGTTGTTTTTTTCGGCCCAAAACACCTTACGATACGTGGTCGTTTTTTTTTCGGCTAAAAACGCCTTCCTATACATGGTCGTTTTTTATTTGGCCCAAAACGCCTTACTATACATGGTCGGTTTTTTCGGCCCAAAACGCCTTCCTATACGTGGTCGTTTTTTTTCGGCCCAAAACGCCTAACTATACATGGTCGGTTTTTTTCGGCTAAAAACGCCTTCCTATACGTGGTCGTTTTTTTCGGCTAAAACGCCTTATTATACATGGTCGTTTTTTTCGGCGAAAAATGCCTTACTATACGTGGTCGGTTTTTATTTGGCCCAAAACGCACTGTACATGGTCGGTTTTTTCGGCTAAAAACGCCTTACTTTACATGGTCGTTTTTTTTCGGCCAAAACGCCTTTCTATACGTGGTCGTTTTTTTCGGCACAAAACGCCTTACTATACGTGGTCATTTTTTTCGGCCCAAAACGTCTTACTATACATGTTTTTTTTTTTTGTCCCAAAACGCCTTCCTGTACATGGTCATTTTTTTCCAGCTAAAAACGCCTTACTATACGTGGTCGTTTTTGTAGTCACTCCCAAAACACCTTACTCAGCACGATCGTTTTTTTCAACCCAAAACGCCTTACGTTCCCACGGGTCCTTAAAGTTCATAAAAATCCATTTTAAAAAAATTAATAAAATTATGTTCTTAATTGCCCTTAATTGTCAGGCAAAGCTTCGAAAATCAATAAAAATCCTTTAAAATTAACCTGTGGTGTGTATTTCATTTGTGTATGTCATTTTCCCCACCCTTCCAATAAATAGTTTTGTCAGAAAATGTGCCTGGCACCCTTCCCCTCAAGCCCTGCTGTCGGGCTACATACCTTCCTGGTTGCTGCTCTGCTTTTCCTGCCGCCGTCTGTGACAGGGTTCCCACTCTTAGACTTGTTTTTTATTTATGGACCTTTTAAGGGCTAATTTAGCCATTTTTTTAAGGACTTTTTCTCCATTCAGCAGGAGATTTGCGGTGAATTTAATGAACGGAAAGCCACATTTCACTGAGCTGGTGTTCAAATCATTGTTGCCAACGGAAGGGCACATCTTTATTTTTCAGGGCAATCAGCTAACCCTTTAGTCGACATACTGTATGTCAAATTGGATCGAAATGACCCGAAGTGATCACGTGATCGTCATCGGAACTGATCGGAGACGGGAAAAGCAGAGCGGGAACCAGGAAGCACAATTAACATTTTTTTGGATGGATTTTTATGAACTTGAAGGACCCATGGGAAGACTGTTCACGACCTGCCTCGGAGTTGAATGGTAAGTGCGTCCCCGTTGCGCTGCAGAGGTGCAGGGTTCGAATCAACCTCTGGCCTTCCTATGCGTACGCAAAAAGGTGCATGGCTGTGCATTTTCTGATCTTCTCTGCACAACCATTTGTGCTCACACTCACATATATGGACAATGTGAATTGTTACCTGACTGGTAGTCGAATGGTTAGTGCGTTGGAGTTCCACTGCGGAGGGGCAGGGTTCGATTCCAGCTCCAGCCTTCCTATGAATTCTCAAGAACATGCAAGGCTGTCCATTTTCTGATCCTGTTCGCATTCAAAATTCACACCAACGGACGATATGGAGGATTCATTCCGTGCCTGGTAGTTTATTCGGCCCATACACAAATGAAATGAACACCACCACAGGTTAATTATTAAGGATTTTTATTGATTTTTGGAAACTTTTCCTGAAAATTAAAGACAATTAAGAACATAATTTTACAACTTTAATGGATTTTTATGAACTCGGAGGTGCAGGGTTTGATTCCGGCCTTCCTGTGCGATCTCAAAAATGTGACCGGCCAGCCGTTTTCGATCCTCTTCTCCACACAACTATTCGCATTCACCCTCACACCAAGGAACAATTCACAAAACGCCTTACTCTAGATGGTCGTTTTTTTTTTTTGGCCCAAAACACCTTACCCGCAACAAATAATGCCTTCAGTGATCTGATTAGTTGAAGCTTTCATACACGTCCAATCGCAGGGCTGTTTACAAACGGAAAACGGAGAGACTGTTCGGGAGAGCTCGTGAAAACTCGACGATAAGGTACCTGACCGCCCCTAAAATTTTCTCAACGGATTTAGACGATTCACAAAAATGATCAATTTAAGAAATAAAACGGCGGATTTCCGCGGATCCGCGGAAAATTGCCATGTATGTATACATGGTCGTTTTATTCGGCCCATACACAAATGAAATGAACACCACCACAGGTTAATTATTAAGGATTTTTATTGATTTTTGGAAACTTTTCCTGAAAATTAAAGACAATTAAGAACATAATTTTACAACTTTAATGGATTTTTATGAACTTTAAGAACCCGTGGGAACCCTGTCTGATCAGTTCCAATGATGATCACGTGATCATATGTCAAATCAAGGGTTAGCTGATTGCCCCTAAAAATAAAGATGTGCCCCTCCTTTGGCAGTAATGATTTGAACACCAGCTCAGTGATATGTGGCTTTCTGTTCATTAAATCCACCGTGAATCCCCTGCTTAATGGAGAAAAAGTCCTTCAAAAATCACTAAATTAGCCCCCAAAAGTCTTTAAAAGGTCCAAAAATAAAAAGCCAGCGGAAGAATGGGAACCCTGTATTTCAAACTACGTTTAAAGTTTGGTGCATCAGAATTTAAACCATGATTTAATCAACCCTAATCCTATAACCCTCACCCCAAACCTAATCTGATAAACCAAACCTCACCCGAATCTTAAACCAGCCCCTAAACCCAACACAAACACCAACCCTAAATGGACCCTGTAACTCTAACCCCAACACAAAACTAACCCAACATTACCCCCTTCCCCAAACCCTAGTTCAACTTAACGTGTGCTTTTGTTACCTTGTGGGAAATTAACATTTATGTCTATATGCTATAAACCCTCGAAAAAAATTTGCCTGACAGACGTCATGAATGCAATTTGCGTTTATTTTCTTTATGTACGCATCGTGTCCAAAGTCACTCCAACACCAAACAGCTTTTAAGTGCACTTGCGTGTAAAAACTTGAACACAACCTCCATGAATCTCTTGAATGAGAAAAAAAAAAAAAAAAAAAAAAAACAATTATTGGAAAGTTGCCAACATTTTGATGGCATCTTCTTTTACATTTAAAATATTCGTTTCAATTCTCCGATCCAGCTCATCCATGGCAGTTGAAAGCGTGTCATACATAACCTGGAAAAGGAAAAGAATGACTGAACCCAACCACACGCAGACATGCTGAAAATGTCGAGACTTTGTTTGCGGTCATACCTGAGCTTTCTTGGTCTCTTGGCTGCAGACATCTGTCAGGCTCTGGATCTCTACTCGCAGCTGCTGATTCTCTCGAGACACCTCTTGGATTTTGTCCGCCTTTTCCTCACGTTTCTGATGTATTTGGTTACACTGTCTGGATTCAAGTTCAACCAAAACACAATGCAAATTAATTTGGTCCATAACAGCGAGGAGAGATGAGGTAATGTAAGAAAATGGGCATATTCATTTGTTTTCTGTAGACTGAAAACTTTTGGGTTTGACATAAAAAATGGACAAGAGACAAAGGAGCAAGTCTTTCTTTACCTCTGTATCAGATACACAACTTCGAAGAGAAGCAATAATTTGACGAAACACCCATATTTTAGCTGATCAAAAGAATCTGGGAAGATGTACGAGTTAAGCTACAAGTTAATAGTTGTATGGAATAAGACTTGATGTTGAGTCGCAAATCAAAGTTTGTGACCGACAGACATTAAACTTTTGTATTCCTTTTGTGATGCTTTTCCAGGCTTTGACCTTTGGGTTGGCTTGGCGCCGTTACTCCCTTCAGTTGCAAGACCCTGACTTGTTTTTTCCACAACAGACCGTTGATACTTTTGTTTTGGGCGCCGTCATTACTGAAAAGTCACGCTTTAGAAAGATTGGACCTCGACAATTGAAGCAAAGTACTCGTACTGCCTTTTTTTTAGGGAGTGCTTTGAATACGTCGTTGCCTCATTTTACAAGCAATGGCTACAAACAACTACAGTGAAACTCCTCTAGAACGAAACCTGCATGGGCGAAAATACCCCCTTATGTGAAAAAATCTTCATGCATTAACACAATTCCCATTCTCCTGCCCCCCATACGACGAAAAACCCCCTGTTGCGTTATACGAAATCATTTTGTCTGCTCCAGCCTCGCGAAGACATTCACTACAACGAAGTCTTATCCAACAGCGACCTCTACTGCTTCGTTCGAAAAAAGGCAACAGCAACCACCACACTGGTTTACATAGTGAACGATGTTTATTTCGGTCACAGCTGCGAGTTTCCTGGGCTCAACATACTCATAGCTGCTCTGCTATTGGCTTACCGAGCATCATCCTGGCCTCCGATTGGCCAAGAGGCCACATAGACCTCACTGTCTATGTGGGTAGATACTGAAGCTAGATCCGTAGCATCCGATTAGCTGCTCAGAGTAAATTGCT
>NW_017842060.1:7547253-7611331 GCF_001891065.2 Hippocampus comes | reverse complement strand
TAAGGTTTTTAGTCTTCGAGAGCTAACTATGGCCATCGAGGACTACGAAGCGCCCCGTGGCTGGCTTAAAAGTTCATTGCATGCCAGGAAGTATTTGTTATTGTTAGATTCAGACGAGGATGGACGTTGCATTGCTAAAATGGCTACAAAACGGACCTTTTGATGTCAAGCAGCTAAGACAAGAAGAGCTCTGATACTGGAAGAGAGGGTAAAAGTGATCAAAATGAAAGACGGAGCAAGCAAAATAAAAGACATTTTCCAAGAAATTGATGTAAGTGAAAGTGAATGCTGATCGCAAATTTCGCAATTTCTTTCCCTTTTTTTCTTTCTACACTGACAATATGAAGTGTCAAATAAGTGTGTGCTCATACTTATGTACTATTGGAAGAAAAATAGAGTACACAAACGTTTGTGTGTGCGTGTACACATACGTTTGTGTGTGTGCTTACATCTGAGATCAAATTTGCTACAGTGAAAAACCCCCTGTTGTGAAAAATTTCTTGCTGCAAACATGATTTCGTTGTAGAGGAGTTTCACTGTACACAGAAGACGCTTGGTGCATGAGAATCACCTCTAACCATTTAAAAATAAATAAATAATACATTTAAGTAGGAAGTTGGACTTGGTTTGTACATAAAACATTTTTGATAGATGCTGCACATGCACTTAATGGCGTCGGCTCATTGCAAAGCGGAGCTTGAAACGCAGGCCTACCCCAACACATTGTTGACATGTTGCTCCTTGTCCTCCTTCTTCTTTTGCCTGCGAATGTTGTGTTTGGCCTCCCTGTCCAGCTTCATGTCCAGAGCTCGCTTCAGCTGCTCTTCCTCTGTGCATAGGTTCTTCAGCTCCTTCTGTTTCTTCTCATGCTGGGAAATGAGCTGTTTATGCTGCATCATGCGCACAGAAAACAATCTTTTGGAACTCGCAATATCGTCAGTTGAAATGAATGGTATCCCTCGATACAAACAACTTGCTTAGGTTTCTATGTCGATACCTCCTCGTGCTGCTGCTTGCTGTCGCTCATGCTGATTTCAAGGTCTTGCAGCAGATTGTACATTTGCTGGATCTCCATATCGGTGCGATTCATTCTGTGGACCATGTTTTGCAGCTGCACTACATCCTCATCAGTTTTTCCCTAATATGAACACAATTCATGCTTGTCATACAGTACAGTCAAACCTCGGTTTTCGACCATAATCCGTTCCAGAAGGCTGTTCGAAAACCGATTTGTTCGAAAACCGAAACCACGCTCTTTAAAAAAAAAAAAAAAAAAAAAAAACGTTTATTGAACACGTCTGCTCACAATGGAAAGCGACGCGAGGAAGCATCACTTCCTCGTGTAAGGAAGGCAAGAGGAGTCAAGTGGTGCATTCAAGTGCGCTCAGTTTGTTCGAGAACCGAAATTCAGTCGTCACCAGAGGCATAAAAAAACGTGAAAGTTTTGGTCAAAAACCGATTTGGTCGAGAACAGAGATGTTGGAAAACCGAGGTTTGACTGTATATGCAAATATCAAATAGTTGTCATGGTAATGTCAAACTCGATTCGATATTCTCAGCGAAATAACTATTCACTCACAATCGAGCTTTTTAAGTCCTTGATATTTTCCCTCATCCTCTCCATTTGGACCTGCAGCTCCTCTGGTGACTCCACAATTTGAGACTTGAGTTTAGTGATTTCTTCCTTGATGTTGCTTACGTCCATCTTCAGCTGGGTCTAAAACAAAAAAAATCACCATTATTTCTGATCTAAACATTTTCAGTTGAGTACAGCCCCCCCCCATACCAGTTTCTGCGTTTTCTCTGCAATTCTTGCTTTCCACTCTGCAATTGTGTCGTTTTTAGCATTCTGAAAGAAGAGCACCAGGTTCATTTGACCTTGACCTTGACTGAGAACACGCTAAATGCAATTAGGAACACAGTTCTGGCACCACCTACCACGTCCTTGTATAAACGTGTGGTGTTGGTCTGCAGTTCAGAGAGGGCGGCTTCCAGCTTAGCGGCCTCAGCTTGCTGCTCCGGTGGGATAGTCCTAAGCAAGTGTAACAAAGTAATAGATCAGAGATCAGCGTGGTTCTCGCAAATACCAGAAACATGTCGCTAAAGTGTGTGACCCGTGATGTGCGCAAAGCATGTTTCATTCAAGACTTACGTCAGGATCTCAATTTTTTTTTCCGCTTCCCGGGTTCCTTTGGCATAAGTCTGTTGCATGTCCAAGGCTGCCCTCTGACAATAAACACAGTACCCGCGAGTCATTGTAAACACAAACCGAACAAAAGTATTGGTTACGTCCTCAGTTTAACAAAATACAGCAAAATAACTTCTCCAATGCTGGGATCATCAATTGGGATCATCATTTACAGCATGCTTTTGCTTTAAACTATCAAAATAGGCAATTCTCAATATTTCTTGGGGGGCGGCGGGATCAAATCGCAACTGTTGGTGAGTGGAGTCACATTCACTTTCCAAGCAAAAAAAACCAAAAACAACAACAAAAAAAGGCAAGTTAGAATACCACATACAAACTTGAGTTGCTTTGCCGACATGACATTAATCCTCTGCTTCCTGAATTGGAGAAAGTTCATGATGGCGCTCAAAATGGTAAGTGTCCGATGTTTCTCTGAAAAGGAAAAGGAAAATGATTTTCCGTTTCCGTTTCATAAATGTGCTGTGTTAAAAAGGGTGTTTAAAAAAAAAAAAAATTCAAATGATGTCTTTAAAACATACTTACTAGGTGCCAGGAGGTCATTGAGTGAGAAGTCATACACAAAACACATTGGCAGAAACTGTCGCCTAAAAAAAGAAGTTACAGTACAGTTGTCTGAGAACTAGAAATTCACAGTTGCGTATGACCACAATGGATCAAACCGAGTATCATTAAAAGTTGATCAGACTGTGTTTAGCGCACCACACCAATATTCTGATTATGCAACGTTGCTACTGTATGAAAGGAGTCAAAAAACTTCTCAGTTTGACGAAATTAATTGTGCCACACACTGTGAAGTTTGATATCAGAACAGAAACTCACATGCGAGCATAGACACTGAGGATAGCGGTGGCCCCCTCGTGGCACTCGGGATGCTGAATGTTTTCCACAAGTGGAACCTGTTGGAAAAATGGACAAAAAAAAAAAATTACAAAGTAGCAAGCTTTGCTTTAATGGGGGACGACAGAAAAGTGATCGTGTTTTCAGGGGGAGATGCTGAGTTTCCAAGGATTTGCACAATTTAAGTTAAACAGTCTCTAAACGATGACTCAATTTTAAAAATAACTTGACTAAAATCATTATCTATACACATTTTATTTCTGTAGATCTCAGTGTCCCGCCACTGATGAGCTAGTTTTAGAAGACGTGTGGTCCTGAGGCGCTACACGGTGCCTTTGGGCACCATATTGGTGTAGTGTACAACCTGTAAAATCCACGAGTAAAGTGATTGTTTTCATAACCGTTTGTCAAACTCTTTACCGTGCCCCGAATGACTAACAATCTACACAAACGTGACTTCAATGGTCCCCATGTCTTGGTGAAATAAGTAAACAATTTTTTAAGGGGAGGTGGAGATGCAGTGTGGAGAGTTTGGGGACAACTTGAAAAGGCATCATATGTGCAACGACATGAATAGCCAGTCAAATACGTCGTGTCACTGTGATTTGCGGTTATTTGTCAGGTCTGACCTTAATACTTACAGACGAATTAACTTAATTCCCAATTTATATGGAGGTATGATCCAAATGGAGAAGGGACATCGGTGTATGTGAATGAATCTGGTTAGCATTTACCTGTAAAACAGTACTTACCATGGAGTGACATTCAGGTCTGAAACGAAAGAGCTGATGCAACACTCTCATGTACAGTGATTGAACTGCTTCTGGCTGCAAAGAAGTGAATTTACAAAGTGACTTGGTTAAAAAAAAAAAGTTTTTAAAAAAAGGAATACAGTACAGCATTAAATCGGTTTTAAATTAAACATTCGCCACTAGACTCGAGATTCTGTATGCAAAAGCGTCAGTGTGAACCTAAGTTAAAAACAGCGCATAATTGTCGATTTCACAAAAGGAACTTAGCCCAACATTGTTTATCAGTTTTGTGTGTCGTTTCTTAGACATGACAGACTTTCAACTGACTCACTCGGGAAATTCACTGTTGACACGGGACGCTCTCCTTCATGATTTGTTTCGTTTGAACGTCGCTAATTGACATGGAGCATTTATGCAATTCCAAACGCCATTAAATGTAACCAAACGTAGGCCGTTATTCAATTCATGTGTACCATCAAGCAGTTCAAACGGAGCGGACATTCGGTTACCTTCGGAGAAGGCGCAAGATCGGTCTTGGTAAAATGGTTAGCCTCTTCGCCAGTAAGGACTTCTGTTCGGTAAAAGTTCACTACCACGTCCACAGGGTGGACGGGAACCGCATTTTCAGCCATTGTTGGTTTAGCTCGAGATCGTGAAAACGCAAGAAAAACAGGGCAACAGTATGCATAGACAAGCCACAGAAATGGCGCCTAAAAAAAATCGTATTTCTTCTTCGTCCTCTTCTTCTTTCGTTGCTGCTGCTCCTCCCTTTCGCCGCCTATCGTGTCGGAGAACTGACACCGTTTGTACACCAACACCGCATTAAACGCTGAATCGGTTGCTGTTCATTCAGTAATTTCTGGGCAAACGTTACTTAATGAGAAACATGTGGCGTGCCTTTTGATTTTATGATACATGTTTTAAAATAAAGGCTGTATCACAACCATATGTTGACGTCGCCGCCGTATTGAATGTGGCACAGTGGAGCTCTCGGCGAATATGCCCCATTCGTTTGCCGCTTGGGGACGGGACGTTTCTGATCGCGGGGTAAATGCACAGTGCCTTCACTGAACACGCTCCGTTGGAACGTGAATTTTAGCGGTATGGTCTCCGAACGTGAATCGAGTCGTGTGCCTCAAGAGGCACTTCGTGTGTGTGACTGCAGTGCCGTTATGTGAACACGACGAGAAAGTGAATCAGGATCTGAGTGACAGTTCCCTGAATCACTCCCTTCCTTCTCCATCAGACCACGCCCCGCCCTTCTGTTGTGAGTGCAACTTCTGTTCGCCAGTGACGCAACATCCCTCTCCTCTATTGTTAATCCTGCTATTTTTTTTTAGCAAATGTCCGTTCTCTAATTTGCATGAACATGTTTTCGTCGGGGAAAGCAAGTTGGCTATTTATTTCAGTCAATGAGGAAAAACTGTCCTCTGACCCTAATTGGAAAGTTGTGGCGTTGTGGAAGTGTAACGTGTAAGCTTGGTGGTCCCTGACTGGAGTTTTGGAGACCACAGGAAACTTTAATACTTATTGGAAGATGCAGCGTTATGATTTTATGCAGTGTTTCCCAAGAAAATGAGTCGATCTTCACTGCTATATTCAGCAAAGTATGCTTTCTTGGGTGATTTTGTCACCATGCTGTATTGTGAATGTCCTTTTGTTAATAAAGTGTTTATCTAAGTTTAATCTATATTTCTTTGAATGTGGAAGGAGGCCCAAATGAAATCCACACAACCACTGGGACAACATACACATTGCACACATGATGGTTGGGGCCTGGATTCAAACCCTGGATATCAGAACTGTAAAATGGGTGTGTTAACCGTGCGATCGCTATCACGGTATACAGCGTAATTCTTTTCAAGATAATGTTAATCTTTTACTACAATTGAGTGGAAGATGACAAAAAACATAACAGTGTAAGTTAAAAGGATCTTCCTCTTTTGTTCCCCTTGAGGTTAGAAGGCGGAGCTTCTCAAAGTCTTGGTTAGGGTCGTTCTTACACCCATTTTGAGGTTCTTTTGTACGTGTTGTCATGACGCATTTGTCTGCCTCCCTTCTGCATTTTAAAAAAGAGGTTTGGAATTGAAGTAAAGATGACCACCATCCACCACCTCTGGATCCTGCTGGTCATTCACAGTGTATTTGGTGAGTTGCACTTTGTGTTCCAAGTGGTGGTATTGTTTTTGTGGTTTTGGAAGTGACGGGGTCACCAACGGAAAAAAAACAAAAAACACTTGCCCGGTAACTTCATTTGAGAGGTGGCAGAATAACAATTAATGCTTGCACGGATGTAATTTGAGAGGGGATGGATGGGAGAGAAAAGATGGCAAAAAGTAACAATGAAGGGCAATAGTTATCGGGACTAATTTACTACAAAGGGTCTTTGGTGTCCTCAACAGAATCACTCAGTTATGATGAAAATGTAGTGGAATAATAAAACAGATGTCTTATTAAGTGGGGGAAAATTTTGAAAAAAACATGCAAAAAACTTGAAAATAGCAATGACATTTTCTGGTGTGTTGGAGACAGGACAGAAAGAAAGAAAGGCAGCAACCCAATACGAAAATAAAGCACAAAAACATACATGTCACAAGTTCATTTAAAAAAGACTGAAAATTGCCATCCTTTTTTACTTTTTGGCTTCAAGTGTGTGGTGACATTCAGTTCCTGGAGAGGCAGGAGGGTGATTCGGTGGACCTTCCGTGCACCATCAAGCCCAGGAGCCGCTCTCCTTTGGGCTTCTACATGAGGCGCACGTGGCTGCACCCTGGTCAAGTGCTCTTCAAATACACCGGCACAGAGGCGCACGTGAACGTCGCCGCCGACAGACGTCGCCTGGAGATCGGCGGCGACCCGAGCAGCCACTCTCTGACCGTCACCTTATCCGACCTGAGAGCCAATGACACAGACCGCTACTATTGCGAGTTTGTGGTGGCCAACCCGTCTTCTGAGGACGAACACGTGCCAGGCGAGACAGAATTTTTCCTCCTGGTTAATCCCGGTGAGTGATCTTTTGTATGTTCATCCCAGGGGTGTCCAAACGTTGTCCACTGAGGGCCTCACATCAGGCGGAGGGGAAAAAATAATTGCTCACTCACGCAGAAAGTTACAGTTTCTCAATTTCGCGGTGTCTTATTTATGACGGTAATACACAGAGTATCAGTCAAAAGTGAATTAAACACCATCGAAAGGTTTGAATGAATGAAGTGTTTTATCTCTTATAACCACAGAATTCTTATACCGCGATACCCACAAGCACAGGAAAATGAATGAAATCTTGTCAGTCACACCTTCTCTCTCAGAATGGCTCTTTTTCCTTGTGTGTGGTGATTATTTAAGAATCAAATTAGAGGGCATTTGGTGAGGTCTCGTCAGTCTCCAGGCTCAACCAAAATAAAAACCTGTGGAGGGAAATGAAACTGAGAGTTTCCAAATGACAGCCAAAACACTTGAAAGGATTTCAAACATTCTGGGCCAAAATCTCTCCTGAGTTCTGTGCAAACATCTCTTTGCTACTTTTGCTATGACAGTGCAAACTTTTTGGGTCAACCACTAACAGCGCTTCACACTATAAAATCGACATTTTATGACTGTTTATTAATTATTTTTTTATTTTTGACGGCTATTCTATCTATTACTATAATCAACAATTCGTCATCAAAATGAAAAACTGTTCATTTTTGTGTGAGAAAATTCTGCATGGGATAAAAATGTTCATTCCCATTCACTATACATATGAACCGACCATTTGTTTGACAAATCAGCTGAAACCAATCCTGTGTTGGTCGATAATATACGCTAAGCAGTTTTAATCAACATTGTACGGAAATGTCCCACTGGCCAGATGTTGGACACCATTTCTTTTATGCGTAAAAAAAACAAGCTATTAAACCTGCGCCTCACTGGTAGAAGGTTGTCATTTGAAGGACAAGACTTTCCTCTCACAAGCGACCGCAAAGCACTTTCATTTGAAAAACTAAGAATCAAATACAAAACATGTCTAGGGACCTTTGACACCATGTGGAGGGTCGTGGATGTGCCTACTTGTCAGTCACATCAATGACTCACACAGATGGACAACCATTCACATGAATATCTATACAGTGGTACCTCTACTTACGAAATTAACTGGTTCTAGAAGAAATGTCTTAACTAGAACATTTTGTAAGTACAGACGTATTTTCCATTTAAAATCCCCTAATTCGTTCGAAGCCCCCCCCCAAATTCAGACATAAATGTTTGTTAACGAATTAAAATCCGTCAAAATATGTAACAAATACATGTTACAATTAGATTATGCACTATGCTTATCTACTTTGTTGGACCAGGGGGAAAAAAAGAACAAACACGATGTCAAGTGACAGACTGGTGTCGTTTTGACCTAGAAATGGCACCCACACAATTTGAATGTGTGACTTTTGTCTGTCTTAAGAAGGCATTTTTATCATCGCTTGCCATGCCAACTTAAGTGTTCTAAAATGATCTTTCTCACCATCTCACAGATAAGGGAACCATGAAATCAGCAATTGCACCTCAATTTTAAAAGAATATCAAATGTTGCTTGCTCACTACCAAAACAACTTCACAAATTATAATGGGATTATGATCCTTTTCAATCACTTTTTTTTTTCCGTTAAAAAAAGAATGCCAATAAGATTTGTCTGATTTAGTATCCAACTGCAGTATCTTAAAATCAATGGAAACTACACAATGTTTTAAAATCTTAGAAAAGTGACAATAAAATTATCTTGTAAATTTGACACACTTGGGGGGTGGGGGGGAGTTACAGTGTTAAAACTGCGAACAAGAGTTGAATGTTCTCCATCACTAATGTGCACAAGCAATTTCTCAAAATTGTTCATTCATCATGGCATGCGATTCGGAAACTGAACACATATCCACTTTCAACAGGTCAGCGCTAGCAATACTGTCCTAAGCTAGCATTAGCACTGTCAAAATGACATTAGCCATGGCTGCGACATTGGTGGCATGACTTGCTCATTGTAAAGTGTTGCTATAACGCAACAACACTCAACGTTATCGGTTTGAGGTTGTAATTTTTTATTGTACTATCAATTAAAAACCAAAGATGCGATTACCTTAACAATTGAGCACAATTTTGGCGAATTCCACGTCGCTTCCTAATCTTGTCAACTGCCTGAGGTGCCTTCGCTCTGCTTCCGTTTACTTTTTTGGGCAAGAATAGTAAAGATCCTGCCGCTCAGAGTAACAGCACCGAGATAATAATTGTATTCACCGTAGCAAAAGTGAAATGTTTATGACTGCACATCTGGAAGCACAGACACCGATGCTATCATTGGCTTCCATTGGGCCCACTGAGTCTTAAGTTTGTAACCCCCTGCCCGGTGGGACAGCGGACATAGGGCGCATCGATGTGTGCGCGGGGGGCTCAGCCATCGTCTCCTGTCTCCCCCCTCACGGCGAGGACCTTCCTGTGGAGGGCGTGAGCCTGACGCGGCGAAGGGGACGAGCTCCAGTGGAGCTGCTCTACCACACCAAGCGGCACCTCGGCGACGGGCCCGCCTCCACCTCCTCCTCTTCACGATTCCAGCTGTGGTCGGCTCCGGGTCCCCGGGGCTTCACATATAACCTCACCCTGCGACATCTGCAGCCTGAGGATAGCGGCCTGTACAGCTGCCAACTCCTTCTACGCGGCCGTCCCGATACTAACGCCGCGCTACACATGAAACAAGCTGTCTTTGTTTCCGTGGGAGGTAGGTGATGGAAGAGGACCTGATCGTCACGCCGGTGACATATTAACATCCTCTAACAACCGCCCCCTTCCAATCAAACAACACAAGGTCAAAATAACATCCAGTACACTGAACCTCCAGGGTCTAACCAAATCTGTTTCATTCTGGATGATTGTGCCATCATTTTTTTTTTTTTGTGGGGGACGTTGGAGGTTTCATTGTCCTGTCGGTCCATGTCTGTGCCTCTTGGTGATTTATGATCTTTCATCTGTCAAGATGTCACTCATCTCCTCATACTAATCATTGGGCAATTGCTGGATCTTCATCATCTGTAGTTGAGCCTCAAACCCAGAAGGAAGTGGCTCAGCGGCTTCTGCAATTCCACTGAACTCTTTGTTCTCTAACCACCTTTTTTTTTGTTGTTGTTGTTGCAATCAACATGCGTGCGATTACTTCATGAGGTTGGTGCAACCTAAAAGCCTCTTTTGTCTTCTTCCCAGGAGGTCCATGCGGCTGCTCCAGCTACCCAACTCTGCTGTATGCGCTGTCCTCGGCCGTCTTGGTCCTTATCGTGCTCCTCGCTTTAATACTCATCTATCATGTGAGTGTTGTTGTGTTATGTAAGGTGCAGGAGTGGGAAAAGTACTTTAACTCTGTAATTGTGTATTGAAATAAAAAGCCTCCGCTAGTTGAACATCATTATTCAAAGACAAAACCTAAAGTCTCGATGAAATTTACATACAGTAAAGGGGAATTTGCAGTTTAAAAAATAGAATAAAATCGCATTTTGTCAGACAGTGGTGCCTTGATATACTAAACACACCCATAACCCAAAACATTTTAAGTCAGATCATCTTTCCCCATTGAAATTAGAGGAACTGCCATTAATTTGTTGCAGCCTTCCACAAAAACAGAACATGTTTTTTTAATTTTTAAATAAGAAATAGCACTCTGTAATACAGAACTGTTGACAGTGTTTAGCGGTTGCTGCTCAACACTTTTTTTTAAGAATACTAATTAAACAACTTGTTATATCTGCCAAATTGCTGCTTGTTGTAAAGCGAGTTGAGTCACCTGCCACCAGTTGCTCGTACTTCAAGTTTCCACGTGCAAAAAAGTCAGCCTCGTATCTAAAAAAAAAAAAATTTGGGTCACTCATACCTGAAGGCACCACTTCTCTACTCTTAAGCGGAGGAGGTTCCATCTCATATAAATGGGGAGTATGGCTTTCGTGACTCCGAGTTTCTTCACCCTCTTCCTCCTTTTATTTATTTCGGAATACGAAAGATGTTTTATTTTGAAATATTACCGGATTCTCTGTTACATCCGTCTGTGTCACGCTTGACTCACGTCAAGCTACACTTCTCGGTCACGTGACCGACGACGCTCAAAAACAAAACGCTGAAGCGTACATGAGTAAAAAAGCTGCTTGGAGATCGCAAATGACGGCGGCCTTAAAAGTACGTTCGAAACAACTGGATCAAAGTTATGGCTGAATACTCTGAGATCGCCACAATAGCACTGTTGCTATTTCCGACATCCTACCTGTGTGAGGTGGGGAGTTTCTGCAGCAACAGCGACTAAAACAAGATTACGAAGTAGACTGGACATAAACCACACACTTGAGGTGTCATTGTCTCCTATTACCCCGAGATGGGACTGTCTGATTACAGAAAATCAAGCTCGGGGCTGTGGTGAGTCGTCATTTTCATGCACTTTGAATTTGCGTTGTATCGTATTTTTGAAGGCATTAAACATTACCAGAGCGATAAGAGTGTTGCGACCAGATTAGACGCTCCTTGTGTTTATTATTATATTTCGAAAACACCACAGTTTTCATGCAGCTCATACCATATTATTTTGTTGTATTAATCCGCCACACCTTAAATGCCGGTCCCTGAAAATATTGTCTGACTTAAACCGGTCCGTGGGGCAAAAAAGGTTGGGGACCCCTGCCTTAAGGCACCACTTCTCTACTCTTAAGCGGAGGAGGTTCCATCTCATATAAATGGGGAGTATGGCTTTCGTGACTCCGAGTTTCTTCACCCTCTTCCTCCCTTGCTTTTCATCAAATATTTTCTCAGTTTTATTAACATACTGTCTCTTCTTAATGAGTGCCAATGTTATTTGTATTGGTTACTTCCTACCGCCGATGTGGAGCAAACAGAAGCGTTAACTAACACCTGCTTGTTGTGTGGGTGTCGCCGGTTCCTCTTCTGCCGCTAACCGCAGCAGTTTCACAACTGTGTTGTTTCCACACAAGGAGCTTCTACTATGTCAGGGGCGAGAACTCAGATTTTTAATTTTTTTTTTTCGCACAGGAAATGAACTGTTTACACACCTCACTGATTTGGTTTTCAGAAACGAGCACGCAGCCGTGCCGCCTCACGCCCTCCGGCGCCCATCTACGAGGAGATGACCGGCGTGAAGACCTTCAGTGCCAAGCCGGATGACACCGAGGTGTCTGAGTATCGCAACTGCAAAGTGAAGAAAAACTGCCCGGAAAACCATTACGAAACTCCCATTCGGTCAGCTTTTTAAATATCATTAGCTCCTTCGTAGTATTACATCTCACAAAAAGTTGAGGATATCGTGGTGCGTTTGAGATACGAGTAATTCGACTTCAAATGAACAGTGCAGTCGAATACTACCTCACCGTGATGCTGAGTGAAAAAAAATACAAAGTGGAAGTTACGTCACATGCAAGCAACCTAAAGTGTCTATGAACCGATATAACACATTGATTCAAGTTTTATTCTGACAAGAGAAGTATTCATTTGTTTCCAGTCGAGACTAAGTGACTCACTTGAAACTGGTATTTACGACATCTGGAGATCTGTGTCAGTTAGAGTTCAAACATGGTGAAGTTGCTTTTAGCTGTTGCGCTGCATGCAAATAGAATAAGATGCCAACATAAGTGAAGTCAGTCCTGAGTGTGAATGCTTTTAAATCCAGTTTAAAAATGTTTGCTTTTTTTTCCTTAACTTTGATGAAAGTCTTCCTAACATTTTAACTTTTTTTTGGTTGTAATTTTAGAAACCTACTTTTGTTTCTTTAAAGTGTTTTTCTTTCAAATCTTCTGTTGTGTTTAAATGTTGTCAATGTATGTTCTTTCAATAATTTCCGTAAACAAAAGTGTTCTCTGCTTTGCTTCTGAATGTCGTTAGCTGTTGTGTTTGTAAATAGTTTTAGTTGCTGTGCCTTTGCTTGTATGAAGCACATTGAACTGTCATATGTATACAATGTGTGATGGAAATAAAACTGCCTCGCCTTATTAAAGATATGATCACACTTTGAGGAAACAAACCCAGTTGTAGGGCTATTCCCTAGTACAGAGGTTATGAAACTTTTTGCACCAAATACCACCTAAAATAGTCAGTGGTGATGGAGGTAACTGGTAACATTAAAATGCAGTACCTTAAATTTAAAAAAAAAAAAAAAAAAGCACTTCAACTCAGATTGAAAAACAGGCATTTCTCAAAAACTGGTAACATTAAAATGCAGTATGTTAAATTAAAAAAAAGTACTTCAACTAAGATTGAAAAACAGGCATTCAAAAAGTAATGTAAATTTCAAAAAAGTTAAATACATCCAAACTGTACCTTGGCAGTGATTCTTTCACGTACCACAAAGGGGAGCCAACTAGCATCACACAGCCATGTGACATGTTAAAAAAAAAAAAGACCAAGACATGTAGTTACAGCCAAGAAAATGTAATTTTTATTAATATCGTCCGAAAGAAGATCCATATAGTCCAAATGGAAACTTTTTTTTTTCCTGGTGCATGTCTTAACAATCACATTCTATGAGGAGAAAAAGTAACAACATTTAAAAAGCCACAACTTTGTAGTTTAGTTACAGACATTTTTCCATTATTTGCGTGTGTCAAAGTAATGAGAAAATGGCAAAGGCAAAGTCCCCCAAATGCCCCCTCCCCCCGGCTCCCAAAAGACAAAGAAACAAAAAGCAAATCATGGGCTTCTTCTCATGCCCACCCACAGTGCTTCAAGCAGGACAAGCGCTCATTGGTTAAGAAGGGTTTCCACAGCATGGTGACGTCATAAGGGTCCACTAACACCAGACAACTACGGCACATTGAGCACATTTAATCAAAGAAGAAGCCGACATAAAACCCTGAACCCTCCCGCTTTTGTGCATAGATCAGAACCTTTTGCTTGAAATCTCTCTGCTGCTTGAAAAGCGTCACATGGACACACGGAGAGATGATTGAGAACATCCTGCGCTCACAAACCAACAAAAAAACAAACAAATGTGTTTCCATTGATCCTTGTTTTCCCAATGTAAAGCAATCTCTACGCAAGATTTCACCGGTAAAGCACTTTTTAATTCTCAATATTCAAAGTTGATTCTCAGTCTTATTTGGTAAATATGTCACTTGCTACAATACAAACGTGGTGTTGTCGTTATAGTTGAGAGTCCCCCGAAAAAGCTTCAGTGCTTGCTTGGGAGTAGCAAAACAAAAAACGAACAATGGAGGAGTTGGGATATTGGAATTCTGGCCTTCCTGAGACAAAATTCATGAATGTTTCGAACAACAAGTGTGCAAGAAAACGAGCAAAACGACGCAAACGAACGAGGGCCGAACTTGAAATATGACAACACTGATCGATCCCAGAGTTCTGAAAGTAGCATACGTATCCTCATTTTGCAAGGTTTTCATGTCCATATTCCATGGAAGAGGATTTTCTTATTAAAACACAACATTCCTGTCATAGTAATTCCAATTTTCTTTGAAGGTGACACAAATGAAATGCTTGTAAACAACAGGAACACAAATAATAGGCACCTCTGAAATGACCTCGCCTCCCCTTTCTTTTCATTTCTCCGCGATGCTACACCAGTTTTTTTACACCTAGCTATGGCCTTGCCGCTTTGTCTTGATTTATTTATATTATTTTTTTAAACATTTTTATATTTATACTTTTTTTTTAAACTTTTTAACCTTATTGAAACAAAATGGTGCAATACTCAATGACAACCCCGCATCGGGATTATTCCACAATAAAAGCCACTATAAGGTAGATCAACTTTTTTTTGTACAGATAGAATGAAAACAAATGAATTCCTTGAGTAAACATGTACACGTGAATTGTCGCCGTCGACCCCTCCTGTACTTTTTTTTTTTTTTTTTACCACGATTAGCTGAGTGAGGGGCACAAGACACTCAGTGCAACATTAGAAGAGAACCAGGCAACAACAAAAACACAGTTTCTGGCACACATTCAAATATCCGTCGCACACAAAACGGAGATGACGCTTTCAGTTCTTTTTTTTATTTTTTTCCTCTCTCCAAAACATTGGTAAATTTCATCCTCACCATGTTACTTGTCAGATGAGAAAGAGAGAGACCTTTACTGACTCCACATTACGTTGTTTGCGCTCCATGACCAAGGACTATTTGAGCCAGTCTCTAAAGAAAAAAAAAGGTAATCTAAAAGGCGTCTTCAGTTGTAAATTTTAAGTAAACAGGAGTTGGGAAGTCTTCAGTCTTTTTTAGGGGGAGGGGCGGGGGGCACCAAAAATTAGAAAAAGTATGATTCATCGGAAGAAACAAAAATGGGGAATAAAGTAATACAAAAAGAACGTTTCATTTCTCAAAGTTTTTTTCTCACAATTTCACGCAATTTGTAATTTTAAATAGTATTGTTTGAGAACAACGTCGCGATCTTCCAAGAAAAAAGTTATGACAAAATTGAGCATACCATTTTGAGAACACGACTCAGGGAAAACTCAGGGGAAAAAAAACTGTGCTAATCATCCATGGGTAAATTTGATTATTCTGAGAAGCAAAAGTGCAAATTGCTGCTTTGCTGTAAAATTCCCACTTGTAAAAATTGGTTTTGTTTGTTAAAAAGTAACATTTGAGAATCCAGATAAACATTTTAAAACAGATTTTTTCCGGGCACAACTTGTGTGTATATAACTATACACACGTGTGTGTGTGTATATATATATATTATATGTATATGTGTAAAAATATGTATGTGTGTATATACACACACACATACATATTTATACACATATACATATATATATACACACACACACATATATATATACACATATATATATATATATATATATATACATACATACACACACACACATTTTTTTCTCTTCAGTGTGGCCCAAATACTCATTTGTACATTGTAGTTCAAGTATTCAAGTTCAATATATATATGTAGATATATATATTTTTTTGATATGTGATTCTTCTTTTCATTTTTTTTTTGTTTTAATTAGCAAATGCTCGACTTACGATGGAGGGCGGGCTAACGAACAAAGATCCATACATACGACATCATGTGGCTGAAAAGCAGAACGGACGATCAAGTATTCGTTGACAACCAAATTGCGTCCATCGCATATTTGTGTGGACGTTCGTGCGTGTGTGTGGGCGGGGGGAAATACATATTGCTCATCTTCATTTCAACCTTGCAGACAAATAAAACATTTTAGAGGCTACCATCCGAAGTGTACATATATGTACAGTAGGTGTGTACGTATGCATACATACAAATATCAACTTTGTGTATAGATACACACGTATGTATGTATATATGTCTACGGTAAGCACGCTTTCGAGAAGCGAGCTGTGTGAAGAGGAGAGCCTCTCGATGCTGGTGCAGCATGGGAAAGCCCCTTGTGACTTTCTGGGCGCGGTACTGGTGGATTATTGGGTCTGTCTGAGCTTCTTGGATCAAGGCAGTTTTACAGAAACAGGCAATAGTGATTTTTGCTCGTGTGCTGCAGGACGCCGTGTCCTGAAAGGTAGCCTTTGTCCCCCTTTTTTTCCTTCTTGATTTAAGACTTTTGTACCTCTCACCGACTCGGATCCAGTGGAAATGTACAGTTCGCAATCGGGGCCTGCTTTGAGCAGGACGTCAACACAAAATAAAAACCAGATAAATACAGCATCCACAAGAAAACAAATCAAACAAAAAGGAACCCCAGTCGTGGGTCTACTTGTTCATGTCGTGAGCAGAACGTGACGACCGGAGACGTTTCAGCGAGAAGTGCAGAGCTTCAACAAATCATAGATCCCCCCAGCCCGCAATTTCATTTTTATGCATTTTTAAAAAAGATTTTTCTGTCAAACTTCATAAAAATGATGTTAAAATGTGATTTGTAACTTTTTTTTTTTGGTTTTAAAAAAATATGTACCCGGGATTACCCATCATCGACTGTGCACTGTAGCAAACTGGAACCCTCCCCTGCGCAATGTTAGCGTTGGGTTTGTCCCACAAAACAAACAAAAAAGGAAAATCAGTCATTTCAGGATGTGATGCTGCTGCCCCTCCAACTTCCCTGTGCCGCCCCCCTAAAAAAATCATTCCTTTCAAAGAGGAACACAAGTGCTCTGTTCAGCAAATTGAAGTTGGCACAGTACATTGGCATCTCTTCAATGCGTGTGGTGTGTGTACACGGGAACAAAGGACGGTCGTGGAGAGCGAGAAAGACAGCGAGAGAGAGAGAGCTGCATGGTCGTCGTCTGTGCCCCCCTACCCCTACCCTGAGATCAAGTCTGGACACGAGCCTTTGATAAAGTCTTCGCACTCCACTTCAGTGACAGTGTCTCGAGAAAATGGCGGCCATAGCGAAGTTCACAGTAGGGTGGGAATAGTGCTGGAGTGACAAGGGGTCGGCGTGCTTGTAGAGGGGCCCCGGCTTCTCGTCTTTTGCATAGAAACAGTTACAAGTGGCCCTCGGTGCCTCATGGAGGGGAGGGGTTGGGTGGAGGCTACCAGATGTGACGGGGTTTTTTTTTTGGGGGGGGGGGGGGCTTAGCGTAGCAGCTATGCAATGGGCAACCTGTGGGCAGGCGGAGCAGCTTGGACCAAAACAATGAAAAACACCCCCAGACCTGGAAGTACGACAGAATACTGTCCAACACAAAGCACGATCAGCTCAAAAAGCAATTGACAATCAATAGTATTGATCCTTGTTTTGCATTCATAACACAGGATGAGCACAGAGAGGCACCTCTGAGAAAAAAGTGTTTCTGCATATGAACAGTGAGAGGCTCCTTCAGGCAGCCACGATGTACTTATACATACGCAGGCACGTAGCATGTATGCATTGTGGACACAAACGACAACGAGACACAATCCAGAAATATGACTAGTAGATCTTCCAGCTAAAGTGATCTTTGCGTTTTAACAACTGAAAGGGAGAACGAGCAGGGTTGGTCTGGTTATTGCCAGACGGAGCACGGGGAAGAAGTGCTGCGGTCGGACACCTGGGGGAGGTGTGGGGGCGGGACGGTGGGCGGTGGACCACAGCAGAGAGGCACTCAGTGGACGCCACACCCTCCACGCTGCCCCCACCCCCCCACACCCAATGACCGACCATCCACGCTCGGTCTCCAAGAGCGAGCAAGGCTTGGACATTTTGGAGTAACAGTGATATTCACTTTCAGAATTGTTCCTATTCTTCGCGAAGGTGACTTTGTGTCAGTCGCATTTTCCCTTCATCAGAGCTTTTGTCTTGTTTTGATTTATTTCTTTATTGAGCCAAAGCCACGGGCTCCTCATAAGTGCTATGATAAGAGGCCTTCCCATGTGTGTCCACGAGAAAGACTCGTAGGTCTACTGCATTGGGAAAACTCATAGGCTGCAAACCCCACCCCCCCTTTTTTTTTTTGGTATTGTGCCAGACACCCCGAAGAGGTGTCCAATTGGATCCAGTCTCTTGTTGGCTGTGGGTGCGGCGGGCGCGCAGACAGGAAGTGTGCATCGAAGTCCAAGCTGCTGCTGCTTCGCACAGATTTTCCAATGGCGCTCTGGAGGGGAGGGGGCGGGCGGACCAAAACAAAAACAAAAAATGGTCTTTCAAGCTCTAAAAACTGACCAGCTCAGACGGGACGGACAAAGAGTTTCTACGGTGTATATTGCACAATGTAAACCGTCACGTTCAAAAGAGTTAAAGCCGCGTCCTCTTTCCTTTTCCTTGCAATGACACGTGCAGAAAGGTTGTCGAAGATTCCACAAAGCACCAGTGAGTGAACTGGAGGTGACGGCGAGGATCTCGTCAGTGATTGGGCGCCGCCGCAGTTGCTCAGAGCTTATATATTGGGGGACGGACATCAGAACAATGAACCCGCCGTCCACGTCGAACAAGTGAAGAGTCCGAGGAGCCGGGTTTCCCGAAGAGAGTCGGTCGCCAGTTGCGTGGCACTGGCTCAAGAGGTCAAAAACTGTGCAAGATTCCATCTGCTTCTTCAGTTTATCAACAAAAAAAAAGCCGGTTTGGAAAGGACCAGGTGAGCACTTAAGGCTAATATTAGTGCTGAGAAACAAAGAGTAACAAGTAAAGGTCATCCAACCGCATCGTTGGCCACGGGCATGCTGGGAATGATCGCTTGAGAGTCTTTTTGTCTGGGATGATTCTTCTTGCAAGGAAAGGGTAGATGGCAGCTTTGATTGCTTCTCCTAACAAAACCAAACCAAACTCAAAAAGGTTTCTTTGTGTCACGTTTGAGTTCTTTTTTTTTTTTCTTACAAAGTCATTTCCAAAATGAAAGGAACAAAAGGTAACACGAAAGAAAGAGAAGGGCTGGTGAGCCTTCCATTTCTCAATTCACAGTTACAGAAAGTTGTAAAATGGAGCTGATTATCGCCACATGATTTGCTTGGGTTTTTTGCTCCTTCTACATGGACTCCCCACTCAGCAGGTCTCCAGGCAGCAGAGTATTAATAGGGGTGGGGCTCCCGATCACGCGTGCGTCCTCCCCGCTCGGAGGCCCCCACAGGCTGGAGTATTGGGGAACACCCCCCCAAAGCAGGTCCCCTCCGCTGGTCTTGCCACCGCCACCTCCTCCCCCGCCGCCGGTGCTCCACTGGGCGATGGAGTGAGACGCCGCTGCCCCGCCCATTCGATTCTGATTGGTTCCCGGGTTGGCTTGCCAGCTGGTGGTGGTGTTTGAGGCCAGCGACTGGCCTTGTGCAAAGAAGCGGTTCACCTCCTCCTCCCCAGCAAACTCTGCCAAGATGGTGGTGTTACCGAGCACACACCTGACACAAAACACAAGACGGGTCAGTCAAATGATCCCAAGACAAATTTGCAAAAGCATTCACAGTTGTGGTGAAAGGTTTTTGAGAAATAATCTTATTGCAACTGTGCAAACTGTTATTGAATACTTTAAGATGACAACTTCAGTCTAGAATAAAATAATTCACATTAAGAAGTGGTTTTAAACAAGTCAGCGAGAGTCCCCGGATTAATTGTCCTCGATTTTGGATGTTCCACTGTTCTACGTTTTGCTCAAAGACTTGCCCATCACCTTGTGACACATTTGTAATGAAGTGAAAGCAGCAAGAGATTGCTTTGCAAATTTTGGTGTGATATTCCCAAACAGCTTCTGGCACTTACATGTGCAGAGACTTCTGGGCCTTGGCGGCCTCATCCTTGGAGCTGTAGCGCACCACGGCGTTCCCTTGGGTCAGGTTGAGGTGGAATGTGATCAAAGGGCCGTGCTGCATGCACAGGGTCCGTAGAGTTGAACCGTCAATCTGTAGAGCCAGCAAAAGCCGCAGACGCATGGCCGTTGGAGGAGATGTACAGTATATTTCGATAAAAAGAACGTATTTGTGCATACAAAGGGGCCTGAGTGACATTTGAAGTTACTTTGAACCTTTTATAAAGCATTCGCTAAAATACATAAGATACTCACCACCTGGCCTTACATTGTGGCATCCATTTTGATTTTTTTCCCACTCAACTTGGACCATTTGTTCAAATTAACGGTCAATTGGCACACTTACTTGAGGTGTGAGATTCCTCAGCACCAGCCAGCTGCTGGTCCTGTTGGAGCTGTCTGTACTCCATGTGGTTCCCTCTGTTAAATAAGGACAGCGAGAGATTTGCAACTTGTTTTATAAAAACATATTTTTTTTAAATATTCAAAAAATAGCAAATAATTGATTCAAAAATTTAAGTATTAAATTGTGATTTTTCTTCTTTTCTTTGTTTTCTTTTTTTTTTTTAAACGAAAAGCGTCGCCCACTCCAACATTGTTTGTAAAGGGCACAACTGACGAGCAAAGCAGTTTCGAGAAACAATGTTGACATGAGGCCTCCTTGCGAGCCGGTAAACCTCAGGATGTCAGTTTAGCAGGGTATGTTCAACAAGATAAGACATCAATAGAGAGCAGATGTCATCTCTGCTCTTTGACCAAGTCTGCCTAGCATTTGATGAAAGGTTTCCTAGTGAGATTTTGTTTAAAAAAAAAAAAAAAAAGTATTTGCAGTGCTGTACTGCATTATATTTGTAAAGGGAATATTATTATTTACTATGTTCATTATTCTAAATTGTTTGCACTTATGTTCCTTTTACTATTATTTTTCCAGGCTACCCATACCCTCAAGACGGATTGTTTTTACTCCCAGACGCTTAACATGCTTCATTGAGCCAATGTGGTTCACATACAGGATATTTTATGTAATATTTCCTTGACGGCACAAACAGAAGGGTTGTTGAAACTAAAAATTGTAGCCTGCGAACTACAACTGGGTATCTCTTATTTTTTTTTGTTTAACTTTTTCCCATACACATAAAAAAAGATATTGAAAGACAACTTCATTTCTAATCAGAAATTTCATCACAATATTTTGACTCACCCGAGGCGTAAGAGCCACTCCAGCCCTGGGACAGTCCCAGTGAGTTGCCCCCCCATGTAGAGGAAGATTTGGTGTTGGTGAGGCCCGGTGGGGGTCGGGACGGGGCTGCCGAGCCGCGTGGGCCTTGAGGGACTTTCCACAGCTCGTGAGTCAGGGAGGCTTGGTTCTGAGTCATGGACCCAGTGGACCAGGTGGACTTCACATCGGACAGTTTGCCTTCAACAAAGCCAAAGGTAATAAATAAAACCGATGCATGACTAAGTTAGATAGCAACCTTCTCGTAGTGCTTTCCGCAGTGTACTTAAGCATCACTTCTTGAATTACTGGTGAATTCCTCTGAAAAAAAAAATTCACACGAAAACTGCTAACTGCCATCTGAGGTGAGGCCTTCCTTTTTGTGGTTGGCAGAGGTGCACATGGTTGCCGAGGAAGTGAGTACAATTTTGTTGTTGAGGTGGCGCGCCATCAATTTTGTACTGCCTATACAGTATTTCATTGATTGGTAAATCAAGCTGACTTTGCGTTATTGGCTGTGCTGATTAGAGACTTGAAGCATATCCATACCTCCATTCCTGTCACGCAGAAGATATCTGTTGACGTCATGGATGTTTGTGTTGATGGTAGGACCACTCGGGACGCTACCAGGGGTCATATTGGGATCGTTCTCAGGGTCAATGTTCTGAAGGCCCTTCCATGGCACACCTGGGCAGAATTCTGAGGATGTGAAAGAAAGTAGATTGTCACAAATGTGGTGGCAAAGAGCACTGCTATTCATTTGTCTTTGTCCTCACCTGGGGGCCAGTTAATGTTGGTCCCGTTGGCGATCTTTTCATTGGGGTTCTTGCCTTGGCCCCAGTTGTCTGGCGGTACCAAGGAACTGGCGGGGGAGTCCGAGCTGGACATCAGATTGTATGGGCTGTAGGAATCCTCTAGCTGTGAGGGCTTCCCAGGTGGCCCCAAGGTAGAGGCAGCAGATATGGCACCTAGCATATAGCGAAACGCACACAATGACTTGAATCCATCTTTTCTGTTGTTGTGGATGATCCAAGATCGGAATGTTTGACCCACCATGTTTGTTGAGGTTGTTCTCCAGGTTTGAGGTGTTGCCACCCAGGGTGTCCATGGAGTTGGAGTGTGTCCACTGGGACAGGCGGGACTGGGGCTGAGGGGGCTCCTTCAGAGACAGACCCCCAACCTCGATACAGTTTACATTCATGTTTGGATTAAGTCCAGCTGCACACAGGATACAAGAATTAAAAAAGCACATACTTTTACAAACAAGACAACAAAACAATACATTAAGCCCGTTTGGGTGGCCATACTGTGATGGCCCTTGCAATGTAGGTATATTTATGATATAATATGTTTCAATGATTATTTCATATTCAGCATATTTATACTGTAGTATTTATGAATTTAAAGAAAATATTACTTGTTTTGTTATTTTTGTGCATGTTTTTTTTTGGCCATATAGCTTTTAATAATAAATGGCAGAACGTATTTCCACTTTGTCTCAAGTTATTCCTGCTTCTATCATGCGTTTCAACATATTTGTTTTTTGTTTTTTTTGGCCTGGTGCTACTACTGTGTGGCTGGAATTACGTTTGCATTTACTGATTGGACAGACTAGACAACTATACCATACATTGCTTGCTGAGCAGACAAGGCATCTGCGAGGTTGACATTTATGGAGTTTAAAGCGAAATTATCCCATGAAATAAAAGTATATTTATTCTAACATATACAGGCCTCCTCTACAAAAACTATCTTACAAAACAAAATATCTCCTGTTAAGTAAATAAACTCCATGAGCTACTATTTAAAGAAACAAGTCAGTTAAATGTGGATTGTGTTTCAACTTGGCTGCTATTGCTGAGGCAATAAGCACTTCATCCACAGTAATTACCTCCATTCATTGTTCTCTTTTATTGGAAGGGAGAAGCCAAAATTTACAGCTGTGGTAACAATCACCGACTCGCTGTTACCATGGCGACCAAGGATGTTGCCAAATCCACAGTGACTGAACTAATAGAAACCTTAATTGCCCTCTGTTAAAGACTCACAAAGAGGGTAGGTGCTGTAGGCGTTGGGTGAAGACAGCGGCTCTTTGGTGTGCAGTGTGTCGACCAGGCCCAGAGCATGATGCGGGCCTGTGAAAGGGTCCAGGGTTGATTTTGCAGATCCGGGGCCTCCGGTGGGGCCACCGGGGGCATGCAGACCAGCTTGGGAGGAGGAAGAGGAGGCGGAATGGGAGGGAAGCTGCTGCTGCTGCTTCATCAGCAGCGCCTGGTAGAGTTGACGCTGGTGCTGCTGGATCTGCTGCTGCATGTTGGTGATTGTGCGTGCGACCTAGGAGTGGGCAGACACACGGCAGAGTAAAAGATGACGAAAGGGACAAAAATACTCAGGGACAGAAATACTAATGTGGAGAAGAAACTTCACCCACGCAAACAACACTTGAGCAACTGCTGACGTAACAATGAGACGTTATCCATGCCTGTTGTTACAGTATTGAATCGATTTTGCAGTCAGCTCATGCAGTCATGCTCCAGAAGTGGGTCACATTGATCATCACATGATGTGAGTGGGTGCAGCGTTGTGCCTGTTGACTCACTTGCTGCTCTTGTTGTCGAATGGGACCGGAAACATTACGCTGCGCCTGCATCATCTGCTGCTGGATTTGTAAACGCTGGTATGCCTGAACAAAAAAAAAAGGGAAGCAATAGTACATTGCAGTACAGCCACGCATACACAAAAATACTTTGTACATAAAAGCACAGATGAGGTTTTGAAGTAGATTGTTAAATATACTGAATCAGAAATGTGATTACAAAAATGTCTATTGATCAGACAGTGCGATTCACCATTTGAAGTTGCTGAAGTTGGTACAACAGGGTCATTTGTTGAGGGTTTATTGGTGAGGTTAAAAGTGCAGGGTTCAGACCAATGTTTTTTGCTGCAAATTGCAAGAGCTGTGCTTGGACCTGTAAAGGGGGGGGGGGGGAGATGACAGGTAAATTGTTGTAATTCACGAGGAAACAAAAGCAGCAGGAAAGAACATAATTACTACATACTGCTATGCACAAGTAGGAAGTGTTTAGACAAGTTGATATAGTAAAATGCATGGCTTAATGGCAGAATCTTTTGGGTGCATGTGTGTTCATGTACCTGAGGGGAGAGATACTGAGGCACTTGAGCACGTAGACTAGGCATGGAGGAGCTCAGAGGTGGCACTGGTGGCTGAGGAGGCTGCTGCTGCATGGCCCGGCCTTGTGCTGCTCCACTGCTGCCAAACATTCCACTGGGTATCTGGAACAAAAAGATTTCTTTCTTTATTCTTTTTATACATACTTTCAAACTGCCAAAGTCATTTACAATTGTATGACTCTATCCATCAGTCCACTGAGCTGATACACATTCATTTTGACTGTTAAAAAATCTTTGAAGTGATGTAACATATTCATGAGAATGGGATAGGCAATACCTCTTGCATGATTGGCACTACTGCAGAAAAAATGCTGAGGGCATACACTAATGTATTTATATATAGGCATAAAAAAATCCATACCGGTCGGGCCCTAGTAATATTTCTGATTTAAGGTTTAACGTCATCACCATAAATTACAACACATGGTAAAATTTGCATTGAGCTAGCTTTTATGGGTCAAACTTAAAAAGGAAAAAGGAAAATAACAAAAAAAACCCCAGATGTGTTGGAAAAAAAAACATTCTTCATATCGGCATCAAATATACATTTACATTATACACATAGCCATTTCCAATTTTAATTTACTGTTGAGCAGTATTACTGTTTTTAACGACTAGATATTTTTTGAAGGCCAAAGAAATTCCGAGCTGTGAAAAGGCAGCTACAGTACTTCCACATTCCCAAGCAAAATAGCACTTTTTTTTTTTTTTACATTTTTATTTCAAGGGCATTCTTTGGCAGTGACGCTAGACAACACTTGGTCTCAATGAGGACTCGAGACAAGCTTATTCAAACATAAGTGAACAATAGAAACAATAATAGAATTTATGGTTATACAGCTCCTCGACAATGTAGCGACTTTTGAGATGTCATAAACAATACCTGTCTGTTGTTCAAGTTTTGCATGGCCAGCCCCGAGTTGCCCTGTCCCAGACCCTGCCCGGGAAGGCTACTATTGGCCAGGGGGAGCTTCAGGCTGGGGGAAGGCATAAATGGTGATGGGGGGGCATCGTTGGAAAGAACACCATCCTGGAGCAGAGGAATAAAACAGTGATGAAGGCGACAAATGGTGATAAGAGTAAGCAAAGATGAGTGAGTGACATTCTTCAAAGCTGTGAAGGCCATCCAGGTGGCTTATTACCTTGTCAAGGAAGGCATTGTGGTCAGAGGGATCTTTCGAGAGCATGGATGGTCGACACACCAGTGGCTTGTTCAGGCCGTTGCTGTAATGAGAAATGCCCAAACTACGCTTGTCCAGGTCAGTCTTCTTTTCCAGCAGAGCGCCTGAGTGGGGGGTGTAATGTTGTAAATAATACTTCAAACATGCGTACAAAGACACACCACTCACACACAAAAAGTGAACTTACTCATGGCCTGGTCAAGATTCATGTTATTGCTCTTCAGTGCCTCCTCAGCAGGATCTCTCTGTAAGACAGTGATTAAATAAGTTCCTCAAATAGTAAATAAAACCTTAGCCTTAAAGATGGCTTATAAATTATGCACATCAGCCAAAACATTTGCAGAATAAATGACTCATACCGGAAAACCCATGTCGGTGAGCTGTTTGATGAGACGATTCATGATCCATGTCTCATCTGGTTTGTTCATCATCTTCCCCTGAAGAGACACCAAGTCAAACATTTAAATAATCACTTGATCAATGTGTGCCCACGTGTAGACATGTATATAAAATATGTAGAAATGTAGATATTTACCTTGTTCGGGATCTTCTTGGATCCATTGCCCCAGGAATTGCAGGAGGAGCTGCTCTCCAGCGAGGTGGGGTTGCTCCACATGTCCCCATCCTCAGTGTCCCACTGGCCTGTTGACATGCCCATTTCATCCCCTCCATTTCCCCAGCTGTCTTGCATAGGTTTGGGACCTGACGAAAGAATCAAGTGTGGGTTCGTATCAAAGATGAAAAAAAGTGAGGATACTTGAGAAAATAACCTGATACAAACGTAATTTTAGCAAAATCAGCACAGCGGGTAGTTTTGAGCTTGACCACTTGATGGCACTGTTTTCGTTTGAACACATTGCTTGTGAGTTAACGTCATGCAGCACTCTGGACTTGGTCTCAAAAACATTCCAAGGTGCAAAATTGCTCAAATTCTTAAGACCCACTAGAGACCCCTCAGGACCAGACATCACCAATGTATACAAAGGCTATTATGTACCAGTCTTGCAGGGTGCAGCACAGGAGGGTCCGTTGGCCCTGCCATAAGGTCCAGTGGGCTCATGGACACCATCTCCCCATCCGCTGACACCTCCTGATGGTTTGCCCCAAGCAGAGGTGCCGTTGTCCACAGCTGATGTTGGAGCTGCAGGCTCTCCCCAAGCAGGCTCTGACTTAGGCTGAACACTGGGAAGTTCTCCCCAGCCTGGAAAACAGACGGGGGAATTTTCTGAAAGGGGTCATTCATACGGCGCAGCGATTTCAAATGCCATCAGAATCAAGGATGCTAATTGCTAACTGGGAATAGTTGTATTGTTCCTGCAAATTGAAGGAATACTAATTTTACACTTTAATATTTGTTAATGCAGTCCGACTGATTCACAGTGCGGGGCAATGGTGTTACTCAATCAAAAAGAGAGGGGATAGAGTTGTTCAGTAAAAGTATTGACGTCTTTAATGCGTATATACTGTATGTAGCTTTTATCTTCAATGAGACATTTGAACTGCTTACCAAAAATCGAAATAAATGGACAGACTTGATTAGGCATGCATCGTCATTAAGATGTGCAATACCCAGAAGAAGAACCACTGAACAATCACCACAAAATAATTACTTGAAGATATAATCCTTGGAATAATTACAATCCTCGAGAATAGTTTCAATGGTAATTTCGTCACATCATCTGATAATGATTGAAAAAGATGTTTTACTTGATCTGATTTATTATTTAAAACAGCTTTTAACCATTTTAAAGTTATTGAGCGCATACAAGATGGTCCATGTATGTTAGATAATGCAAGGACCGTTGTTTTACCTGGGTTAGCAAGAGGAGGTCGACTCTGGGGACCCGCACCTGGGTGTGGGGCACAACTGTTGGGTGGCCCATAGTTGTTTCCATGATGTTGATGGAGATGGCTTGGCACATTGCCATGGTGAGGATGGTGGTGCACTGGATGGCCGTGGTGGTGATTGTTGTTGTTAGGGCCGACAGAGTGATTATTATTGTTGGGTGTGATCATGCCACTATTCTTCATGGGGGGTGGACCGCTGTTGCCTGCATTATTATTCGGATTATTGCGATCCCACATATTGACAGTCTTGCTGTACGTGCCAGGATCACCCCAGGTGGATGTTCCATCATCAATCTCCATCTTCCTGCGGATAGAGGGAGGGGAGGGCTCCTCCCAACCTGTAGATTCCAAGCCTTGGTCCTGTTTGCTGACATTGCTCCAACCGGAGGTGTTCTGTTTGACAGAACTAGGACCTCCCCAAGAACCAATGCTGCCCCCTCCTCCACTACCAGTGCTGCTGCCACTGCTTTCAGTGGGCTTGGAGGAGCCCCAGGTGCCCTGCACTGGGCCACTGGTACGGGCGTTCTCTCCCCAAGTGCCGCTACTTACAGAAGAAGAAGTAAGTTTACCACCTCCTCTAATTCCTCCTCTAGGATTTTCCTTCCATCCTCCATTACCTCCATTTCCTCCTTCCCCTTCCCACATGCTGCTGGGCGACCCATTGTTCTTGCGTTCTGGTTCTCCCCAGTCCCTTGTGCTAGAACTGTTGGTGCCCCCATTACTACTTCCCCAACCACGGGAGCTAATCGTGCCCTCCCCCCAATTAGTGGACTGGCTTTTTGTCATGTCACTGTCCCAGCTAGGTGACTTGTCCTCAGAGCCCCAAGATGTCATGCCTACATTTTTAGGTCCACCGGTAGGTAAGGGGTCTCCCCAGCCACTGGTGGTGCCATTAGTGGCTTCTTTCTGTGAATGTGGGGGATCACCCCATCCTGATGCAGTCTCAACTGACGGGGGTGGAGGGGCTCCCCAGCCTGACGATCTTTCGCTTTCATGTTTTGCATCAGATCCATGCCTTGGATTCGTACCTATGTTGGGGTTGACGGCACCTCCGTTGGTGCATGTGGATCCACTGTTAGAACTGGAACTTTCAAATGTGTCTGAGCTGCTGTTGCTTTTCCCATCATCAGAGTTTGCTTCTTCCATCTCCCACACGGTATGCTGTCGGATGGGAGTCTGCCCCCAACCCGTGTTACTCAGCACCCGAGGATCCAGGTCCTGTCGGGGTAACACGGGGGTAAAATCCATGCTTGAGGACCTCTCTCTGTGGTGAGAATGGCCATCTCTGCTGTCCCCACTACCTTCACTTGCTGGGGCAGTTCCAGGCTGCTTACCCCATGAGCCAAGTTGTTGCTCTTGACCTGAACCTTGATCTGAAATGACAGCATCAACAGAGTCCCAGCCTTTTGATGCATCGCCACCTCCTGAGGGTTTCCCCCAGTCGCCCCAGCCACCACTTCCATTACTCCCGCCACCACCACTACCTTGGCGACCCCAAGCAGAGAGGCCCGCAGGCGGTGCTGCGTCCCAGCCAGAGTCCTTGGGGGAATCAGCTGCCTTGGTTTCAGCACTGCCCCAGACAGAGCTGCCTGTTGTGTCTCCATTGAGTTGGGAAGATTCAGTAGGCGACTGACCTCCCCAGCCTGTTAACCCATGGATCGGGCTCATAGGCTCCTGAGCTTGTTGCTTGGTGTGGTTTGGTCCATCAGTGTTAAGGTTAGTTTCCATATTGAAGGACAAGCTTGGGATGGTGGAAGGGCGCTGCTGTTCATTTTCATTAGCACCAACCATGCTAACCCAACCTCCGCCACAAGTGCTTGTGCCTCCAAGGCTCCCGTTCCCAATATCGCCATTCCCACTGCCTGGTGGGTGAGATGAGGCTGAGACACCATTTGAGCCAATAACACCACCACCCTCATGACCGAGAACAGGCCACGCAGAAGGGTTGGCACTAGGATTGAGATTCAAGTTAAAACCGGGTGAGCCCCAGTGATTGGGCGTTCCGACCCGCCCACTATTCATTCCATCTTGTTTGGCATCTGAGCCCCAACCTCTGTTAGTTGACAATGTGTTAGCTGATCCAGGTCCTGTCATCATATTATTGTTAGATTTGAGAGATGTGTAGTGGGCCGGCTGGCCTGTGGCACCCGTGGCCATAGTCAGTAAAGTACCACTAACGGTAGTGACAGTACTGCAGTCTGTGCTGAAGCTAGCTGAGCCAAAGGGGCATGCCGGTGCTGGAGGCTGACCGAGGTCACTGCTGCGGCAAGCTTCAGTATCACTTCTGTCAGTATTTCCTTTGTTCCAACTGTTGTCACCGGAAATGCCGTCTGCATTCAAGGAGGCGCCCCACTGGCAAATCTGGGCAGCAGGGCCACTCTTCGGGGATATGTCTAATGAGAAATGAAACAAAGATGGATATACTTTAAAAGTGAGATTGAGCAAAACAAATTGAATAATAAAGAGAATGGAAGAACACGACAAAAAAAAATCCAAAAGAATAAGTGCAGGACCAGAGAACACATTAATTCTTTGGATTTCACCAATTTAAAGCGGTGCTCCCAAAATCTGGTGGGATAAAATGGTTTCAGTAACATCAACCATGATGTTGAGCATAATGAAGTTTTTTTCAAGTCACCTGTAGTACATGTATATATCATATCATACAGTCAGCCGAAACAAAACAACTTTTTCCCTTGCTCCCTTACGTATTATTTCCTAACTCTTGGGCTGCCCTAATCTGTTGTTATATTGTGACCGATGCTCTCTGTCTTGCTTTGTGTACTGTGCCTCTTCCCTCATCCCGGTCCATTTCTCTCCCTCATCAAACACACAGCACAGTCGAGGAGCATCTGTCACCAGCGTGGCTTTGTTAGCAGATTTGCACTAAAGGAAAGCCCCAGTGGAACGCTGCACATTTATTGGAATGAAACCAAGTTGACTTCTCATCCATCACAGCCAACACTCCTACTCCACCCCCAACACACGTTAAAACTAAAGGAAACACACTTTTCCAAGTGTCTGCAAATATGCCTCACCCACTGCATACAACAGCAAGTCTAGTCTATCCATGAACATAGCCGATGTGTTAAAAACAATAACCAGAAACGCAGGACATCCCCAACAATTATTTAATTTATTAATACATTTATATTCTACTGCACACAAGCAATCTTATTTGCCCCAGTGGCACCCCATCAGCGGAGGGGACTACTAATTGATCGAATCAGTGCTATAAAAGGGAAATGAATCGATCATGAGACAAGTAATCAATGATTTTGTGAATTCAAGAGAGAGAGAGAAAGAAAAGCTATTGATCCAGCATGCATACACACCGAAGCTACGAGCCAGCCATGCGATCGTCTTCAAATAATACAAATTCTTATCATTTATCTAAACAACACACAGGTCAACCAGGCATATGAAGAGGGAATTCCCACCGTGTAGAGAGAAAAAGGACTATGTATTATTAAATAAACAGTGCCTAAAAATCGAAATTAAACTGTTTAACTGATGCAATGTCAAACCATAGACCTCAAATATTCTTTTATAAGTGCGTGCATGGGTGTGTACCTTGAAGCTACAGTACAACACACAACAGACCAGCTGGCAATGCAGTTTTCGCCTCCAAACATTTATCTTCATTTCGCAGGCGGCTTTATCGCACAAGGTCATCGGGCTGACGGAGCATGCATATTCCGTAATGCTGGCACGCAATCAGTTGGACAAAGGAAAAAAGAAATCCCGACATTACAGCAAAAGCAATCTGTCATTACATCTGTAAACGTATGGGCTTAGGCGACGAAAGGGTTTCTCTGCCTTATGACACTGTGTTTATTTGGAGGAGGAAAAAAAAACATGAATGTTTCAGGAAATAGACCACAGAAGTAACCAACATGTCGAAATCAACTTCAATTACTGATTAGATGCATAGCAGGCTGCTTGTCAAATCAGACGGTACAGAAAGCAACTAGACATAACCACACAGATGGTCTTTTCAATTACCAACCAAAGTGGCTTAGATGTCTCACGTAGAGACGGACGGCATCATTATTAGCAACTGATATTACTACTCTCTTTGATCTGTCAACACTCTTTAGAGCAGCATATTTTATTAGTCCTGAAACACAGCGATAGACTAAGATCCTGCCTCAGGAGAGTGTTGGTTGTATTCACCCCTAAACCTTCTGTATATTTTGTGTACTCTTGTTGGCACATTTTCTTTCCTGAAGGCTTTAAAATGGGTCACAACAACTGATCGTCATCTGAAAGGATGAAATTTTCACCACTCCAGTCATACAAACATTTAAATTTTATCTGTGGTTTTATTGCTTTTTTGATTGTAAAGTGTCCTTGGGTATTTTGAAAGGCGCTTCTAAAAAAATGTATTATTATTATTATTATTATTATTATTATTATTATTATTATTATAAAAGGACAAAGTTTTCTCACTGCACAGTACCAGCTCGGTTAGGATGTACTTGCCCTGGATTGGCACGTTTCACTTCTAATAGTACCACAGGGCAGCCATGCAATGGTGAATCTGCTTGACTAATGAATGAAAAACAATAGTTGACATCACAGATTAGAACATTGGCACGCTTGAAAGCTGGTCTGAGCAGATACTGCGGAGTCCCACATTAAGCCTTTTTGAGTGGGCTGAGTTGTTGTAGCTCTCTTAGAACTGGTACTGGCCCCATATAATATTCATGACATAATATGGTAAGTTAAATTATTCGATAATATTTAGCAGAATTAAATTGCATTATTTAAGCTTTTCAAAGAACATTACTTCTGTATTTTTTTTTATGTATTTTTTTTCCTGGACAGTATAAAATTCGATATTGTACAGTGAAACTCCTCTACAACGAAATCATGTTTGCAGCAAGAAATTTTTCACAACAGGGGGTTTTTCACTGTAGCAAATTTGATCTCAGATGTAAGCACACACACACACACACACACACACACACACACACACACACACGCACACACAAACGTATGTGTACTCTATTTTTATTCCAATAGTGCAAAAGTATGAGCACACACTTATTTGACACTTCATATTGTCAGCGTAGAAAGAAAAAAGGGAAAGAAATTGCGAAATTTACGATCAGCATTCACTTTCACTTACATCAATTTCTTGGATAATGTCTTTTATTTTGCTTCCTCCGTCTTTCAGTTTGATCACTTTTACCCTCATTTCCAGCATCAGAGCTCTTCTTGTCTGAGCTGCTTGACATCCAAAGGTCCGTTTTGTAGCCATTTTAGCAATGCAACGTTCATGCTGCGTCTGAATCTAACAATAACAAATACTTCCTGAACCGGTGGCTTTTCTTTCCACCATCTCACTGTCTCTAACTCGACCTCCCCTCGATCGCCACCCAAGACAGCGTTGCTCAGCTGACGTCATGCAATGAACTTTTAAAGCCAGCCACGGGACGCTTCGTAGTCCTCGATGGCCATAGTTAGCGCGATGGAACTCGCCTTCTCTCTAATTACCGCTCCAGTTAGCGTAAGGTTTTTTGCATTATAACAAGTAAAGCATTCCAGAAAACGTTCGTTTATTTGATGGTCCGCCGAGCCACAAGTAATTTACTCTGAGCAGCTAATCGGATGCATTCCACTCTATCTTCAACGGATCTAGCGACAGTATCTACACACATAGACAGTGAGGTCCCTCTTGGCCAATCGGAGGCCAGGATGATGCTCGGTAAGCCAATGGCAGAGCAGCTATGAGTATGTTGCGTTCAGGAAACTCGCAGCTGTGACCAAAATAAACATCGTTCACTATGTAAACCAGTGTGGTGGTTGCTGTTGCCGTTTCCGAACGAAGCAGTAGAGGTCACATTTGGATTAGACTTCGTTGTAGTGAATGTCTTCGCGAGGCAGGAGCAGAGAAAATGATTTCGTATAACGCAACAGGGGTTTTTTTTTGTCGTATGGGGGTGCGGGAGAATGGGAAAGGTGTTAATGCATGAAGATTTTTTCACATTAAGGGGTATTTTCGCCCATGTAGGTTTCGTCCGAGAGGAGTTTCACTGTATACAAAATATACGATATTAAAATACAATATTAGTATAAAATAAAACATTTGGTGTAAAAAGTAAGAATGTGACAATATCATTGCATTTACTTATGCAATAGATTGCACTGTTGGGCCAGTATCTGTAAGGAACACGGTGGCTCGACACAGTGCTATACTGGCCATCGGGCCACCATTAATGTCGGAACTTGTCAGATACAATTTCTAATACCTGGTTCAGCGAGAAGGCACCAATAGCGCATAGGTGAGGATGTGTCATGGAATCAAGGGGCAGTTGGATCACTATATAGGATCACTCCAAGCATCAATAATACTACTGATGTCCAGATAACACTATTGGTTTGCATATTACTTCATTTTATTGTATGATGCCTAACAATATACATGTAAATAAATGTGGTTATAACGCTATAGATAAAATATAGAGCATCTTATCTTTCCTCCACCTTAAGTCATCAAATTCATTTCCTGCAATTCCCTCTCCTGACATTCAAATCAAAAAATCTGGCAGTGTTAAATTGTGTCCATCCATAATATGTCAGTGAAAGTTCCACAGTGCTGTTTCATTCTCAATCCAACGAAGAGGCCATTCATTTGTTATGTTTTAGCGCCCCCCCCCCAAAAAAAATAAACAAAGGTTCCCATTTTATTTCTGTTCATGCTCCCAACTGGGAACAAAGCTGCCTGTTTGTATGCATGAATGTGCAAGTCTGTGCATGCATCTCCGTGCCTATTCACTGCTAACCATCCGGACCAAAGCTTAGTGATCATGAAAAGTGCTCCGATAATTAGGGGACTATTGGCGCATTACAACAGTTTACATGCAATGAATCTAAACGCCATAGCTGTAATCTGGATGGCAACAGACTACAAGAGCTAAAGCACAAACTAAACAAGAGATTAATACTGATAAATCAAGCTGTCTGCATAGAAATGGGCATGTAGCCAAGAATTAAAAAAATGGAAGGCGTGGTGAAGGTGATCGGGAGAGCGGGGTGGTGCAGTAAGAATGTCCAGAGGGGGAGGGTTGGTACATGCAGCATTGAGCAAAAACAAAGGCGACGCAATTCCTCTCTAGTTAATGTGAGCATATATTGAGTTGGATAGATGGATCATTGGATAGATGAGTCAGTGTGGTGTGCAGCAGGAGTAGAGTGGACATTTAGTAGTCTTTTGCATTCTAATAGGTCTGATCCATTACTCTTTGAGGAGAGCTTTAGAGCCTACTTGGACCAAAGAAGGCATGCGCTTATTTTTTTTCACTGGTGGGGGGAATAGTGATACAAGGATATAAAACTCATCATTCATGTCAGTGTACCTCTGCTGGGCAAAGAAAAAAAAAAGGGGGTGGGGGGGGCACAGCAATGGTGACTTCTGTTGTTTCACTGGTCGTAGCTGGATTAATTAGGCCACCAAGGGCTTCACTGCCACGCCTTTGAGCGTGAGAGCACAAAGATAGGCAATGAAAACCATCAGGGCTTCTTTTGGACCAAATACTTTTGTGGTTATTTCATATGTTGTCGTGATGTGTGCACTTAAAAAAAATGTATATATAAAAAAAAAAAAAAAAACATCACCGTTATTCAAAATGTGTTAAATTCTGTAGGGCAATAGTGTTTTTCGTGTTTTTGGATTTTTTTTAAAACCTTAGAATAACAGATGTCAGGATTAAATGTAATATTGGAAAAAGGATCTGCAAACTAGTGCTTAGTCCATCCGCCCAACAGTTCTGATGTGGGGAGTTGAATCTGGGAGCTGGCCTCCCTGTGGGGTCTTTGTATGTTCTCTCCATGTTGGTGTGGGTTTTCTACAGCTTCCTCACACGTTCCAAAAGCATGCATCTTAAGTGATATTTGTCTATACGCGCCCTGCGAAAGCCAGGCAACCGGTCTAGGTTATAAGATCGGATCGGTTCACCTGTAACCTCAATGAAGATAAGCGGTGGAGAGACAAGAAGGGTACATGGATGGATGCGTAGACTGACTGATCTGTTTATTTACATTTACATCAAAACTGTCTGGATTTCCTCATTACGGAAAGGCCTATTCTAGGCAGTCAGATCCTCAATCAAACATAAGCTGCCTAAACAATAGGGCCAAGGGTCCTTAAAGCGCCTTATGGCTACATGCACTGTCTCTTGGATCACAAAACAGCTGTTGGGCTGAAGTTCCCACACGTCTTAAAAGACCCCCAATTCAGCACCTGCTACTGGGAAAGCCAGTCTGGTCTGGACTACTTAATGATCCCAGGTCAGCTGGATAGACCAGGATGTAGAAGCAGAAAACGGGTGGGGGGGTGGGCGGTGATGTGTCTCTGGTGAGAGGATTGCGTAGGGGGCAGGGGGTGGCTAGGTATCCCCCTGAATCGATATAGTGATTCCCTTTCAGCCTTTATAGCTTGTGTTGTGCTTGGATAGCCTGCCGGAATATCCGCACATACTGTACGTGGGTCTTTTTCATTGTCTTTGAAAAATAGGAAAGCTACACAATAGCTTTATATAAACCGAACTGTGTCTGCGTGTATGTGTGTGTCAGATGGCCTGCAAGGCAGACACAGATCTGAGGTGACACAACTAGGTCAGGCTAGCGACACACCCACAACACTGATGTGCTCGTTTGTGTGCGCACACGTACAAAGTGTCGGACGACTTGAGGCTGCTACCATCTCCAACTTTTGAGTCATCATAACCTCATCCAGACTGGACAGTAAAAGTGATCCTGACATGCTGCAGAAAGACTGAGGGTAACGCAATCGACCACATGAGCCCAACTGCTTAAGAACAGAGGCTTGAAAATCGAGTCAAGGCTTAGGCTTTCTCCTCTTGTGTCAACAATGCCTCTATCCAAATTTAGCTGAGAGAAGCCTCTTACTTGAAGCTGAGCTCAGACAGGAAATATGCAAGGATGTGTATGGTCTTGATAGTTAAAAAAAGAAAGAAAAAAAACCTCAGCAGAGACAAATCCGAGGGCTGTTCGTCACATAAAAAATTGCCGCTGCAGCTTGTTGACTCGTTTACCTTAAAGAACATCTGAAAATGGTATCACTGCACAGGTGTTTTTGTTGTAATATAAGCAATGAGCAGTAACTGATCAAGAAAGGCACTGATGAAAAACAAGAAAGATAAAAATGAGGGAGTGTCTCAAAGATGCAAACAAATTCACCTAGTTTGGCGAAATGTCTGACGTGCAGTGGCTGTAAATATTTAAGGTGTGATATCAAATGTGTGAAAACAAATCAGTGACGTCAGGCCAAAACCTCCTTTGCCCCAATTTGGTGAATTTGAAATATTTTTCTACAAATCTGTACTATTGGTCAATCCAAATGTGTGTCTGTTATTTTTACAAATTAAAAAGTCTAAAATGGTGGAAAAGGTTTGCTATTTTTAGTGATGCAATGTTAATGGATGAAAAAAACGTTTTGGGGATCTCCTGAAAAGTGATGATTTTGGAAGTATGAAGATTATGTACGATGCCAGCTAATTATCCAGGCGCAACAGCCACAGCAGCAGAACACTACTGAAAGTGATTATACTGTCATTAAAAAAAACCAAACAAAAAAACTATTGGGACTAAACGCTTTGAGATTTCTTCTGATGAGTGGACTGAAAAGCACTCCCCCCATGTTTTGTAAGAGGGGGAAAAAAAAAAATTCAAATCACGAAACAAAGATGCACAAAAAAAATTAACAAATTCACACAAGGTTGAAATTTAAATGAAGAAATAATCTGAATAAGTGCAGGGCTTGGAAAAAGTGCACAAACCTGGTGAGTGTTGTTGGCCTGCAGTGAACTCTGCAGACTTTGGTGTAGTGCTGCTGGTACTTGTAGAAGATGAAGAGTAAGGTAATGAAGGTGACAAGCAGGAAGAGGAGGGCGTGAGAGCACCAAAGGCTCCTGCAGGCAGCGGCTGGCCTCTCTTCAGTAGCTGCTTCTGCTCCTGCTGCCGGAAGCGCGGGGGCACCTCTCTCGGTGGGTAGCGAGCGCCGGCAGAGGACGACGTGCACTGTGACTGAGGGGCAACGGGACTCTGGAGCTGGCTACTGCAGGAAGTGCGCTTGTCATTTCCACAAGAAAATGAGAAGGAGAGTGGCAGCGTAGGGCTGGCAGGGTGGACGTGGTTGGCTGTGCAGGGACTGGGCTTAGGGGGAGCAGGCTCTGGCACTGGATGGATACACATACACGCACACACACAAACACAGACAGCAGACAGACAGGAAGCAAGATATTAATTCAAGGGTTTTGTAGTATGCAGCAGGTATTATATTAACCTGGTCACATTTTGACAAAGAGAGTCACTCAGACTTTCTATTTTTACTGATTCCAAGCCATGACTACTTTGCAGACACGTTTTCGAGGACCTCACATGCTGTCGCTACACATGTTCGTTCTCCGATTGACGACAATATATGGGACATCAGTTTTATCACAAACATATGAATGTCTGCTCAGCTTGACGGCACAATGGCGGGACGAGGACTACAATATGCAAAAGCCAACAGTGCATTCACAAAAGCTATTGGGTTCTAACACACCAAAGGTGATCCGAGAGGCTTTCAAAATGATGTTTCAGCAGTGGAACATGAACAAGAATATGGTGCATGTTGGCCCGCGGGACAATACGCATAATATGAACTAGGCTATGAATGAATGTGGAGTGACTGGCCTTGGCTGTAGGGCGCCCCAAGCGAGGTTCGCTGAGCCAACGGAGCATAAGTCATTGTTTTTCCACCCCTGTATTTTGGTCAGTGACGCATTTTAAGGACTTTTTTTGAAATGAGACTTTCATAAAAACGTTTACAATTTTTAAATGACAAAAGCACACTTTTTTTGTAGTGACTGATGCATTCTGAGTTTGACGGTGAGGGCAAACTAACTGCAATATATTTGTATATTTGAAAACTCATCACTGTTATGGTATTATAGCTTTAGTGATGTCAGATACATTAAATCCAAGAGAGAGCCATGATGGCGAATTAATGTTTGCACGTGACACGCTAGCCTTTTTTCCTTGAATGTCATAATAATAATGCCAAAACGGTATGATTCAAATAACTTATTTGAGTAATCTTGACAATGTTCAACAACAGAAAGGCAAAAGAAAAAAACTACACGCTTGGGATGGGCCTTTTCGGAGCAGCTAGTAACTAGCTGTACAAATAACATTCAACTAGCTGCTAGTTGAATGTTAATTGTACATGCCATGTCCATGCTAATTCCTCTCCCTAGCCAGTTACCTAATGGAGCATTCATGTGGAATGTGACATTGTTGTTTAATACACAGCCATCGCAGCTACTGACAAAAAACATTTGAGGGAAAAAAGATCCTCTGTGAATGTGCAGAAATGGAGGAAGTTGAAGAGGATGAAGTTTTCCACTTGATCTGCATTCACCACTGCAAAATCTGTACACTGGCAGTGTGCTAAAGCCGACTCGTGACCTACAAGCAGCTGCAAAGAACAGTTTCTTGATCGGAGGATAAATACTTCGATGAATAGTTGATAATGTTTTGTGTAGTCCCCAGACAGAAAAGACCATTCAACACGACAGCTGAGACTGCTTTCACTCAAGGGAAGAAAGAGAACGTTTGTGCTTTTATGAGAGGAGAGCGCCTTTGAAAATCAGAGAGTGAAGAAAATACAGTATGTTAGTTAAAGCATCAGTCGTGGTCAAGAGTTAGACGTTATCTGAGAGCAGTAGCCACAGTAGAGGTTCAAGTCAGCAGGGAGTGCGGCGATATTCAATGAATCTGCCATGACCTTGTTAAAAAAAAAAACAAAAAAAAAAAAACAAAGGCCCTTTCCGAAAACACAATACTTTCCAAGATGGAGCATGAATGTAAAAAGAGCAGCAATGACAAAGATACAAGTACAACCAATGAAGATACACAGCACTTCATACATTGAGAGGAAAGACATGCCATTGATGCCTCTCTTCCATTGGTTTCCTTCAAACGCCTTACATCTTTGTAGGACACATCAATACTCGGTGGGCACATATGTTTTGCACCCCTCCTCTTCCACTCTGTGATTTTAAACACACATGCAGATAAAGTGAGAACGCTCCTCCAGCAGCGTCCGGCTGCCTGTTGGCCTGGAACTGCAGCGGCTGACGCACATCTCCGGTTAAATTCTACTCAGCCCGCCCGACAGACCCGCAGCCAATCAGGCCGCAGGATGGTGAACACATGCCACCCTGCTGCACTTCCTCTTCTTCCCTTGTGTTTTCAACCACCTCCTCTTTCGGTTTTTCCATCACAGCTACTTTCTAAACCACCTGCTCTCCCCCTTTCTCTCTCTCTCTCTCGCTCTCTCTCCATCACCATTATTTCTGCCTTATATCTTCCTCAGCCTGATGCTCCCTGTGTTTCTCCCCCTCAGTGCCATCATCCATCTTGAGACTGCCCACTGTTCTCTGGTGCAGCAGACTACAATGGGGGAAAACACGAAACAATGCAAGCTTTTCAGGACTGAATAACATGTAAACCTTGCCGGCTCTTTGATTCAAGGGCATAACACTCTACAGGACTCCGTTTAGAATATATCCAAATAATAATTTTGGGACAACTGTTTCAAAGCTGAGATGCCACATACACTAGAGTCATTGAGAGCCCAGCAGCTGACGACACTGGAAGTGCTTTTTTTCCCCGTGCCGACATCAAATACGCTCTTCGCCGATTGGGTCAATTCAAGTCTGTTTGCTCAAGTTTGCCTCGCCTCGGAAACGCGCTTGATTATACTATGCCCGGACTTAATTGTTGGTAAAGCCATGACTCTAGATTTCCAGGCTAGAACATATTGAGGCAGACAAATGAAAGGCTTTGGAGGAGATGGGCTAATAAAACGTTCTCTAAAATTTTAAGCAACCCACAATGTAGGTTTTTATGCATTTTACACATGTTAAGATGATAGCTGGACTGTTAATCAAGTTTGCACTGGCTTGACTTGAGTTGGAGTGCTCCCACTTTTTTTTTTTTTTTTTTTTTAAATACGTAAGGGCTGTTTTCCGTATCAATAGGTTACAACTCCCGGTGTAACTTGTGAAATTGCTTGGCAAAAAAGGGGAAGAATGTACGCCCTCCACCTTGAAATTGGGCAGCCGGAATATGCTAAGTGAAAAAAATAGTACCTATAATGGTAACAGCTCCCCTCTGCCCTGATCAAACAGAAGTATATTAAGCGTGATGTGTCTATAATATTGTGGGAGAGCGATTTTTTAGTAATTCATGAAGGCTGGGTAAGTGCTTTATAGAGGGTGAGCATCAAATAAAAAGCCACAAAGGGAAAAAAATGGAAAAGAGTAGGGAAATCCCTCAGATAAGAGCATGTCTATGAAAAATTAAATGAGGAATGTGAAGAGTATGCTCATTACACTTCCTGCCAGTGAACGGGAATGAGATTCCGCACAGTAAATTAAAAAGGCTACAAGCGTATTGCATCTGAACCACATGGAAGGCATAAAATCCTCTGGTTGAGTCGCTAACAACGCGGTGAAGATACAATGCAGGTATATTTTGCTACACTCCTTTTGTTGATTTGGGTCATTGTCTTGTTTATTCTACAGCAGACTTGCAGGAATATTCATGCGCTACGGGCGGCCCAAGGCCCAAATCATAAATTAAGCTTTAATAAATCATGAAGGCGCAGCAGCCTGCGACTGGTGTCATGGAGTGCAACTAAACTACGAATATCAGCCTTTATTATCATCGACGTCTCACGTCTTGTATGAATAGATTACAGACATTTGCAGTCCAACAATTCCAAAGGCTCTTCCAAGATTAATGTGTTCAATCAAAAGAACGAAATATTATTAGAAGTACGATCATGCGAATAAGTAGTCTCTTTTTTTGGGAAAAAATAATGGCTGAAGGGGAAGGAAACGTTGCTAAATAGAGCAAAAACATCACAGAGTTAGCAACACGGCAGACACAAGTCATGGCTCGTGCGCGTTACCTCACTTGTACTGGTGTCCACACGTGTGCACATAAATTAAAAGTATGAATGCCCCCCCAAAAATACATGTTTTATGTTTTGACTTCATGGTCACAAGGGCCAGAGACTATAGGAGGGCCAGATGTGGTCCCTTGGGCCGTACTTTTCCCAGAGCTCGTCTATTGTCTTCAGAAGCACTTCATTATGCAGCCATGTTTGTAATAGTGGGGGATGGAAAACATGCGCCAGCATATACGCCCTGCACAATGGTGCCATCCCCCAAGTTTATGACCATGTCTATACGTAAAATTTCAGATAATAATGTAGAGCAGGGGTCCCCAAACTACGGCCCGCGGGCCGGATCCGGCCCGCCTCCGCATTTGGTCCGGCCCCCTGAAAATACCACAGAGTATTTTGATTTATTTTTCATCGATGTGGATTTGTCTTTGATCATAAAGTTGGGCTTTTGCAATAAAATGTTCCTTAGTTCTGAACCGTTTTCATTATTAACTATTAATTAGTAACTATTTCATAAACACAGATACAATAAGGTGACATTTGGTGCATCTTTCTGTGCCGTTATCTGGCAACGCCAGAAAAAAAAAATCCGAAACCGGCCCCTCTCTCAGAGAACGGGATCATGGCGAAAAGGTTTGGTAAGAGAAAAATAGAATGCAGGGTATTTAACCCAAAGTGGACAAACGATGTTTTTGTTTCTTTCAGCGCAAAGAAACGTCTGTCAGTCTCATCTGTCAAGAGGCGGCTTCATTTTGTGTGGGTTTCTGGAAAACAATCCATTTTTACATTTCCGTACTCTTGCGGTCACCCTTTTTCTATTCCAGACTGACCCCGGCCCCCCCATCACAGAAGCGAAAGCTTATGCGGCCCTCACAGGAAAAAGTTTGGGGACCGCTGATGTAGAGGGACGTTATTTGTGGGTTTGTTTATATGAATCCATACTATCGCTCCACTATGACAATCTAAACCTTCACATCTTGAAAAGGCCTTTAAATTGAGGTTCAACCATTTCATACTTGAACTATTTCATGTGAACTTATACATATGCATGTCTATGGCAATGAGTTTTTAGACACACAGTGGGGGTGGGAGACTCTGACATCCCATCTGTCTGTATTAATAAAGTAAAAACTCCACCAACACACTCACACCGCATTAAGGCAAAAGCATTTTCACCCCTCACCCTTTCTATAAAAAAAAAAAAAAAAAAAGGCAGTTGCCATAGAGACCAATACTGTTGCCTCCTGCACCTCCATTTGCTTCTTGTGGCCTCATGTGACCTTCTCCCATGCCATGCCTCCTCCATCCTCTCCATCTAATTAGTGCCCTGCACCCCCAATCTTCACCTCCATCCCAGGACCGTGATTTCTCTCGATTGGGTCACGCTTGGTTACCTCTCCTTGGTATGGGGTATGAGAGCGAGGATGTTAAAACGCTTCTGCGGTTTGTGTACATGATAATCGCTACATTTGATAGTCGTCGAAAGAGTGAGCCAAAGCGTTTACACAATGTAGGAGTGCCACACCCCAAAAAACAACCCCCCCCCAAAAAAAAACTACATGTTACATTTATAAAACTAATTAAAACTATCGTGAAAATGCCCTTCGTTATTTATTGTCTTTGTCAACTAATATACATAAAAATTCGGGTTGATTTTAAATGTTTATTTCTGTACCTTACAGATGAAGGAAGTTCAAACAGTCATTTGGGGATTGTGGTTTACTTTATTACACAACACTTGGTGACTCTTTCGTCTTTTTATTTAGCAGTCAAATACTCTCAAGATACTTATGAAAACAAACTAAAACTAATACTAAAACTAAAATGAAACATTTTTGATCCAATAAAGCCTAATTAAAATTAAATTAATTAAAAAAAAAAACAAGACCTAACAAAATAAAAAGGATGATAAATATTCTCAAATTATAATAACCCCAGTCATTTGTAGCTTTGCCATGAAACATTACTATAAATTTTGAATGTTTTTTGTATTACAGTGGCACTCTCACAATATTGCTGCCTTTCCATTGCTAATCATGGTGTTTTGACTTTTAAAGAGGTATTTGTTTATCAGAAAAACAAGAAAGATATTAACGTTTTAGAAAACGAATAATGCACAACATTTGGAGATACAAGCTTTTCGCGATCAAGCTCCAGGAAAGCGGTTTATTGAAGGCCATGACGGTTTAAGGAATTGATCAGAAAAACGGTGCAACCTGTCTACCAAGGTTAATGTCATCCTAATAAAACTGGAAAACAAATAACAGATGGATGATATGAATCCAGTGATGCTTGCAAGGTGGAAACTAGAGGAATAATAAGTGTGTGGAGCACTGGTATTTGCTTCAAGCCTCTGAGGAGTGAGAAGCACACTCTTGATGCGAACAGACTGACAGCCTTTGAACCTTTTAAACTTGTATGCAAACATCTTGGCCTCCGGGCACGGTCAGAACTGTCATTCATAGGAGCTAAATCACATCTTATTAATAATCTGCCAGACTTTCGACATGGTGCGATGGAGGATGAGGCGAGAGAAGATGGGGGGGGTCCAGAGGCATAAAATGGCCTCTTTTTTTTTTTTTCAGCAGACTGAGAATGATTCCGCCGTATGAATAGACAAAGAGCAAGGCATTGTTTAGGTTTGTGTGGCCCTCTTGTTTCCTGTCGCACTGACCCCAGGCTCTCCCTTCATCTCTTGCTCCGCTCCGACACGCCACATGCATGCGGGATGAGTACACAGAAGAGGGAGAGAGGGGGCAGCGGGAAAACAATTATGCTTGGTCGTCATAAATCCAAGGGATGCAATTTGCGAGCGATTCACTATTAATTCTTTTGAGTGTTTATAAATGTGGCTAAGTGAAGAGAAGAGCGCTGCTGACGCTTAAATAAATTAGCTTCTAATTGGATTGTGATTCATGAAATTCCCTTGTTGTGTTGACGCAATTAATAGCATATGAAATTGCAAATTAATCCAAAACGGAAACATGCACTTCACTTGTGTTTATGTGGGTCTCTCACTTTGATAAACATTAATGGTCCTCTCACTGCATTAATTGTGTTTCTCCCAGAATGAAATGAAACAACAGGAAGTAACGGCAAGTGTTGAAAAGGAAGGGTTAAGATAGCAAATCATGCTGCAAACGTTCAATTGGCGTCTCTCAAGATGAATGTCATGGCAGAAGTACAATGCAGAATTGAAACAATACTTTGGGGGTAAATACAAAGTCATAGAAAAACTTCAATGATGAACTGGCATCGTGTTTTGACCTAAGTCGGTAGCTCAAAATAAATATGATGACCACAGAATAGGAAATAGACATTTTTTTGGCTGCTCAGTGAAATGTAGTAACGTTTACAAAAACTCAAGTGATGAAGTGAGTACGGTGGGAGGAGATGTGTTTATTTTTGCTGTTGTAACCTCCCCTGACAGGTTGATTTCTGCTAAGGCAATGATAAGATAAGATAAGGTAAGAAAACCTTTATTAGTCTCGCAATGGAGAAATTCCCAATTCACAGCGGCGAAGTTATGAAAGGAAGAAGCAGAACAAAATATAGGGGCTCCCGGAAAGGCACGATGAGCACACAATTCATATTTCTATATTCACACTTGTTTTTATACCTGTACAGATGTCAAGCATGTTATATTGTTTCTTAAAACAATTGTCCTTGAGGTAATAAAGGCTTAAGGATGGGGACATTTTGACCATGGAACAGATTAATCAAACATCCACTATGTGTTCCTTTGGTGTTTCAGAAGTGAAATGTGTGGTAGCAGCATAAACTGCAAATGCAGATTTTCTGAGTATACTGTAGATGGGGAATGTGACACATTACATCAAGGTTCTGCAGCAACTTCTTCAAATGTATTTTTTGCTTCGGTAATGCTTTTGCATGAATGCTATTCCCGGCAAGTTACGAGCATTCGATATGCCGCCACTGCTCAATTTTTTTCTGGTTTTGCAAATCCACGATGGAAGGATTTGCTTTCAACCACTCACTGTGGCAGCGAGGGAGGAGATAGTATATATATTTTTTAATACTTTATCTTTTAATATGTAGCACAAGGTTTGACAAACCTTGTGTTCTCCTGATTCTTATTCTCTATCTGTGCCAGCGTGCATTTGTCCAGGTTGGGGGCGATATGAAACAGACCGAGTTGATTGTGCTTGCAGTGGTGGTATTGAGAGATTGCGACGGAGCCGTGTGTCTGCATGGGCTGAATAATCAGGTAGGTAATGGGCGACCAGGACAAAGGAGGATGGAGGCCCTGTATCAGTGGTCTGTCTGTGTGTGCGTGTGCACGTGGCCGCGTGCATGGGGGTTGGAGACGGGCAGTGGGAGGCTGACTGCTGGATGAAGCCCTATGCTGGTGCGAAGCCTAATGGGGGGCAGAGAAGTTAATTCCACTGTGCTGGAGCTTTATCTCATTTTCATACATATGAACGCGTCGGGCCGAGATCGATTACCACAAACAAATTGAAATGCTTAGAGACCCAAAAGGCCTGCAGAGCGGTGAGCAGGAAAGACGGGATTGGGTGAATCTGTATGTGTCTATGAATTTCTGAATTTACCGATATGGATGGAAAGACACAAATCACCTTTGCATACTGATTGCTACCTTCCCACACACACACGCGCGCACACACACGTCTTATTATTCACCTCCACGCATGGAAGCAACTCATTCCAGTCGATAATGCTTTGCCTTCAAGAGAAGTGGCAGACATGAGGCTATGAGCACAATCACAGAGGTGGCTTATCGAGTGATTAGTCTCCGCAACAACCGCACTTTCTTTATTTTTCTCCTCAAAAACACACCCACTCACTTATCATGTTGCTTGCTATCTCATTAATGATCACGCAAACCCTTCAACAGGCAAACCTTCACTGAGTGCTGTTGGTCAAATTTAGTCAGTTCACTGCCCCCCCCCCCCTCCCAAGCTGCTTTCTACATTTGCTCTCTAGCTCCCCATCAACACTGAACCCCAGTCATGCATCTACACACAGCTTAGACTGTCCCTTGGGTGACCTTCAAGCCTTTTCAGTCTCAAACCTGAACATGGCACATTTGGTCTACATAGTAAACATTGATTGTGTGACTAGCAGGTCTAGTTCAAGCAATGGTCCGGAAGATTATAAGATACTGCATGTATAATAATTCAGTGCCAAGCATTTTGCCATTATCAACTGGTAGTTAAAAAAAAATACAATATATATATATATATAGAGAGAGAGAGAGAGAGAGAGAGAGATCGATATATCCAACAATTGTTATTGTTGGTATTCAACTGGAAGGACTCATAAAGCATTCCTCAAATTCATGCTTTTGAACAAGACCCCTTGAGGGGTCTTTATCCTTGGAGTCATCACCGCTTGCCGTCTTTGAGTAAACTATTTATTTGATTGGCTGAGTCGTGTTGTGTGGGAAGAGCTATAAAAAATGTGATTTGTCTGTTTGTTCCTTGTGCTCAAACATTCACTATGGCACAGAGCAGGTGAGCAGGAAGAACAGCTACGGTAAAGCGCCCCAAATATGAGCTTTTCTAATTATTGGCGTCAAAATAACGAAACAAGTCCTGATGAAAAGCACACGGGTCATGATCAGGGCTAGAGTCTGCCTATTGAGGACATGCATTAAGTCAAAAAAGCAATATGATTCAGGGCAAAGGAAAAAATATTCACAACTGTGCAAAACAGCTTCTCATTAGAAAACACGTAGCCTCAAAAAGAAAAAAAAAAGGCACTAATCTTTACTTTGTACTATTGATAACCATGGTGTGTTCATCCATTTTAACTTTCTTCTTCAGAATGATAAAACGGATTCCTGTCTTGTAATCCGAGAGCTCAAGATTTAAAAGCAAGAAAGTCTCATTAAAAACCCAAAAGACACCCACCCCCCCTTTAAATTAAAACCCAACACAAATAACTCGCCCATGTTTGCAATGCGATGTTTGCACTAAAATACCCGTACAAGACTCAGGGTAAGCGAGGACACTGTTTTTTTCAACCTCTGTCCTGAGGCATTACTCATAGCTCAACGCCTTTATTTCTCCATGCTTCTCCATTTTGCCTTCACCACTTCTCCAGGCCGCCCTTTGTAGCCACAACACACTGTGCTTTGACAGGATGCCTTCACACACTCCACTGCCTGCTGCTGCGGGCACAGCAGACGTCACCCTGCATTTCACTCTGCTGCGCTCTCTCTCTGTGTGTGTGTGTGTGTGTGTGTGTGTGTGTGTGTGTGTGTGTGTGTGTGTGTGTGTGTGTTTTGGAGACGTGGGGATTCGGAGCACAAAATGGTGCACGTGTGTACATGACGTCCGACGGGGTTGGGTAAGGACATCAAAGGCTATGTGTGTTTAATTTTGCAGCTTTATATGAAGCCATTACTGCCGATTATTAATACTGAGAAATAAAAAAATAAAGATGACTGGTACTCACCTTTGGGTTTCTGTTCAGCAGCCTGCAGGGGAGAGAGCAATGAAGTTTCTTGAAATAAATGCACCAAGAGGGGTGTTTCAGTTGCATTAGAGTGGAACAGATATGAAGCTGTCCCACCCATTGCAGCTACAGTATCTTACATTCCACACGCTGCAATAGAAAGGGATCTTCCCCAAAATGTTCCCACAATCTCAGGAGCATAACATTCTCTAAAACATGAGAAACGAAGAGCCAACTGAACCCCTTATTGACTGTTGTGTTTTTTGTGTAAGGAGATTTATCTATTAATAACTTCACCAGATGTGCAAGTGAATCACCTTCTTCTGAGCGATGACCTTCTTGATCTTTTCTTCTTGTTTTTTCTTTTTCTTTTCTTCCATCAAACGGTTCTCGTTCTTGTTTTTCTTGCTTCTCTCAGCTGTAAAACAACAGAACATTTTTTTTTTTTGTCAAAAACAGAATTCCACTCCAAGGCTTTGATTAACTTTGTTCTCTTTTTCCCTCAATTACAACGTACACAAAATAGACGCGTCATTGATCAGTGCATGCATTTCAAACGTGTTTGTGTAAACTGGAAGCCCCTTCCATTTGATTTACTTCCAGTCGCAGCAAGAGCGCACACCGTGTCTGGGAAAAGGTTTCCATCAACAACATTCCCTTCATATGTAAATTGCGCTTGACATGTCTAAAGGAACATTTTTCCTCTCAGTCAAAAAGTATAATAGAGCCACAAAACAAAACAAGGAAGCGATTGAAGGGCGAAAAAGTGACAACACAACATGAATTAGGAAGACAGATGACGACAGTAAACAGCTGAAATAAAAATCATTGTGGAAGAGGAATTCACATAAGAAGCAAGATGTTCGAGTTTTGCGAGCTCTCCAAGCAGGACAGTGCGAACATCAACAAAGTGACAGAATGATACACACAATGTTGGTTGCGTGAGTCAAACTTGCTGCATAGATTGCCCGAAGGCCAGAATGTGTTGTGTTTCCTTAGTGACAGTGCTGGAAACTATTGGAAGTATGAACTGGGTCTTAAGGATGGCGCCTGTGCATGCTTGTCGATGTCTGGATGTTTGTGCACTTGGTCTTAATGAGCTTAGGACATAGGAATAATTTGTGATATCAAACTGATGATACACCGTGCCGTGAAATCAATCATCATCATGTGAGAGTCACATGATACCACCTTTGGGAGTGCTTATGAATTCATCCTATCCAATGAGCGACTTAACAGAGGGGAACATCACAAACAGCCTCACAGGTCTACTACACTAACAACATTTTGGGGCAAAGCGTGGCTCAAAATGTACTCATTCTTCTAAAGCCTAACGCAACAGAACTGAAACCACAACAATCGCGTTAGTGATTGATGCAATCAGCCAAGTCAGCTTAAAATTATGCACGGCACGAGGGTGAATCCCAGTAGAGGTAGCATCAACTTACTTGTGCCAGCAGGAGATGCTGAATAGCACGTAGCACAGTTCAAAGGTCAGACTAATCTCTGGGAGACGCGTCAATAGCAAATTAGCAATGCTAATACCAGCAGATGTGGCCCTGACCACAATGCAAGCTTCAAAGGGGGCAAACAAGGTCAACTTTACAATATTAGGTGCAACTGAACATTGCATTGTCAACCTCATGTTTGTGGATTATAAAGAAATACTTTAGAGTAAAATGTTGGGACCTGAGAATGGATGGAAACACAGAAAAGAAAAAAAAATTACGATGGCTTTGTTTACTTATTCCAAGAAGTGGCAGTAATTACAGCTTGGTGAATATTGACTGCTCTTCCTCATTTGAATCTGCTGGGGATTCTTTCCACATCCTGGTTGGCCTATTCCAACATGACCACATCCATGCTGTCAATCACAGTTTCACCAACTCTTTATCTGTCCAATCACTTGATGTTAAATGAGAACCCTACTTGAGATACAGCTTTTCATTCTGCTGTTTGTGCAAAACAAATTTTACTGCGCGTGTGAGGGAAACTGCCGGACTTTATTGCGGGTGTTTTTCTTTTAAATGTGACAGCAGGGACAGTTGGGTTTTTTAGCTGACAGAGTAAATGCCAGGCGAGGCTACCTCACATATCCTTACCTGTCTCGCTGCCTCGCTCTCAGCACTGCTGACACAAGCATCTAATCAGTGGTGACCCAGTATTTCACACTTTGAATCTAACAAACTGAACACAAATAAAGTGCAACCTCTGAAGTTTGAAGCCAAAGGTCAACCTCTGACTTATTTCAATATTTTGAAACAATGGAAAGTGGAAATCCGAATAATCAGTTTCAGACTCAAAAGAAATGAACTTCGCATAAAGTCTGGTGTTTATACTCGTTTTTCTCCTCTGATGTTCCCAAAAAGCTCAATAAACAGGGTTCTCCACTGACGCAGAGACTACATGTGCGCTGCTATTCATGACACCGTTACCTCTTAGTTGAGTCGGTGTTGGAAGGGGGAAAAAACCTCACAAAAAGCCAAAGAAAAATGAAAACCAGTACCCAGAATTCATCCTTGGATCCTTGCTGAGATTTTGCATGACATGATTTATGATAGCTGAACATTGACCTCAAATACATAATATTTGGGTTTTACGTAGATTTGTACGGTCTCAGGGGAATTTGTATTTTGAATTCCCCTTGCATGCCTACGGCCATAGATTCTTGTGACTGTGGTTCCATCGAACCAAATAGAATAAATGGGCATCATGTAAGTAGGTGGCGCAGTTGTGGTGAACACAGTACGGTAAGGAGAGCAGTCTATTGAGAATGATGAAGCCACAGTCATACAAGCTTGACATAGAGAGACGGCAGAGAGGCGGTGTGTCTGGTGCCATTCTGTCAGGGAATCTGGGGAAAGGGAGGGAGGGGTGGAGAAACAGAGGTGGGTGGATGAGAGGAAGGAGGAAAAAAAAACAGGCGGTGGATGAAAGCAGAAACAGAACAACACCAATTAAGAACGACATGCCGCCGGAGAACCAGACAGGGCGAAAAAGGGGAACCGAGGCTGGAAGTGGTAAAGACAGAAAAGAGAATCCTCACTGGATATACAGTGAAGAGAAAGAAAAAAAGTGAAGCAAGCATGATGGAGGCTGGCAGACAAGGGGAGAGAATGAGAGAAGAGGCGGGGGTGGGAAGCACAAAAATAACCATGTGCCTTGATTACTAATATCCATCGGACGGCGGTAGGAAGAGTGAGAAAGTGCACAGTCGAGAGAAACCGAAAGACCTGCGCTGCTTTCGACAAAGACAAATGAAAAGGGCAAAGATGCTGCAGGGAAGACACAAAAGCTTGATGCGTTTTGAACGGCGCCAATCGCAAAGCAGGGAGGTAACGACGACAGAGGAGTGAAGCAATATAATCCACCATTACTACATGACGTGGGAAACTTGGTAGCCACCACTGTTAGCATTTAGCAAATCCAGACATTCATGTAGTATAATACTGGTGAAGTTTAAAGTTAAGAGCATTCTTTTCATTCCTATAGCAAACCGGTTAAATGACTCGATTTGTTCCAGGCTTGAACTGTAGATACGGTATCATTTTGAGATGTTCCCCTTGACTGACACTCTCTGGAGCAATGTGCTAGTGTGACCTGTCAACTCGGCGTGATGATCGCCGTGTGGGAAAAGCAAGGCTGTAAATTCAACAAGCAAGGCTTCTGCTGTTGTTGTTTGTGAGCATTCTGCACACAGAAGCTTCGCCTGAACCAGGTGGGTCAAAGTATAAAACGTGCTTTATTGCCACAACGCTGGACTTGATCAATGGATGCTGGAATTTGCTGACATGGCTGAAGGCGGGCGGATAGTTCATGAGGGAGAGGATAAAGTCCAACACTGAGGGAGAGAGGGAGCGTTGGTGCTATAAATAATTGTTTTGAGGTTTGCACTCGGGCGTCTTTGCTGGGGAAGCAGCCAAGTTGACATTAAACTTTAACACGGCAGCAGCTCATCAAGTGAGAAAACATCACGAGACCGAGCAGGATGACTGCTGCCGCTGCTAAATCTGACTAAATTCGAGGTGTCAAGCCATTTTACACGTTGGGCCTTTCGGATTGATTTGTGTGTAGAGGATTTGGCATGTAGAGCACAGTCCGCACTCTTGTCTACAAGATGCATGGTGAAGTCAAGAATAACTTACAAGTGAAAAAAATTGTTTGACTATGTAAAAAGTATTGAGCAGTTAATGTATTCATTCTTGCTTTTTAAATAAAATGAGAGCCGGGTGGAACAATTCCTGAAAGCTCTGAAGTGTTGTTTTGATGTCAGCGCTGCATTGAGCCGTCTGCAGAATAATGCTGGCCGCAGGAGTTGTGCCAAAGCATAAGATGTCGCTTGACTTCAGCCAACAGGCTCATTGACACTGAAGCAGTACTGCACAATATTTGCCCTCGATTGCTTTACATCGCTTCACGTGCATGGATTTATTATTCATTCACATTCAATGGGTATGTTTTATGATCTGCACTTTGTTCCAATCAAACACAAAATTGTTTATAGTGTGTAAAACATTTTGTGCATCAATTAACTCACAACAAAAGGCCGAATGTAGCGGGAAATTGTCACAATAACTAAATCAAAATTTGACAAACACAAACTGGATGCACGGCAAGACAAATGAGATAATCAGCTGAGGAAGACTTATCAAGGTTACTTTGACACAGCAAAATGTCAACTATCTGACAAGTCTCAAGTTGACAACAATGTGAGCAATAATAACGAGCCTAAACAAATGGACAGAAGAGATTACATTCATGTGACAAAAACATGCCAATTGATTTGAGCTGACCGTATAATTGGAAATTTATTGTTTTGTTGGACAACACTCACTGTAAAATGAACAAACACTCACTGTAAAATGAACAAACAATTGGAGGGTGACCTTTGGGTTACATTTAGGCTTTACACGATCAGGATTTTGGCAAATACGGTGCCCCTGGTGAGTTAAGTATCAAACATATCAATCGTTTAAAGTTTGGGGATCGATCTTTGCACCAAGGGACACCGACAGCTCACACATTACCGATCCCCACCTCACTCCAGCAGGTGTAATAGCGATCTTGTCACTCTGAGCTGTTTTCGTTGTTTTTTGTGTGTATTTTTGCTTGCAAACTCTACCCAATATTGGGCAAAACCTCCTGTATGTACAGTCATTAGGATATTCAGAGTTGAACATTATGCTCTGGAAAGACATCGACAGGAAGCGAACGCAAACTGCAGCAATTATTTTCGTTGGGATGGTGATCAAAGTCCGACCATCCATGAGAGAGATCAGCCGATACCCCACCGCCCCCCACCCACCTACACCCGTGGTTCCTTCGACCAGGCCAAAGATTGTTAAGCATAGGCAAAAATGCAAGCGAGCACAGAGATATGCAGTCATTGGTGATCTTTTTTTTTTTTTCTGTGATCTACCCCAAAAATCCTGATTGTGTTAAAGTCTGATCTACAACCATGCATTTTCAGTTCACTGCACTGATATTGGGGGGAAAAAACAAAAAAAAAAAACAACACAAAGCTAGGACCTAAGAGCCTCAATTCTAATCCCAGTACAAGAACAGGTGGCGCATGCTAGTGCTATTTACATGGCCTTAACTGAGAGCTCTGAATGTGCTGTGGGGCTCAAGCCCTGTTACATCATGAGCAAGGCTGTCTAATGTTAGTTTGGGTATGAAGACTGGAACATTTAAATTGGATGTCCCGCATATTCCCCATCAGGCTTCTTCCATGTAATGCCATGCTCCTTCCCACAGTGTCTCCAATTAGCCAACACGAAAGCGAGGGAGGGAACAGGGCCCCAAATAAAGCTCTGCACAGTGAACATTCCCCTGGAGTCGTGCCAAGACTCACAAGCATCAGCTCGCCAGGTCCCAGCTGCCCCCGCCTCACCCCACTCCATCTCCCAGCTTCAATGCTGACCTGGCTTACCCCTGGTGGGCCCCTTAAGCCCTGCCCCTTCTATTGGCACATACGCTGGGGAAGGAGGCATAAAACAGGCAAGCAACAAAACAAAAATATTTAAACCCGCCAATAAGGAAAAAAAGTTATGTTCGGGTTTCGCCGTCAATACAATGTGATTACAAGGCAAAATCGGAATGGACATCTGACTGCATTTCGATGATTGAATATGAGGGTAATTAATCTGTTCAGGGTTATTTTTAGAAATAATCTGAAAGCATTGAGGGAATTGTTCTGAGTATCCTGATCTCATGTTTTGATGACAATGAGCAGAATTTGCCACAGCAGATTTCTGTCTAACTAATCCATAGGTGACATCCTGGTGTTCTTCAGTAGACACCATGCAGAATTCCTGGTTTTCCTTCTTACATGAATTTCCTTTTTCACTGTTACTGCTGAGAACAACCTCGTCCACAAATACCCCTAATTTATAACAATGCCTACATCAAATTCAACAGACAGGCATCTAATTATTCTGCTCCCCTGCACTTTAAAATAGCCATTCACAGTCTAGAGGACGAGGTTAATGGCTTTTGACAGCCACAAATTGAACCCAGCTGATTCCGCTGTCAATGCCCCCCCAGACTGGAGCAGTGCCCCGTGGTGGTGTTAAGCATGTTATCTATCAGTTCTGTGCCAGTTGTTTGAAAGGCTTCATAATAATGGGCTCGGTAACCACCGCGGTCAGGCCTGGGATAAGATCAATGACAGGGGGGGCTCGGCGATATAAGCCACTTTTCTGAAGCAGGACTAAGTGGGACTTATTGGAGCAAACAGATATGTTTGAAAGCACTTTTTGTTCGTTGGAACTTGGAGCCTCTTGGGAAATTGGCTAACGTAAGAGTTGTGGGATTGTTCAACACAGAACAATAAAGTCTTCTACAGCTTCCGGCTTTGTGATGGGTACAAGCCAAGGAGAGCAACCTGAAGACTCGACGGGGTGCAGTGTATTATCAGGAAAAGGTCAGACATTAGAAAACAAACCTTGAGTATTATTTGCAGCAAATTACCCAGATGTGGTACACCTTGAGTATTATTTGCAGCAAATTACCCAGATGTGCACTGATACGACACAGCAGAGGGAATGGGTTTGTCCTTGAGGTAGTGACAATATGTCCAAACAGCCTTCAGCACGAGAGTGCTGCCAAGAAAAAATAAAAAAAAAAAGAAAAAAATGTTTATTCTAATGTTCTCCTGCTGTAGAGAGGACAAACTAACAAAAAGCTTTTTCTACGATATAGGGCACTTTATCAGAGAATTCACCTGATAGAAATTAAGCCTCAGCTGAGCACACAGTGACTACTAGTGTTGGCGGGAATACTCCATTTCATTCCTAGGTCCCCAAAACTCAATGACAGTAACTTAAGATGGTTTGATTCCACTCATGATGGATGATAGCTATGACGACAAAATGCTCTGCAACCAACTTCTCAGTTTCAAAATGATTGGCAAGAACATCGTCACTCCGTCGTGCGTAATATTGCTTAATTATTGTTTATTTATTTATGTTCATTCATTAACCAATAGCAGAACACAACAATGTTAAAAAAATCAGAAAACGAAATGACGTGAAAAATTAACTTTCATGCAATTTTTAAAAATCCATTTATCCCATTAATTTTGGGAATACTTAAAAGGACAATCTATTCAAAATATATTCAACAGCTAGAGCTACCTAGTACACGACGCTGCCAATGGATGAGATACATTCACGCAGACGTCTGCTTTTGCAAAACTCGTCCAGACAGCATTATCAACAACACAGAGGAAATGGAGTCCAGAACATTTAATGCAATAAGTGTATGTCAGATTTTGGCATGGCAATAGCGTACTACATATTTACGGAGAGAATGTCACGTTTTTGCACCACTCAATCTCATCAAGAATGACATAAAAAAGGGCGGACTGGCACACCATAACGATCCTTAGGCATTCACAGCCACTAAATTTGAACTGCAGTCATTAATCAAAAAGGTAGAAGGATTTTATCCACCTGGGCGGCTCGCTCAAGTCGATGTTACGTATGCTTGGAAGCCCGACTGTGAGGGACTTACAGCAGACTCCCTCTTCTTAACAAGCGTAAACTTCATCTCCTCCCCCTATTCTCTAGTTTATGGACAGCAGAGGGCCCCTGCAAAATCTTTTCACAGGGACTCTTTTATTTGCTATACGTCAGCCTTTGGGAGAGACTGGTGGTGTCTAGGAAGGAGGACACTTGACCCTCTGGAAAAAAAAAAAAAAAATGCGTGCGCGTCTGTGAGCCAGCTGGGTGTTTAGAGGCATGCGGGAGGCACCTCATGACCTGATTAGCAACCGCAGGGCATTAACCAACTGCCGGGACCTTGAGTTTGGCCCAAAAAAATGCTTGCACACACCAATAAAACAGCACTGAGCTGGAAGCAACGCATTCCATCTCGACACATGTATATGTTCTCGCACCAATTTTCTCATTTCAATTCAGCACTGGTGTGTGACGATAGAGATAAGACAGTTCTGACAGAAGACGACAGAGGGAGGGGATGAAGGGGGTTGAAATTGAACAGGAAATTATGTACTTCAATTAAGACACGCCAAAGAGATATTAAAAGCTGTACTTGGGCGCCTGGGGATGCAGGAAGGGGGGGGGGGGCAATGCAATGGAAGGCGACAGTTCAATTAGTATCGGGAGTACAGGTGGAGGAACAGAGAATGGGCGGCGGGATGGTTATGTTTAATAATGTACTTGGAATTAGTGTAGGGGAATGTACAAGATACATGATGTACCACAGCGATATGAACCACAAGCAGATTGCACAATTTTAAAAAGGAATTTTTCTTTAAATACAAAGGCTGCGATCATGCTATTGCATTCCCATAAAAGCATGTAACCCTTTGTGCAAATCCAAGTAATGCAATACCTCTTTGGCTATGTGAAAGAAACTATTCACATGTGCAGTGTTCTCAGTCCCTCTCCACCAATCACAGAAGAGCTGTGATGTAACGCTTAAGTTTCACGTCCAATAACCCAGTATAAAGACTTACAATGCATTGAATGAAGTGTATCTGATCATAATCCTACAACTGTAATTTAGCATCACACCGTTTATTATTTCTACTGGAATCCCCATTGAAACCAATACATTTATATTCGCAGGAGCACAAACTCGAGAGTTGATAATTATGAGGACTTTTAAAAAATGACGGGGAGAGAGAGAGGTGATGAAAATACACTCACCTTGCGTTAAGCACGGCTTTGTCAGCTTGTAATCAATCCCCGGCGTCCTCTCCAAAGTTACCCGTAAAGCGATGGAGCAGATTCAGTCAAGACTTGGCAGCTTCGCCGGCGGCCGCCGGAGCAGCTTGGTGACAGTTGAACGAGGTATACAACGCCCCCTCCTCGGCCACAGATACAAAATCACTGTTTTGTAATGTGTCGTTTGGGAGAAACATTGGAAAAAATGCTGCAAAAATAACGCTAAAACGCCATATGCGATCTCGTATAAGGGGCGGGGAGGGGGACTACGCGAAGGCAACAACAAAAACAAACGATACGAATAAGAATGACCTTGTAAGACGCAGCTAAATTGTTGTCGACAACATTAGCCGGTAGAAGTTGAGCCGCACTGAAAAAAAAAAAAAGAAATGAAAATGGAATGGCGCAGTTTTTTTTTTGTCCGAGCTTGCCGACAGCCGTCCGAAAGCCAGCCGGCCAACTTGGTTTTAAAGTGCACAAAAAAAATAACTGTTGTGTCTAGGTGACCAGCGGGACGACTTGTAACGCGCCAGCTACCGCGAATGCAAAGTGGGAAGCGACTCCGAGAAAATACATTCTGCGAGGGTCCTGACAGCGCAGAGCACGGCCGTGGTAGGCGGATCAGTGAGCTTTCGGCGTCAGTGGTCTCGCAGCCATTTTGTTGAGACTAGCAAACACCGCAGTCGCTTCTCTCCTCCTCCCCTGGAGAGCAGCCAGACCAGGAAGCGGCTCCAGAAACGTCACTCAAGGCCAGCCAATCGGAAGATGCGACGAAATTCCGCCCTCCGCCTACAAAGCAGACGCCAAGCAGCGTTTTGATGCACTTGTTGTGCATATCGACATATACATTTAATGTAGAGGGACAATACCAGTAACACTACAGTACATCCCGACTGTCTAGTGTGCTCTTTCCTTTAATTATTTTTTTTGTGGAAACCAAACAAGAGAAATAATAAAACCTTAATCCGTTCATCCATTTTTCATATACCTGAAGTCACATTTATTCAAATCATTCTCAAATGCTACGAGTAATAAGGTGCGTTTACTCCCGTTATTTTACTTAAGAGCATTTGACTAGTGCATGTGAGAGCAAATCCTGCATTATGTGTGTGAGAGAGTGTTTGACTAATGTGTGTGAGAGCCTTTGAGTATTGTATGCACGAGCACATTTCAGTAGTTTGTATAAGAGCTTTTAAGTAGAGTTAGAGCTAATCCTGGATTATGTCCTGAACGTCCCCTTCATTCATCTGCACAGTCAATCTCACATTTATTTTCATTTGCATGAAATGGTGGCAAGGCGTCAAAGCTTAGATAAAAATAATACCAATGAAATATTGGCTTGTATTTCATCAGATACAGTCAAACCTGTTATATTTTCTGAGATACTTCTCACGTTATGAAAATTCCATATCTTAGTGCGAACACTAGTTTTACACCTAGCGTCTTTGTTGTCTTGATTATCCCTCATTTATCATCACAACAAACTGTAAGGCAAGAAAAATGAATCCAGGGCAGTTCAAGATGCCAACTCCATTCTTCAGGAGATGATTCTGTTTTGGTTAGCAACTGAGTTCTTGGTGATTTATTTATGAAGAATAGCGTCTAGGAAATGAGACTTATTACCAATTTCGTTTTCGAATAAGAAAAGTGTCTGTTTGAGGGAGGCACTTGGAGACTCATTACGGATGACCACTTTTGGGGCGTTTCTTGTGAAACTATTCTAAATAGCAGCAGGTTGGCTGTTTCATCCAGAACTAAGCTTATCGGATTCAACCACTTTTTCACACAGTTCCTCTACCCAAACCGACCTTTGTCAAGAAGGTCTTGATCAGGTGCTGTACAGAGACACGGGGCCATAATTCCTGCCTATTTACAACATGATGGATGAGGTCGCCCTTCTGCCCCCACAATCGCATCTGCACACATCCTTTAAAAAGAAAACGCGGCCCCTGTCCATTCTCTACGCTCCTTTCTCATGGAAATGAATTCTCGGCGTACAGACTACGCGCACACACAGACACACAGAGTGCAGTGGGAACAGGTCAAGACTCCACATTACAAAGGGGATGGCTGACCAGTGAGAACTTGCTTAGAAATGCTGAAGGCTCCTACACATCACTCGTAGAGACTACTAATGAGAAAGCTAGGGGCCCTGGCCAAAAGTTTTTTTTCTTCTACATTTCAGGGCAAGATGCCCAAAGCTTTTGAGACCGAAAGCGCCATTAGAATGGAGAAAGCAGATGTTCCACGCTCGGGGTTAAGAAGGGTGAGAGCAGAGTGGAATGTCATCGGGAGGGGGTGGGGGGGGGGGCGCCTTGAGGCACATTTAGTACAGGGTGGATTGTGAACTATGTCAGTTAGTGCAGGAGTTTATTTTGGGGCTTGTACAAACCACTTAAATACAGTGTCATGTGAGTAAGCTCTCAGAAGCACTTGAAAGTCGCAAGCGTCATTGAGCAATGCATTACATGGTGAGTGCACTAGTACCTTGATTAATTGTTTTTTTACATCACCTTCCCGTGACTCAGTGAGCGAAGATGGAAGACACTTGGAAAAACAATTCCTGGGAATCGATTATAATATAGGAAGCCCAATTCCAATCAAGTTGGGACATGTGTCATATGTAAATAAAAATACAATATAATGATTCACCGATCATTTTCAAACTATATTCAATTGGGTATACCACAAAGACAAGATATTTAATGTTCAATCTTATCAACTCGATTGTGCTTTTTGCTCTTGGGGACGGTGTGCCTGTTTCAGGATGTACATCGCGTTCCCCCATTCTCTTTCCATCTAATCCCATTTATTCATTTATGTGACTCCCGAATGTTTCTTTGACTCCTCCAGTTTGGCTAACTGCTTTCACATTTAGGCAGCTGCTGACAGAGGCAAGCCAATGGGAAAAGATCTGCCAGCCAATCTGATAAGAGAAAACAGACACAAGTTGCAGCAGAAGCAATCGTTCACGTCTTCCGCTCTCAGACAAAGACCTTGCTCTGTTTTCTTCAAGATTGCCCTCCCGTCCTTTCTTTTTATTCCAAGTCAGCCGCCACAGTCTGCACGCACTTTCAAAGCATGCACGTGCTTCCACAAAACCACGGAGTCCCACACCGCACACACATTTACCCTCGTGGATGAATATAGTATCTATCTATATATATCTATCATTTTGATCCCATACTGCAGATGCACACCCTCAGCTATGTCTTCAGTGGTTACATGCATATTTAATGCATGTGCTCTGTGGCTACATTTTGTCATTTAAACACATTTCCCACAGGAGGAAGTATCTCTACCCACAAACATTAATAATCACTCGCATTCATAAAACATTACCAGGAAAATTGCACAAAAAGAATCCCGGGAGCCTCCACTTTTGTTTGAGTCAAAACATTTTTCACAAAAGGCCATCTTAAATTCTGAAAGGAAGGACACAATCTAAAAAATCCAGCAATCACTTTTGGCCTGTACATGCAACGGTTCGAGTAAAGCGTTTAAATTTGTAACTTCCATTCAAGTGTAAAAAGAAGTTAACTATTGTGGATGGAAACTAATCACATTTATGTACAAGTAACTGCAGAGGGAGGATTTCTGAAGACGAGTCCACAAGATGCCGGTTTTCTTATTTTTCTCGCAAGTGTAAAAAGAAGACATTAAGACAGAAAAGCGACATTAAATTCTAAACGATAAATCCTGTACTCACAATTAACTCAAATGAAGGGAGGATTCCTGTGTGTCTCTTCACATCAAGGTTCAACGCAGCCGACTATGCGGCGTATATTGAGTTCTTGTACGATAAACTTATCATCCATTTCACCTTATTGTACTGAGCAGCGAAGCTAGCGATGCATACAATGGTATTGCCATTAATCTGCTGCAACATCGGAATAAGCTCCATTTGCAGTTTTATGGAAATCATCCCACGATCCCTCTTTGCCATAACTCGTAACTTTCAAGGGTGGTAGAACCAAAAATCCCACAAAGAGGTAAAGACAATGACTACAAATGCATATTTTAAGAATTTCACTTAATTCCCTAGAACATAGGCCCACTCTAAAAGAATCATTTGAGCATTTAATCTTGAATCATAACACATCATCTAAAAGGTTGACAAACATTTGATGCCGGCACTCAGCCCAACAGCAGATCTTTGAAATCCTGCCTCCCAGGATGGAGCTTTGCAGAATGTGTCTCGTTTGTTTTTGTCAAGGAGTGATGAGTTGGACGCGGCTGTATCTCAGTATTGATTGTGAATACACAAGCTTTCTTGGGAGACCGTCCTTAATGCATGTGAGCAATCAAAATGCAGACGGCGAGCTACTGCCGCTTGGCTCAAAGTGACATTTCCGCAGGCTGGACTTGACATATGCAAAAAAGGGACTACAGTCTCCCGTTTTCGAGATGGGTGAATCTGAGCATGAGCAACAGAACAGAAGTGCATATGCTTGAAGATAACCAAAAATCCCACAAAGAGGTAAAGACAATGACTCCAAATGCATATTTCAAAAATTTCACTTAATTCCCTAGAACATAAGCCCACTCTAAAAGAATCATTTGAGCATTTAATCTTGAATCATAACACATCATCTAAAAGGTTGACAAACATTTGATGCCGGCACTCAGCCCAACAGCAGATCTTTGAAATCCTGCCTCCCAGGATGGAGCTTTGCAGAATGTGTCTCGTTTGTTTTTGTCAAGGAGTGATGAGTTGGACGCGGCTGTATCTCAGTATTGATTGTGAATACACAAGCTTTCTTGGGAGACCGTCCTTAATGCATGTGAGCAATCAAAATGCAGACGGCGAGCTACTGCCGCTTGGCTCAAAGTGACATTTCCGCAGGCTGGACTTGACATATGCAAAAAAGGGACTACAGTCTCCCGTTTTCGAGATGGGTGAATCTGAGCATGAGCAACAGAACAGAAGTGCATATGCTTGAAGATAAGGGATGGGTGTTTGATTTGATTTTAAAAATCTGGAGAAATTTGCATAATTTGAAAATTATATTTTCAATGGGATCGGAGAATCTCAGAATGTCCTGAACAATTTTAAGTAACGGAAGATAAATACTGAAGGAAAGTGGGGCTAGGCATTGTACATAGCAATTAAAAAAAAAACAAACCAAAATGCCAACTACAAAAAAGGACAGTATATTTCAGTTCGGCAGGAGTAATAGCCAAGTTACTGCAAAAAGAAAGAAAGTATAATTTTTTGCACAAAGACACGGGCATTCAACTTTTCAAGTGATGCAGGTTGCAGTGGTGTTAACGTTCAATCGCGCAGTATTACACATGAAATAACTGCACAGTGTGGTTGACAGATTGTGATGTCAATGTCTGAATGTTTACTCAGTGTCTTTGGTGTTTATCAACTACCAATTCCGCATAATAAAGACAGTCATTAATGATTAATTAATCAATCCCATCCATTAAGAAAGACAGATGAAAAACAACATGCTCAGCTGCAAAGCAAGGTATGTGTGCTGCCCTGAATACTGCAAGGATCCTTTTCATTTACTTGCATACAGAATAAATATTACATCAGCCCACCACAGAGAGGAGCCAATATGTCTCCCGCCGATGTACACGATACACACAATAACTGTTGTGTTGTTCATCAAAATGCAATACATTAGTATTAGATTATGACCTTCAAACAAATGCAGTGTAAATGTTTCTCATCCCTTCGTGTAATAACGTGTCTCCAAATGCTACATATTACATTATACGTCGGCCGGGTGATGGTAGGCACAATATAGAGTAAACAGCATCGCCAGAGTAAGGTTGGGCAACACACAGCAACTGCATGTGTGCGTGCATGCTGGTATTGTCAACGTGTGCGTGTGTTTGCTTGTCCATACGAGTGTGTGCAGCGCGGTATAGGACAGCGATTTGGAGCCGTGGTAATTTCCCCTGAGACAAGCAAGTAGGTAAAGGCCAGCGAGGGAGAGAGCGGAGGATGGAGGGAGGGTGTCAGAGAATAATGAGGAATGATACAGTGGCGTCTACACCCAAAAAGGCCAACACGGTGGCTAAATCCAAGGCATCTCCGCAAAAAGAAACAAAAAACAGCTCAGCAGTAATGTTACCATTTGTTTATCTTCCAATGGTCTTATCTTCTTATTTTAGCGTTTCCGAGCATACTCCCTGTTCTTGTAATGCGGTCGTCTATTATTAATTACGAGTTCACCTCTTCACAATGACTTTATTTTGTTACAATACAGTATTAGCATACTGTACATTAAGTCCCACTTATCCTCCTTCCCAAAGATGTCATATTTGGAATTAGCGCCCAACGAAGGCAGGAAAAAAAAACATCCTTGTGGTTTGTATATCATATTTTGTGGGTTTTGTGTTTGTGGTTGAGCACCATAACTTATTAACCCTTGCCTTTTCATAGCCACTCCATTTACAAACTCATTATCATGCTCAAAGACCTGCATGGATTTGACAGTGTTTTGGGAACTGACCGCTTAATCAGATTTAATGCTCACTTAAGCTTAATTGATTGCCTTTATGGATTCAAATGACTAATTAAGAGCTAACAAGTCTACTATCTGTCTCATCCATGGGCTAATAACCTATGGAGAAGAACGGTAGCTCAACTGTCACTCACAACAAAAAAAAAAGGGTCATATCAGAAAATCTTGTTCATTCAAAAGTGATGTGCAAAATGTGTGCATGGATGAAATCCATCACAGATACTAATGTTAGCTTTTATAGATTTGGGGAAAAAAAAGTATACTGGTATAAGACATTGTGTTTGGAAAGCCACCATGAAAGGATCGCCGGTCCAAACAGAGACAATGTATCTCGACCTTCAGGTGATCTTCACCAGATCAATACTATCATCAGCGCACACAAGCGGCCACAATTTACTCAGCCTCCTAAACTACACCTAGACCATCACTACCAAGCCACACAAACACACTCGTCTGTCTTCCATTCTACATCACATGCGCAATAAAAACACACGTGCACGCGCGCGCGCACACACACACACACGCACACACACACACACACACACACACACACACACACACACACACACACACACACA